>NC_051083.1:69332541-69657072 GCF_004664715.2 Peromyscus leucopus
TGGAAATGAAGACACCACATACCCAAACTTATGGGACACTATGAAAACAGTGTTAAGAGGGAAATTCATAGCACTAAATACCCACATAAAGAAGTTGGAGAAATCCCACACTAGTGACTTAACAGCACATCTGAAAGCTCTAGAACAAGAAGAAGCAAAGTCTCCCAGGAAGAATAGACGCCAGGAAATTATCAAAGTGAGAGGTGAAATTAATAAATTAGAAACTAAGAGAATAATACAAAAAATTAATGAAACAAAGAGTTGGTTCTTTGAGAAAATCAAAAAGATAGACAAGCCCTTATCCAAACTAACCAAAAGACAGAGAGAGAGAATCCAAATCAACAAAATCAGAAATGAAAAGGGGGACATAACAACAGACATTGAGGAAATCCAGAGAATTATAAGGTCATATTTCAAAAACCTCTACTCCACAAAACTGGAAAACCTAAAAGAAATGGACATTTTTCTGGATAGGTACCACATACCTAAGTTAAATCAAGACCAGATAATTTATTTAAATAGTCTAATAACCCCTAAGGAAATAGAAACAGTCATTAAAAGTCTCCCAACCAAAAAAAGCCCAGGACCAGATGGTTTCAGCACAGAATTCTACCAGATCTTCAAAGAAGAGTTAATACCAATACTCTCTAAATTGGTCCACATAATAGAAACAGGAGGAACATTACCAAACTCCTTCTATGAGGCTACAATTACCCTGATTCCTAAACCTAACAATGATGCAACAAAGAAAGAAAACTACAGACCGATCTCCCTCATGAACATTGATGCAAAAATACTCAATAAAATACTGGCAAACAGACTCCAAGAACACATCAGAACAATTATCCACCATGATCAAGTAGGCTTCATCCCAGGGATGCAAGGGTGGTTCAACATACGAAAGTCCATCAATGTAATACACCATATAAACAAACTCAAAGAAAAAAACCACATGATCATCTCACTAGATGCAGAAAAGGCATTTGACAAAATCCAACACCCCTTCATGATAAAAGTCTTGGAGCGATCAGGAATACAGGGAACATACCTAAACATAATAAAGGCAATATATAGCAAACCAACAGCCAACATCAAATTAAATGGAGAGAAACTCAAAGCAATTCTACTAAAATCAGGAACGAGGCAAGGCTGTCCACTCTCCCCATACTTATTCAATATAGTACTTGAAGTTCTAGCCAGAGCAATAAGACAACATAAAGAGATTGAGGGGATTCAAATTGGAAAGGAAGAAGTCAAGCTTTCCCTATTTGTAGATGACATGATAGTATACTTGAGTGACCCCAAAGATTCCACCCAGGAATTGATAAAGCTTATAAACACCTTCAGCAACAAAGCAGGATACAAAATCAACTCAAAGAAATCAGTAGCCCTCCTATATACAATGGACAAAGAAGCTGAGAAGGCAATTAGAGATACATCACCCATTACAATAGCCAAAAATGACATAAAATACCTTGGGGTAACACTAACTAAGCAAGTGAAGGACCTATATGACAAGAACTTTAAGTCCCTGAAAAAAGAAATTGAAGATGTCAGAAAATGGAAAGATCTCCCATGCTCATGGATAGGCAGGGTTAACATAGTAAAAATGGCAATCTTACCAAAAGCAATTTACAGATTCAATGCAATCCCCATCAAAATACCAACACAATTCTTCACAGACCTGGAAAGAATAATACTCAACTTCATATGGAAAAACAAAAAACCCAGGATAGCTAAAAGAAACCTGTACAATAAAACAACTTCTGAAGGCATCACAATCCCTGACTTCAAGCTCTACTATAGAGCTACAGTAATAAAAACAGCTTGGTATTGGCATAAAAACCGACATGTGGACCAATGGAATCGAATTGAAGACCCTGACATTAACCCACACACCTATGGACATATAATTTTTGACAAAGAAGCCAAAAGTGTACAATGGAAAAAAGAAAGCATTTTCAACAAATGGTGCTGGCATAACTGGATATCAACGTGTAGAGGGCTGCAAATAGATCCATATCTGTCACCATGCACAAAACTTAAGTCCAAGTGGATCAAAGACCTCAACATAAATCCAGCTACTCTGAACATGCTATAAGAGAAAGTAGGAAATAATCTTGAACGCATTGGCATAGGAGATCACTTCCTAAATATAACACCAGTAGCACAGACACTGAGACAAACAATCATCAATGGGACCTCTTGAAACTGAGAAGCTTTTGTAGAGCAAAGGATATGGTCAACAAGGCAAAGCGACACCCTACAGAATGGGAAAAGTTCTTCACCAACCCCACATGTGACAGAGGACTGATATCCAGAATATATAATGAACTCAAGAAATTAGACATCAAAACGACCAACAGTCCAATTGAGAAATGGGCTTTAGAATTAAACAGAGAATTCTCAACAGAGGAAACCCAAATGGCTGAAAGACATTTAAGGAATTGCTCAAAATCCCTAATCATCAGGGAAATGCAAATCAAAACAACTCTGAGATACCACCTTACACCTCTCAGAATGGCTAAGATCAAAAACACTGAAGAAACTTTATGCTGGAGAGGATGTGGAACTAGGGGAACTCTCCTCCACTGCTGGTGGGAATGTAAGCTTGTACAACCACTTTGGAAAGCAATATGTCACTTTCTTGGAAAATTGGGAATCAATCTCCCCCAAGATCCAGCTATACCACTCTTGGGCATATACCCAAGAAATGCTCAATCATATCACAAGAGCACTTGCTCAGCTATGTTCATATCAGCATTGTTTGTAATAGCCAAAACCTGGAAACAACCTAGATGCCCTTCAACTGAAGAATGGATAAATAAATTGTGGCCCATATACACAATGGAATACTACTCAGCAGAGAAAAACAATGACATCATATGGTTTGCAGGCAAATGGATGGATCTAGAAAAAATCATCCTGAGTGAGGTAACCCAGACCCAGAAAGACAAATAGGGTATGTACTCACTCATAGGAAGATGCTAGATGTGGAAGAAGGTTGACTGGACTGCTACTCACATCACCAGTGAGGCTACCTGGAAAACGGGACCCCAAAAAAGACACGGAGAAATGGACGAGATCTACATGAACAACCTGGTCATGAGTGGGAAAAATGAAGGGCGACGGTCAGGGAAAGAGAGTGGGAGATCCTAGCTGGATCAAGAAAAGAGAGGGAGAACAACGAATAGGAGACCATGGTAAATGAAGACCACATGAGAAGGGAGGAAGCAGAGAGCTAGGGAGGCCCATGGAGATCCACAAAGATACCCCCACAAAAGACTGCTGGCAATGGTCGAGAGACGGCAGGAACTGACCTACTCTGGTGATGGGATGGCCAGACACCCTGATAGTTGTGCCATAAACCCCATCCAAGGACTGAGGAATCTGGATGCAGACATCCACGGCTGGGCCCCTGGTGGAGCACTGGGAGTCTAATTGGTGAGAAAGAAGAGGGTTTATATGAGCGAGAATTGTTGAAGCCAAGGTTGGATAAAGCACAGGGACAAATAACCAAATGAATGGAAGCACAGGATCTATGAACCAAAGGCTGAGGGGCCCCCAACTGGATCAGGCCCCCTGAATGGGTGAGACAGTCATTTGGCTTGATCTGTTTGGGAGGCAGCTGTGCGTTGGTGCCGGGTCCTGGGCTTGTTGCATAAGTTGACTGTTTGAATCCTGGGACTTATGCAGGGACACTTGGCTTGGTCTGGGAAGGGGGGAATGGACCTGCCTGGACTGAGTCTACCAGGTCGACCCTGGTCCTCGGGGAAACCTTGATCTGGAGGAGGTAGGAATGGGGGTGGGCTGGGGGAAGGGGGAGGGGGCGAGAGGGGGAGAACAGGGGAATCTGTGGCTATTATGTTAAAAATATAAAATAAAAAAATGGAAAAAAAAGGAACTACTTGTTTTTAAATATGATAAGTAATGAAAAATTTTTGGTCTGAGTTTATCAGATGTTACTGGACTGGACATTGTTAATATATATAATGGAGTTTTTATCTGAATCTGTCAAATGTTAATGGACTAGACATCATTAATGTAATTTTGGCTGTATATATTGCATATACTTATTGGATAGTTTTTCTTGTATTAGTTATAAGCTTTCTTTAATTTTAGACAAAAAGAGAGGAAATGTGGTGGTATTGTGTTCCCCAAAATATTGTGTACCTTAATAAACTTATCTGGGGTCAGAGAACAGAAAAGCCACTAGTTAGGCAGTGATAGCACACGACTTTAATCCTAGCATTCCAGAGGCAGAAATCCATCTGGGATGTCTGTGAGTTCAAGGCCACATTAGAAACAGCCAGGCATGGTGACTCATGTCTTTAATCCCAGGAAGCAAGCCTTTAATCCTAGGGAGAGATGGTAGAAAACAGAAAGGTATGTAAGACATGAGGACCAGAAACTAGAAGCATTTGACTGGTTAAGCATTTGGCTGGTTAAGCATTCAGGCTTTTGAGCAGTAATTCAGCTGAGACCCATTGGGATGAGGACACAGAAGCTTTCAGTCTGAGGAAATAGGTCCAGCTGAGGAATTGGCAAGGTGAGATAGTTGTGGCTTGTTCTGTCTCTCTGACCTTCCAGTATTCACCCCAATAACTGGCCTTGGGTTTGATTTTATTAGTAAGAACCTTTAAGATTCATGCTACATGCAACAGTCAGTCAAATACATTAATCCTTAAAGAGAAAATGTCTAGTTTAACTTTTGGTCTTTTTTGAATAAGATACCCCATTTACAAATTCAGTTTTGGATGACCTGTTTTAGTCTTTCTGCTCAGTATTTTGAATACCTCCCTTCCTTTTTAAAGAGCCTTTGAGATTTCTTGCATTATCTTTTCAAATTCATATTTCTTAGCAGTATGTTTTTCTTGGATCTGTTAATACTCATAGTCCTACTGTGCTTTTTTGTTTGATTTTCTTTCTTTTTTCTTTGAAATAGTCACAGAATTTACTATGCCATGTAACACCAGAACTTACTTCTCCACTCAAAAAATAATATACTAGTTGGTCACCAGTGTGTTCCTCTTCCCCATTTCTTCCCCTCCTGCAACCACTTCTTTGTTTTTTGTTTCTTTGTTTGTTTGGTTGATTTTTTGTTTTGTTTTTGTTTATTATTATTATTATTATTATTATTATTATTATTATTATTATTTTGAAACAGGGTTTTGTAGTGGGTAGCCAATCCAGTGGTGTTCTCTGGAGCTCTGCACAATCAATCTCCACTATCCAGGGTCCAGGCGCAGAGAGCGCGCCCAGAGCAAGCGCTTGCCCATCCAGCTCTCCGGTTTCCAGCACCTCCCCTCGCCCCGCCTCGTAGGCGTGACAGTTGCCAGAGTCTCAATCCAACTGCCTTACCTTTAAAATGGCTAACTAATAAACCTGTCTGGGTTGGACAATGGCCTTTGACAAAAGAGAAGCTACAAGCTTTAGAACAGCTGGTTCAAGAGCAGTTAAATGCTCAACACATTGAAGAATCTACCAGCCCTTGGAATTCTCCTGTATTTGTTATTAAAAAAAATATCTGGTAATTGGAGAATGCTGACAGATCTGAGAGCTATTAATAAAGTAATTCAGCCAATGGGCTCCCTACAGACTGGGATCCCCTTGCCCTCTATGCTACCAAAAGAATGGCCTATAATAGTTATTGACTTAAAAGACTGTTTCTTTACCATACCCTTACAGGAAAATGATAGAGAAAAATTTGCCTTCACAGTACCTAATTATAATAATTCTCAGCCAGTCAAGAGATATCAATGGAAGGTCCTCCCACAGGGAATGTTAAACAGCCCTACTTTGTGTCAATACTTTGTGCAGAAACCATTAGAGATAATTCGTGTAAAGTTTCCACAATCCATAATTTATCACTATATGGATGATATCCTATTAGCTGATCCAAAGTTAGATACATTAGAAAGCATGTTTGAAGAAGTAAAAAAAAGTTTTGCCTCACTGGGGACTGCAAATTGCTCCTGAAAAAATACAAAGAGGAGATTCTATTAATTACTTAGGATATAAGATAGAGCTACAAAAAATTAGACCCCAAAAGGTACAACTAAGAAGAGATAGATTGAAGACTCTTAATGATTTTCAAAAGTTATTAGGAAGCATTTCCAACTTACTGGGTATCATGGGAATACCCAAAGATGGACTAAAAAATTTGGCTAATACTCTAGAAGGGGACAAAGAATTAAATAGTCCAAGAGAATTATAGCCGAAGCTGAGAAGGAATTGGCTCTAGTAGAAAAGACAATTCGAGAAGCACATGTGGATCGTGTGGATCCAGAACTTAAATGCATTCTTGTCATATTCCCTTCCAGACATTCCCCAACAGGTATTTTGATGCAGAGGGAAGATATTATATTGGAATGGATATTCCTACCACGTAAACCAAATAAGAAATTAAAGACTTATATAGAAAAGATCTCTGATTTGATTCAAAAGGGTAAATTAAGACTTCGCCAGTTGACAGGAATGGACCCAGCAGAAATTGTAGTACCATTAACTAATGAGAAATTTCATCACTATGGAAAGATAATGAATACTGGCAGAGAGCCTGCAGTAACTTTTGGGAGAGATTAACAACCACTATCCCAAAAGCAAGAGAATAGAATTCATAAAGAAGACTGAATGGGTCCTTCCTCACATTGTACGACAAAAGCCAATTTCTGGAGTCCTCACATTCTACACTGATGCAAATAAATCAGGGAAAGCAGGATATAAATCAGGAGACTTAAGTAAAGTGGTACAAAGTCCATATAGCTCTGTACAAAAGGCAGAACTGTATGCCATTCTTATGGTACTGATGGACTTCACAGAACCCCTCAATATAGTCACTGACTCTCAATATGCAGAGAGAGTTGTTTTACATATTGAAACTGCTGAATTTATTCCTGATAATACAGAATTAACTTCATTATTCATACAATTGCAGGAAATCATCAGAAAAAGGGAACATCCTATATATATAACACATATCAGATCCCATACAGGTCTACCAGGACCTTTAGCACAAGGTAATGATGAGATTGATCAGTTACTAATAGGTAATGTGCTAGAAGCTTCAGAATGTCATAAGAAACACCATGTAAATAGCAAAGGTTTGAAGAAGGATTTCTCCATCACTTGGCAACAGGCTAAGGATATTGTAAAAAAATGTCCTACTTGTTCCATCTATAACCAAACTCCATTACCTGCAGGGAGTAATCCAAAAGGTATACAAAGAAATGAAATTTGGCAGATGGATGTGTTTCATTTTGCAGAATTTGGAAGATTAAAGTATGTACATCATACCATTGACACCTATTCAGGATTTCAATGGCAACTCCTATGAGTTCTGAAAAGGCTGATTCTGTGATTACACACCTATTAGAAGTTATGGCCATCATGGGAATACCTGTACAAATTAAGACAGACAATGCCCCAGCATATGTCTCCAATAAAATGAGACAGTTCTTTGCTTATTACAATATAAAGCATGTTACAGGTATACCACATAATCCCACAGGCCAAGCAGTCATAGAGAGATCCAATCGAACTTTAAAGGATATGCTAAATAAACAGCAACAGGTAACAATGACTCCTAGAAATAGACTGCATAGTGCTTTATTAACCTTGAATTTTCTCAATGCTAATGAGAAAGGAACAACAGCTGCGGAGAGACGTTGGACGACAGACAAAACTCCTGAACTAAACCAACCAGTTTATTTCAAGGATGTGCTGACCTCAGAATGGAAACCTGGATATGTTCTACGTTGGGGAAGGGGTTTTGCCTTTGTTTCTGCAGGAGAAGAAAAGCTATGGATACCAACAAAATTAATAAAAATTCGATTCGAACAGGAAAAACCCCTTGATGAAGAGAAGTAAAAGATCATTCACCAATGTGACATCTCTACAAGTTGTAAGAAAATTTAACAATCAAAGGGTGGGGTAGGGTTCTGTTTTTGTCTTTCCAGGATAATGGAAATACCCATCTTCCAAAACTCATAAGGCCTTGGATATCCGGATATTTACAACAGAAAGGAAGAATCTATTGGTACCAATCTACACATGGTAAAATCTCACTGTCTAACATCTTTCTCTCTATCAATCTAAAAAAGTTGTGGTTCCAATTCAATTATAGCCAAGCTGGCTTTGGAGATGGAATTGGCTCACTCCTTCTCTAAACCCAAGCATATTGCTAAAAGAAAAGTTTGAGAGATTCTTCAGTCCCATATCAGAAGAGCCCTCTGGTGTGAGACAGAAGGAAACCAATAAAAAGGGACCATTGTCTTCTAAATTCTAATTCTCTCCATGCTTACTCTTGATTTCTCAGAATCCTTTCTTACATGCTATGTCCTCTTTATATCCAAACCTCCCATTTTTGATAACAAATAAGTTTTTCCAATAGCAATCTCAGAAGTCTCCAGAAGGAAGATGGGGCCCCAACAACAACAACTCTACCCAATCCAGAATGATGCCATGGTAATCATCATCATACTACACTTCTTGCCAGAATTTCAGACAATCTTACCCATTACTCTAAAACTTGCTGCAGAACCTACAGTTAGTCTAACTAAGATTTAACTATCTGAGCTTTCTCACAGTACCCAACAGAGATAACATCACCCCTAAACGGCAGGAAGCATTCTAAGAAAACGACGCCCCTTCTCCCTTAGGTTTCATAATTCTCAGGGTTATGGATGACGGTTGTAGGGTTGGGGTGGAAGAAAATATTAACTCAGTATTGTAAAAAAAAAAAGGGGGGGGGCGGAAGAAATGGAACGGATAGGTATAAGATATGATGGTAAATCATTGTATATACTAGTAAACAAACTTGGTAAAATAGCAACCTTAGACAATTTGCACTGTAATTTGTACTGTTATAGATTCTTATATGTTGATACAAATGTAAACTATTTTTATACTCCTGTTTAAGATAATTTGTATATTGATACAAATACAGAACTATATTTGTTATAATGTACATATATTTCTACTCTTATTTGAAACATTTTTATATTGATACAAATGTAAATTTATATCTGTCATACTTTATATATGTTCTACTTCTGTTAGGATATTTGGTATATTGATATATATTTAAGATTATTGTCATATTGCATATTGCACTATATATTCCTACCTCTGTTATAAATATCTTGTGTATTGTCACAATTTTGAAGTCATCGTTCTTCACCATACATTTGCTTATAGACTGTTTACCTTATTTACGTGAAGCCTTAGTCCTTAGGTTATTTCGGTAGATAAGATTTATAGATTTATAGTCGCCTATGCCTGTCATCTCTATAGTTACGTTAGTTAGGTTATCCAGATTTACAGGTACATAGGTCAGATGGACAGGTAATCTTCAAACACTTCATAGACCTAGAGAATATGGCATTTAAATAACTTAGAATTCTGTTGACGTGAGGCACAATTGCTCCTGGCTGCACCAATTGATCCCGAGAGAATGTTGGGCTTCTAAGACATTTCCATTTGGAAGTTTGTCTTTTTGGCACAAAATGGCCTACGGGCAAAGAACTGCCCTTGCCTTGATGGCTGACAGTACAAATGCAACGCTGTCCTTTCTGGACAAGCGGGACACAAGGAAAGCGACCACTGTACTCTGCCAAGACAGGATAAGATGGTCTTTCAGAAATCCTGCTTCTGAAAATGGTCTGTCAGATACTCTAGGCCTGTAGCCAATTTGAATGCACCAACAATGCTGAGAAACATTAGGTGACTGTCCAGGCTGCCAGCTGTCTTGGTCTACTCTTGCAAGATTCCCGAAGTTGCTTGCATCCGTCTACCATTTCTCAGGTACCATTATGTTCCTTCTCAGGTCTTTGATGGGATTGAAGACTAGCAGCTATAGTTACAACTTAGTATATATAATATCTTAGATAGAACATATTAAGTATTAGATTCAGGTTCTTTAGGATAGGACACCTTTGAATGATCTTTATAACATGCCGTTTACCTATGCTCTATACTTCTCTGGATTTTAGAATGTGTTTCTTGCTTGATAGTGTTTGCATTGGTTGTAGTTACATCTTATCTAGGTCATAATCCCTCATTATTTCTGGACAATATTTGATAACCATTCCTTTGTATATAGTCTTGTATTAGTTTAGAACCTTCTTATTTAGACAAAAAGGGGGAGATGTAGTGGGTAGCCATTCCAGCTTGGATCTGGAAGCTCCAACCCCCATTGAGACTCTGGCAACTGTCACGCCTACGAGGCGGGGCGAGGGGAGGTGCTGGAAACCGGAGAGCTGGATGGGCAAGCGCTCGCTCTGGGCGCGCTCTCTGCGCCTGGACCCTGGATAGTGGAGATTGATTGTGCAGAGCTCCAGAGAACACCGCTGGATTGCGATACACTTTCCCCAGACCCCCGCGACCTATCCATTCCTTCATTTGTAAGTCATCCACTAAATAAATCTTCCTTTTAACTACGTGGAGTGGCCTTTATAATTTTCCCCAATAGGGTTTCTCTGTACAATATTCCTGGCTGTCCTGGAACTTGCTCTGCAGACCAGGCGAGCCTCGAACTCAGATATCCTCCTGCCTCTGCCTCCCGAGTGCTGGGATTAAAGGCACATGCCACCACCACCCACGTATTTTCAGCTTTTATAGGAAGACTGTTTCTAGGGACACGTATGAGTGAAATGTGTATTGAACTTATTTTTTTTGACATTATTTCCCCCAAGCCTAGCTATATTATTGTAAATGGAATGATTTCATGTCTTTTGTGAATGAATAGTTATATGAGCAAACACAATACACTGATTTCATATCCTGACTATAAATAATGTTCTAATAAAAGTGTTCAAATAAATTTTAAAATATGAACTTATTCTGTGATTAAATTATTCCTGCCTAACCTTTTTTTTTTTTTTTGATTTTTCAAGACAAGGTTTCTCTGTGTAGTTTTGGTGCTGTCCAGGATCTCACTCAGTAGACCAGGCTGGCCTCACAGAGATCCACCTGGCTCTGCCTCCTGAGTGCTGGGATTAAAGGCATGGGCCACCAACGCCCAGCTCCCTGCCTGCCTAACTTTTTAAGAAACAAAAATAATTAGTTACGTTTAACTAAGAAAAATAATTGGCACTCAGAAATGGCAGACACATAGGCAGATGCAGTTGTGATTGAATTATAAATAAAATGGTGTCAACAAATGTACTTAGTTTATGTTTTCATACCACATATGATTTAATTCCTCTTGTAACATTTAAAGTTAGCATTATGAGGAAATGGAATTCTTTCTTAAAGACTTGAAATTTAATTAATGGATATAAGATATCAATGCTGTTCAAATCTAACTATAAAAAAGTATTTGTGAAACTTCACCCTTGGTCTGATTTATAGTTTCTCATAAAAACTGACAATCTGTACAAACTTGTTAAGGTTAATCAAGTGCTTTCTGTCACTTTCTTTTCCATTCATATCGAGATTGTTTTGAGTTTTTCTCTATTTAGAATGGTATTGATTGTAGGTTCTCATATATTTTTTTATATGTTAAGATATGTACCTTCCAGACCTATTTTCTTTAGGACTTTTATAATGGATGTTTGTTGGATTTTGTCAAACTTTTTATACATCTGCTGAGATGGATTTTCCTTTAAGTCCATTTGTATAATTTATTATACTTACTGATCTATGTGTTAGCACTCAGACCTGCCCCTTGGGGACCCATCCAGTGGGTCCTGACCACATCATCTTATGTAATTTCCTCTTTAAGAAAAAAAAAACCCTCCCCTTCTCTCTCTTCTTCCTTCTTTTTCCCTCTCTTTTGCCACAAGGCTGTATGCACCTATTCTCTCTCTCTCTCTCTCTCTCTCTCTCTCTCTCTCTCTCTCTTGTTTTCTCTCTTTCTCTCACTTTACCCCCCTCTCTCTCCTCCCCCACTTCCCTCTCTCTTCCTCCTTTAATAATAAAAGTTTCCATGTAGGTGCCACATCTTCATGAAATGAGTGACTTTCCACCATGTCCCCTTTGCCGCCGCCGGTATTGTCTCCCTCACCCATTGTGCCAGCACCTTGGCTGCAACCCGACAAGGCTGCCACGTCCCATTTTTAAAATGCAGCATTGGTGCCATGAAAACATAGCAGGTTCTTCTGGATTTGTTTGCTTTGGATTTTAAGAGTTATTGCATTTTTTTTCTCTTTTTTTATTTTATTTTATTTTATTTTACAATACCATTCAGTTCTACATATCAGCCACAGGTTCCCCTATTCTCCCCCCTCCCACACCCTCCTCTTACCCCCAGCCTACCCCCCATTCCCACCTCCTCCAGGGCAAATCCTCCCCCGAGGACTGCAATCAGCCTGGTAGACTCAGTCCAGGCAGATCCAGTCCCTTCCTCCCAGACTGAGCCAAGTGTCCCTGCATAAGCTCCAGGATTCAAACAGCCAACTCATGCAATGAGCACAGGACTTGGTCCCACTGCCTAGTTGCCTCCCAAACTGATCAAGCCAATCAACTGTCTCACCTATTCAGAGGGCCTGATCCAGTTGGGGGCCCCTCAGCCTTTGGTTCATAGTTCATGTGTTTCCATTCATTTGGCTATTTTTTTTTCAATAATTGAGTAGAACCGAAATTTATTACAAGCCACAGTCATCCTAGGGACCTCCATACTATATATATTGCCTCTATGGTTCTATGGGCTGTGGTCTGATTGTTCTTTATTTTATATCTAGAATCCACTTATGAGTGAGTACATACCATGACTGTCTTTCTGGGTTTGGGTTACCTCACTCAGGATGACTTTTTCTAGTTCCATCCATTTGCCTGCAAATTTCATGGCTCAGCCGTTAAAGGCTAGGCTCACAACCAAAAATAAATTTTCTGATAATGTACATTTCATACAGAGAATTTGTGTTTGAATCTTTTTTTATAATTCTGTTTTTTTGATAGTTCCATTTTGTTCTTGTGTATATTTTATTTCTTTTATTTGTAAAGCATATTTAAGGGAGAAGTTTTAATGTTCTCATCTAGTTACAATGATATTTCATCTTCTCCTCATCTTTGATATAATATATATATATATATATATATATATATATGTAATATGTATTTGTGTGTGACCTTGAATGAACATTTTTTTCATGATTCCTTGCTTTCTTGTCTATTTTTCAGAACATTTGTCATGTATAATTTTACAAGTTATAAAATCCATTTCTTCATGTTCTTTAGAGTTACCTGTAATATTTTTTGTGTTGAAAACATTTTCATGGTTTAGATATTATATACCCCAGATGCTCATGATCTAATGGTTTTGTTGCCAGTTGATGGGCCTTTTAGAAAAGAATGTTTCATTAGGACACAAATATTAGCAACAGATTCATCTACTTATAAGTTTGCAACTGAATAGGCTCTTAGGAAGCACAGGCTAGTTGGTGGATATAGCTCATTGGGGGCATAAATACAAAAGTATATCTTGTTTTGAGACCCTTCCTGTGCCTCTCCTCTCTTTCTCTCCATTTCTCTATTTCTCTATTTCTTTTTCTCTCTCTCTCTCTCTCTCTCTCTCTCTCTCTCTCTCTCTCTCTCTCTCTGTGTGTGTGTTTGTATGTGATTGTGTGTGTTGGCCACTATAAGTTGAAGAGTACTTCTCAGCCATCATTTTCCTTTAAGATGCTCAGCTTCTCCTGAGGACTAGAAGCAATAGAGCCAAACAATGATAGTATGGGTAGAAATCTCCTAATCTGTGAGCCCAAATCAGTCTTTTCTTCTTTGAAGTTGTTGTCTTCTAGTATTTTGTCACAATAATGAGAAACTGATTAAAACATGAGCCATGCCCAACATATTTTTCAAAGACCATTCTTAGTTATGTATTATGAATGAGGTTTATCTACCTTTAATATATATTCAAGTATGTTTTAGGGATATTTCCTTGAATACTGGATTCTCAAATAAATAATGTCAGTCCATGTCCTTTCTTTTCAAGCATGGTAATTATTAATTTGATTGTTATTACTTTATAAACAAGATTTCCACTCACTATATGGAGAGAGTAATCGAGAGCAGATAGATATAATAAAAACTTTTCTGACATTTTGAAAATAGCTTCTCTTAGGATGTAGTTAGGGATTATAATTTTAGTAAAGTTGCAGGTGTAGATTCTTGTCCAAGATCCATGACTTCACTTGCTCTGAGTAGTTTCCAAATACAGGCATGATTTTTCTCTTGTTGAGCAATTCTTATGTCCAATTAGAAAGCTATTCATTACCCTCAAGGTATCTATACCAACTGTACCTACTGTGGGATGGTTTGTATGTCAAATCTGTTGCTCTGATTGGTCAATAAATAAAAAACTGATTGGCCAGTGGCCAGGCAGGAAGTATAGGCAGGACTAACAGAAAGGAGAATTGAGAGAACAGGAAGGTGGGGGAGACACTGCCAGCTGCCTCCATGACAAGCAGCATGTGAAGATGCCGGTAAGCCACGAGCCATGTGGCAAGGTATAGATTTATAGAAATGGATTAATTTAAGATATAAGAACAATTAGCAAGAAGCCTGGCACTGCCATACAGTTTGTATGCAATATAAGTCTCTGTGTTTACTTGGTTGGGTCTGAGCAGCTGTGGGATTGGCGGGTGACAGAGATTTGTCCTGAATGTGGGCCAGTCAAGAAAACTCTAGCTACATATACCCATAGAGTCTTACCACCCTTGCTGTGGGATGTTCTGTATGCTGTAAATATATGTTGCTATGATTGATTGATAAATAAAACGCTGATTGGCCAGTAGCCAGGCAGGAAGCATAGTGTAGGTGGGACAAGGAGGAGGAGAATGCTGAGTCAGGAAAAGCGAGATGTAAAGTACTGGTAAGCCATGAGCCACATGGCAACTTATAAACTAATAGATATGGGTTAATTAAAATATAAGAACTACATAGCAAGAAGCCGGAGCCATTAGGCAAACAGTTTAAATAATATAAGCGTCTGTGTGTTTATTTTATAAGTGGGCTGTTGGACTAGAGGGGCTTGGTGGGACCCGGAGAGAACCTCTCCAGTTACACACCCTAGCAGCCTAAGCATAAGGTGAACAAGGAAAACACCAATAGACATGGTGACATGGAAGTGGGGAAGCTCACAAGGCATTAACTCTACAGAAAGAACTATAGGCCACTAAGGAATGCTGAGAGTTGGAGAAATAGTCTGCTCAGGGAAGAGCACACACATTGCTTATACAATATAAAATGTTTATCTCTGAAAACATATACAGGTAACCATATATAGACTGAGAAGATTGTATTTATGCACTCAAAATTACATAGTATACTATATGTATATATAATATATAATTATATGTATATAAGTGCATGTATCAACAATGACTAAACAAGGGTGTATAAAAGAAGAAAATAGCTTATCTCAGCTTGACTATTTTCTTGGTTTTAATAGTCTAGCTCTTTTCTTGAGCTCTGATAAAGTTGTTTACATAATTTCATTTCTTTTATAAAAAAATGTTGCTGATTTCAACTTTGCAATTTTACTAACATTACGCTCAATGGCAACACTGTCTAAATTAGCATTTCATGCATCATATGAGTCTCCATACAAATGTGTAATTGTATGTATTCTCGGCCAATCACATGGGATAAATTTTAGTTTCATTTTAAATGTTTTGGATACTGGAAGTAAAGGGTAATATATATAAAACTTTTTGTCATGATATTAATGGGCATATAGAGTACTAACTAATTATAGAAAAAGCCTTCATCTAGCTTCTTGTACATGATTTCAAGTTTGAGTCTCTATCAGGTAACTAGGAATTAAGTTTTTATACTCTGGATGTACTTAACAAATATTGATCCTTTAGCCTCTTTGAGATCTGCTGCATATGACATTTGAAATGTTTAAGTTTTGTTCAGTGAACCATAACCATGCCTAACAGTGACGTTTGAAGTCTCCAAAAGGATGATGGGGCCCCACAACAATGATTCTACCAGGACTATGATAACATCACTAAGCTGACAAACACCACCTAAAGATTGACTTTGGACTACACACTGCTCACAACAATCTTAAGGTGGCTAGCTGAGATGATCCAGCCTCACAGAATACTCTAGCCAGGATTTGAGACAAGCCCTACAATTTCCTATTAAGCATAGACTGGACAGCAAATTATACAGCTAAATCTCCTAGGACTTGACAGTTAATGCAAATTTTTCTTTTCAAGATCCCCTAAAGATGCTGTCACCCTCAGACAGCAGGAAGTAAATTTAAGAACACAATGTCCACATTTCCAAGAGGTACGGTGGATGGTTTTTGGTTGTTCAATGGGTTATGAATATTTTTCATTGTTTAGGGGGTTGGTTACAAGTTGTTACTGGTAATGGTCAGGAAAAAACTGAGCAAAGGCATTTAGATTCAGAGTTCTTGTTTTGAAAAGATAAAAAGGGGGATATAGAGATAGGATAAAAGGGTAAATTATTGAATCTACTTTTAAAAAGCAACTACATGTTTTAAATATTTTACATTAATATGGACTTTTGTATATTGATACAAATTTATGATTATTTTTGTTAGAGCATACTGTACATACATTTCTAATCTTGTTCAAGGTACGGTACATATACATATCATTTAACAATGTAATGCAAATTTCTAGTCCTTCAAAGTTATTGTTACAAACTATGTAGGACAATAAAGAAATGCAGTTAGTAGCTTTTTGTCATGCTAGGTATGTTTTCAAGGTCAAACAGACTTATTTTAGGTAGACAGTTGGTCTTCAAACAATTCAGAGATCTGCAGAATATGGCATTTAAGATGTTTTAATAACATAGATTCTTTTTTATGACAATGAGACGTGTCTGTTCCTGGCAGCACCAATCTACTTCAGAGAAGATGATGAGCATCAAAGAAACCCCACATGGAGTTTACTTTCTTTATGGCAAATTTAGCCACTGGGCAAGAAAGTGCCCTTGCCTCAACTGCTGACAGTATGCTATCCAAATTGGAGAAGCAGGATACAAATGAAAATGACTACCAAACTTTGCCAAGATAAGGTAGGAAGGTCCTTTAGAATATCTTGCTTCACAGAAAAGTCTGTCAGATATGCTAGGCCAGTAGGCAGAAAATAGATGCCCCAATGTTGCAGATGAATCCTGGGTGACTGTCCAGGCAGCCATCTGTTTCTGTCATTTCTCACATTTTTTAGAAGTTGCTAGCTTGCACTTCCTGCTTACTTAGATAATATTATTTCTTTCTCAGGTCTCTGATGCAGTTGAAGACTAGATAATTATAGTTATGGTTTTCCTTGTTACCAGACTGAAAAAAGAAATTCATAAAGAGGTGTAAAGTATATAGGGTTGAGAAACATCAGTTTTGGTTTGGTGATGCAAATTAGGATAGAAGGTGAATTAGGTACAACACTTTGGACTCACGAAGATAAGACCGATAATGAAGTATTTTCTCTGAATTTGTCAAACGCTAATAGACTAGATATTATTGATGTGTTTATTGCCTGTATATATTGTATATACTCATTGAATTTATTGTATAATATATAGTTTTTCTTATATTAGTTATGACCTTTTTATTTTAGACAAAAAAGGGGAAAAATTGGTGATATTTTGTTTGTGCTCTAACAAATAAAGCTCACCTGAAGGTCAGAGGGTTGAAACTGGCCATTAGTTAACCATAGAGGTCAGAGGTCTGTACAGACAGACAAGAAGTGATATGGCTGGGCAGAGAGAGGAAGTGATAAGGCAGGGCAGAGACAAGAGACAGGAACTGAGCCTCTTTTAGGCTGAGGAGTCTTTTTTTTTTTTTTTGAGACAGGATTTCTCTGTGTAGCTTTGCGCCTTTCCTGGAACTCGCTTTGGAGACCAGGCTGGCCTCGAACTCACAGAGATCCGACTGCCTCTGCCTCCCGAGTGCTGGGATTAAAGGCGTGCACCACCACCGCCCAGCCTAGGTTGAGGAGTCTTAAAGGTAAGAACTCTCTCGTGGCTGGCGGCTCTGCTTCTCTGATCTTTCAGCATTTACCCCAATATTTTTATGGTTAAGATTAATTAGAATTTGCACTACAAAGGAACATGCAGAAAATGCAAGACACCATGAAAAAAACAAAGCTTTTGGATTATAGTCATAAATGAGGGAGAAGTCAATGGCATAGGCAACAAGATCATAGAAGAAAACTTCCCTAAACTGAGGAAAGATATACACATACATATACAAAAAGCACACATAATACTAAATAAACAGTACAGGAAATTCCCACACCATACCATAATTAAAACACTAAGTATACATAATTAAGAAAGTTTATTTAATGTTACAAGTGAAAAAAATGCAAGTCATATATAAAGAGCAACCCATCAGAATAACAGGTGATTTCTCACTGGAAACTTTGAAAACCAGAAAAGCCTGGAGCAAAGCATTTAAATTCCTAAAAGGCTATGAATGCCAGCCTAACCTAATAAACCCAGAAGAATATCCACCATAACTAAAGGAGAAAAATTTTCCACGATATAAGCAGCCTAAAAAGATTTATAACCAACAAAGGAAAGTTAAAGAATATGCAGAAAGGAATATTTTAAACTGAAGAGAGCAATGAACTAAAGAGAGACTGGAAAGAAATACAAGACCATAATTATTAAAATAAGCTAAGAACATAAACACTACCACCAAAACCCATAACATGATAACCAAAATTAACTCATACAATTCAATACTGATTTTAAATATCAATAGGTTCAATTGTCCAGCCAAAGTACACAGGTTGACTGAATGGATTAACTAAGGAAATCTATCAGTTTTCTATAAGAAATATATTTTCATTTAAAGATAAGCACCACCTTATATAAAGGGATAGACAAAAGCATTTTAACCATATGGGACCAGGAAGCAAGCAGGCATCATTGTCCTAATAGTTGATAAAATAAACTTCAAACTAAAACTAATCAAAAGAGATAAAGAGTTATACTTCATTATAATCAAGGAAATTGTTAATCAAGAAGATATTAGTATTGCAAATATATATTAACCAAATTCTGGTGTACCTAATTTAATTTGAAAATAAAATTGTTTTTAAAAAGGATAGGATTTAAAGTCACACTAAAATCAATCCATTATCCATCCATCATATTTGATTTGAATTTCTCACTTTCTACAATAGGTGAGTTATCTGTATGACAAATAACCAAAGAAACATCAAATTAACTGATACCATACATCAAATTGATGTAACAGATATCTGTAGAATATTCCACCCAAACACTAAATAATACATGCTCTATTCTGTAGTATATGGAAGCTTTTTTAAAAAGGAGACCACATTCTGGGGCAAAAACCAAATATTTGTAAATTCAAAAAGGTTGGAATAACTTCCTGTATCCTATCTGACCACAGTGCAACAAAACTTAAAATTGACAGCAAAGAATCACTAGTAAACACACAAAGTTATTGAGAGTAAGCACCTCATTACTGAATGATGAATGGATCAAAAAAGAAATCAATAGAGAATTTTTTTACAAATCTTGGAACTAAAAGAAAATGAAAGCACAACACAACAAAACCTATGGGACACATTGAAAACAGTCCTCTGAGGGAAATTCATAGCTTTAAGTGTCTACAATAAAAATTGAAAGGAGCACAAATGAATGATTTAATGATGCAACTCAAAACATTGGAAAAGCAAGACCAAACCTAATCCAAACCAGTCGACAGCTAGGACAGAAATCAGTAAAACAAAAACAACAACAATAAAAATACTAAGAATCAATGAATCTAATAGCTGTTTTTTTTTTTTGAAAAAGGTAAACAAGATTGATACAGCCTTGACCCAACTAACGAAAAGAAAGGAAGAGAGGACATAAATGAACAGAATCAGAAATGACCTGGGAAATATTACAACAGACACCAAAGAAATTTAGAATATTATAAGGGAATATTTTTAAGAACCTGTATGCCATTAAACTAGAAAACCTAATAGAAATAGACAAATTTCTTTATTTACATAAATAAATAAAATTAAACCAAGAAGTCAAAATCTAAACTGACCCAAAACAAAGGAGATTAAAATAGTAAAAAAGCTGTACAACTGAAAAAAGTCTCGAGATAGATGGATTCACAACAGAATTCTACTAGACTTTCAAAGAAGATATATAGTCAATCTTTCTTAAACTTATAAAAGAATAGAAACAGAAGGAGCACTCCCAAACTCCTTCTGTGAAGCTAGTATCACTCTAATACCAAAACCAAGTAAAGACTCAATAGAAAAAGAAAACTACAGGCCAATGCCACTGACTAACATAGGCTCAAAAATGCTCAGTAAAATATTTGCAAACAAAATAAATGTGCCTAGAACCAAAACCAAGACAATTCTTGCAAGATAACTTTCAGAGTGAATATTAGCACACATACCTCAATTCTCTAGTTGCTTAGACCCACTAAGCAAGAGTTACTGGAAATATAATCAAGTACCTAGGGATAGTGAAGTTGTAGATCTTGGGGGAGAACCTACAACCACCACTTTACTAAACCAGCACAACCTCTAACTACAATCTAAGTATTTGTACTTAAACCCAAAAGCAAGTGTAGCTCTCATCCATCACCAAGGGAACATCTCTTTGCAACAGTGAAGATCATGACAGAAATTACAACCAATCATAATGCAAATTGTAGAGTGCAGTCCCAAGGGAAATATCTTCAAATCAATACCACATGCACCTAAGGCTCAGGAACATTGCAGAACATGGGGTGGAGAGATTGTAAGAGTCAGAGGATCAGGGAGTTTCCTGTGAGATTGTGGCTCCTAATAATATCAAAAGCTACACCCATAAAGTCTCACTGATGTTATTTTCCAAATGAGATATGATGCCAATAAACATGCCAAACTGAAATGAGAGAAGCCCAGGAAGACTCAATGCTACACAAAGAACTATAGATGACTGAGGAAAGCTGGGAATGGGAGAGGCAGCCTTCCTTGGGGAAGAGAACACCAGTTGGTTACCCTGTGCCAAATGATCAGCCCTGAAAACATACATTAGAGGCAGCATTATACAAACTGAATGGTTTATATTTAGTAATATATATAATATATTGCATATATGCATATATATATGCAATAATATTTGCTGAGAAAAGTGGCTGTGAATTTGAAAGGGAATGGTGATAGAGTAGGATTGGGAGGGAGAAAAGGGAAGGAAGAAATGTTATAATTAAATTATAACCACAAAAATAAATAAATGAATGAAATACATAATAAAAAAGACAAAAGCCTAAACTGAGAAAAACAATCTCCTGCTCTTTGATAGCTACTGTGTAGGAAAATGTTTCCCCAAGATCATCTCCAGTTGTTAGCAGAAATTGGTATTGTCATCCATGTGGTATTAATTTTGAAGGAATGGAGGATACAAGGCTATGGAGATTAAAGTCCTGTTCTGCTGTTACAAAGAAAAGCTATTGCCAGAAAATATATGGGTAAGACAGCATTCCTTCAAGGAGATCCTGAGAGGCCATTGTGTGAAGCTGTGATGGTGAAGCCTAAATTGCAGTGGAGACACTGGAGGATTGCAAGATGCCAGGACCATGGGCCATCTGCTAAGGCAAGCTACAGGCATAGAGTGCACCCAGCCTAAAAGAGAAATTGCACTACAGTCAGCAGAGCTGGGTTTGTGAAGGTACTTTATCATTATAGAGATTAGCTAATTTCATCCTGATCTGCAGATGCTGTCCATGAAGCTGTAAGTTTGTTATTTTCCCCCAAAGTTGCTTTTACCAGCATATTTTATAACAGCAAGAGAAAACATAACTAATCTGTTGTCTGGAGTGAAATATGAATTTAATGAATTGCTATCAAAATAATAAAACTTTCAAAGAATAATTGGAAGACCAGGAAAAAAGATAGATACTAAAAATTGAATACATTTCATTGAAAATCTAAGATTAAAACAAATATACACTCCAGAAGTAGAGAATGTGAAAAACAGACACTAAATACACCTGAAAATAAGAGAAAACAGGTCTTGATGAAACTTGGATAGGACATAAGTGGCAGGCAAAGGACGTCATGAAAAATGCAAAAATCACAGAAATATATTTGATTGGATAGCATAGGTGTGGGCCACTGGGTTTAATCCCCAGCACCACAAATAAAGCTCACAAGTACCTCCCTCCGAAAAATATCCATCAAACAAATTAGGTAAGAAAATATCTATCAAAAAAAAGATTAGAAAATGTAATAGAAAAATCTTAGGCAGAAATTAGATTACTGGTTGCCAAGGGCTGAGAGGAGGCAATAACGGGAATTTACTACTGATAGGTACAGAATTTCTTTTTTGGTGGTAAACGATCCCTATGAAAAGATTGTAGCACAACTCTTTAACATAATGAGGTGAATAAGGTAACTTTCAAGCTTACACTTTCTGGTATGTGAGTCATACCTAAGTAGATTTTATTAAAGTAATATCAATGGGAAATGAAAGAGCATTATTTTATCCAATCAAGAGTTTTCCAAAGCCAGTCTTACCACTACCATTGACACAACTATCACAGTTGTCTCTTGATAACTATGAAATTAATGACTTTTGCACTGGAAATCAAAGCAGTGTCACTAATATTTACACATCCATGATATTCTCTGCGAAAACATATGGTGACAGGGAGAAATCTGTGTCCTTTCTTTGACTCTTTTTGATTTTGTAGAACTGAATTTTATTGGTGGAACTCCATTATCATGACTAAATGAAAGAGATTTTTAATACATAGTACTTTGTTCTGTGCAATTTATTTTATCTTAGTTCTCCAAAGTTTGCATTATATGAAACTAAGGGTAGTGATTTTTGTTTGAGGATTACAGTTTTCAGTACCCATCATGGAAATTCTTTCTAGGAATGGGCAGTGTGCAATAATATCAACAATGAGAAAAGGTCATTGATCAGTGTAAACATCTAGGAAAAAAGAATTCCAGGCAGTGGTGTGGTGGTATTGTGTTCCCCAAAATGCTGTGTACTCTAATAAATTTATCTGGGGTCAGAGAACAGACAGCCACTAGATACAAAGGCTAGAAAATGGTGGCACTCACACCTTTAATCCTAGCATTCCAGAGATAGAAATCCCTCTGGATCTCTGTGAGTTCAAGGCCACATTGGAAATAGTCAAGCATGGTGACTCACGCCTTTAATCCCAGAAAGCCAGCCTTTAATCCCAGGGAGTGGTGGTAGAAAGCAGAAAGATATATAAGGCGTGAGGACCAGAAACTAGAGGCTTTTGGCTGGTTAAGATTTTGGCTGGTTAAGCATTCAGGCTTTTGAGCAGTAATTCAGCTGAGACCCACTCCGGATGAGGACTCAGAGGCCTCTAGTCTGAGGAGACAAGACCAGCTGAAGATCCGGCGAGGTGAGATAGTTGTGGCTTGTTCTGTCTCTCTGATCTACCAGCATGGACCCCAATAACTCGCCTCGGGTTTGATTTTATTAATAAGAACTTTTAAGATTCCTGCGACACAGTGGCAAGAGGATGACAGAAAATCTTGAGATAGTTACTTGTCTTGGCTTAAATTCAGAAAGAAAACTTTTGTGTTTTTATCTGCATTGATGTTTTTTTTCATTATCTTTCTGTACTGCATTCTGAAAATGTATTGTGGCCTCTCTTCAAGTTGAATGAGTGTGTCTTAATTTATTAATGAATCCAAAAATATTTTTTTAAATGTGTTTTCATTCCTGCCAGTTCTATTTGACATGTTTTCAAATATCTAGTTCATTTTTACTAGTATTGTTTTCCTTTTGGGCTTTTATTTCATTTAACATAAGCTAACATGTTTGTTTTCTAATCGGTCTGATAAATTAAATGTTTGAAGGATATGTGAATGTTTTTATTGTCTTCTATTTTGTTATTTCTGACTCATGTTATCTTTTTCCTGTGTCTAATTATTTTGAATCGGTAATATGTGTTCTCCTTACAAACTAGCTCATAAAAAAATTGTAATTTGGTATGAAATGCCTTCTCTCCAGAGAGAACGTATTGCTAATTTTGCCATATGCTTAACTGTACTTCCACTTTAGGCTCACTATAGTTACTACCAGATATTTTTTAACCAAATTATGTTATATGAATCTAGGTTATAAATCCACAGGAGGGATTAACGTGCACTTACAATATTTTAGGAACAAACTTTACAAACATATCAACCTACTCACATGGTACAGAACCAAAATTTTAAATCACCATGGAAGTACAAAATGAGTTTTTCTGCCAGGAACTTTTAACTTCTAGGATATATAGATTAAAAAAAAATTGTTGCTCAACTTCTTTGGTAGAGTTTCTCTTGTTAGATTCCCTAACTAACAAGATTCTGGACTTTGGTTTCTCAGTGATCAAATATTAGGAATGGTAAATTGTAGCTGGAACCTCCAACTACAGTAAATCCCTCAGAAGGGAAAAATAGATTCAGTGCTGTAATTTATTTTCTGGATTACTACTATAAATAAGATGTTTGGCTCTTTTCCTGTTATCTTTTCTGTTATTATTACTTTAAGACATTTTAAAATATACTTTATTACACCCATTTGTATATTCTTATTGTCCTGTATAATCTAATTATCATTCACTAAACTAAAACTAACTTGGTGTTAATTTTATATATATATATATATATATATATATATATATATATATGAATGAATTTATATTAAACTGATGAGACAACAAATTACTTTTAAAATAATTATTTCTTGGATGGGCATGGTGATGTATACCTATAATTCCATAATTCAGGAGATAGAAGTAGAGTTATAGGGTGTTTAATGCCAGCTGGGTTATACAATCATATAATGAGAAAAAAAATTGTGTGTGTGTGTGTGTGTGTGTGTGTTGATAATTTAAGCTTTATTCATTTGGGGATTTTCCCAAAGAACTTTTAAAAATGATGTTTCTTCCTTTTTAAAGAGCTGTAGAGCCTATCCATATCATACAAAAATATTTGCAGATATCATTCAAAATGTGTTTTTAATCATATCACTACCTTACTTTTACTCATTCAATATTAGCCTATTTATTTGGTAATGTTCAAATAATTATTGATTATGACCTTCCAAGATGTTCATGACCAGGCCAATTTTCCATGTCTCATCTTTTGTTTCTCCCTCTTACTGTTTCCCATGAGTACTATATCTTTTTTTTTCATGGAAATGCCTTTCTGTTCAAGGGTCTTGGGCAATACTATGTCTGTTGCCTACAATAAACTACCCCCTTAACTTCATGTTAACTTCAACTCTTAGTCTTATGCTCCATATGCTGAGTCCTTTTTTCTGGAAGGAATTCCTTTCTCATATGGAAGCCTTTCTTTCTTAACTATCTCTTTCTTAACTTTACATAATTATATGTTTTCATATGCAATTTCAAAAACAATTGAATTTTTATTGAGATAATTTGTCCATGCCTATATTCCTTATGAACTTGTAAGGTTCCTAATGACATAGACACTATTTTGAGCATTAATAGACTTAGAATAACTTCATTTTACCTTTTGCACAGCACTTAACCTGTGAACTCTTTCTGTCATAACCTACTACTTTGATGACTCAGTTTAAATTTTAGCTCCACTGTATTAGAACTGTCTTAACTCCTTTTCACTAAAACAGGAAACTATACTGATATCACCTTGGTGATTAGAGTCTTTCCACCCATGAGAAAAGTAATTTCTATTTTTACATTGTAGTTATGAATTCATATACAGAAAATGGAACTCCATATCAAAGTTTTAGCTTAATTAGGAAATCTGAATCTTTTATAAACTGTTTCACAAAGAATTTTCCAGATTTTTAAAAATCTTTCCCCTTACATCAACTACAACATTTTAAATAATATTTATCAGCAGAAATTGTAACTATCATTATGGAAATAGTCATCTATTTCTATATGAATGAAATTTCCATTTCTTTAGGAATTAAATGGTCTATTTTGGTTTCTCACAATATATCTCTGATACCTCCTTACAATATCTAATAAGCCACAGAATGTTAGTTTATGAAATACAATGAAAATGAATTTAGTGTGTAAAAAAATTAGTTATACAAAATTTACACTGATTAACCACATCTAGATATAACAAAGTTATGAGGGCTCTATAACATTTTTAAATTTTTGTCCTTAATGCTCATTTGTGTTTTTCCATGAGCCAGTAACTTCGTTGACCTTTTTCTTATCCCCTAAATGGCACTGATGGGAAGTATTTAATCATCAGTTTTAAAAATTGTCCTTGCACATGAATCATCTGGGGATCTCGTTAATACATAGGTTCTAAGAGTTCTGAAGTTCAGTGGGAAGTTTGTAATTTCTCACAAGTTAACAAGCCTAAAATATATTCTATAGACAATTCAAAAATTAGTAGCTGTTAGGAGAATGAAGATAGAAAGAAGTGGTATGAAGTGGGAATGAGGACAATGGAGCAAAGGGGTAAAGTGAATTGGAAGATGGGAGACAGACTAGAAGATAGTGTGTAGGTAGGATAAATAGCAATTAAGACTTTTGAAAAATTCATATGGAACCTACTATTGTAGAAGCTTCCTATAATATATACAAATGTGTGTATTTAAAAATAATTTAAATCGAGTTACTTTACAACAAGGGGCAATGACAAGACAAGACATGATTGGCTATCAAATGAAAAGCCAAGTGCGAGAAAAGGATTACTTCTTTTAAGATTGTTAGTCAGTGGGTTCCATAGACCCTCAAATACTATGAACTATTGTCATTGCTCTTGGTTGTCCTCCAGATTTTGATATTAAGACCCTGTTACTGAGAACATAACATACTTGATTCATGAAACATGGAGAAATCAAGCTAGAACTGACTTGAAACCTTCATCCTTACTAGTTTGCTTTCATAGTTCAGGAAGGTGCCATGTATATTACTAGAGGAGAAATTAATTATCACTCTTCCACACCTATGAATCCTGTCAGCTACAATAAGATATTCCCACTGCTGTAATGGTTTCATTAATGTTATGGGATCAACCAATCGCTTTATGATTGAATTTAAGGACTACTCTCCAAGATGACACTTGACACCATTAAGAGGCCAAGAACCTGAGACTAGGTAAGTCATAGCCCTAGTGGAGGACCTACTATTATTGTGTGTAGGTGGAGTTTTTTGTCAGGACCACTAGCTCCCCAATAATCACACAGAGACTTATTATTAATTATAAATACTTGGTTGATAGCTTGGGCTTATTACTAACTAGCTTTTTCAACTTCAATTAACCCACATTTCTAATCTACACTCTACCACATGGTGGTACATTTTTTCAACACAGCATGCTCATCTGCTTCCTCTGTACCTGGCTGGTGACTCTACCCTCCTTCTTCCCCACACTCTTTTTTTTGTCTGAAAGTCCTAACTATCCTCTACCTGCCTAGCTATTGGCCAGTGAGTTCTTTATTAACAATGAGAACAACACATCTTCACAGTGTACAAAAGGATTATTCCACAGCATTTATGCTGTTAAATTGACATTCTGTTACAGTAACTCTTGAAGATATACTGTTATGCCCACAGATTAGAACATCTCTCAGTCCTGAAGGCATATTTTTATACACATCAGAGAACCTTCTAGTTGCAATAGATAGTTTAATAATAGCACAAGGGCCAACAACTGTTCATCATGTGAAGTCTTCTGATCTGTGGTCAGATGCGTTATCCATTAAAAAAAAAAAAAGATATTGTGGAGTGCTCAGCCCTTAATGGAAGACCTATATTATACCCTCTCCACCAGAACTTAAGAATCATTGGAATGATTGTAAGATGCAGAGGCAGTGGATGACTACATGACTACAGTGCAAGTGTTTTCTAGACACCAGAGAACAGTTGCACATGTGAACTAACAGTGACTATGACTGCATGCAAGATTTGCATAAAACCAAGCCTTTCAAATTCCTAGCATAGAGTGAGAAAGCAGTCAAAATATCCTACCCATAGTCAAGGAACTGTATTAACAATTGATGGTTGTTGGAAAAGAGCCAGTTCCCTTCAAGGATAAGGTTACAGAAAGGAAAGCATACTCCATGAGATGGTCTTATACATATGCACATACCAGCAGCACTAAGTACACTCAGTCAGTTTCATAAAAAGACAGAAAGCATGAATAAGGGTGAGAGTACAGGGGAGGAATTGGAAGAGAGGAATGAGTGTTGACTTGACAAAACACATTCTATGCCTGTATGTTATTCTCAAGCAATAAAATTTCTGTGTATATAGAAAAAAAGTTAGAATAAAATCCCTTATTGGAAAGGATTATGTACATATCCATTTGTGCTCTTTAATAACTTGCACAGTGCTAGGCACATCTTAGATACATAAGAATATTTAATATGTACAAGCACTCTCTAGAACAAATCTATGAATTTCTGTGATTTGAAAAAAACTATCCTTTTTGATGATGGGCATTGTCAATGGTTAATACACTTTTAATATCAAATCGTCATAAATTTGTGCTTCTTCAAAGTACTTAAAATGAATTGCTACAAAAATTTTTTAAAGATTCACAAAATAGTCTGGTCTGTTTCACGACATTTCCAGGGAAGACACAGGAAAAAAATCTATTCATCCAAACAGTGCATGAGTGAAATACCAAAGAACTGTTTCTAATCAAATATATATTGGTGAACTGATAACTTTATTGGGGTTATTTTTCAAAGTATGGGCTACTCAAAAGCAACTGCATCACCATGAGGTCTGATCCAGAAGCAGTAATGACTTACAGTGAAAAACTCAACATTGGAGTTAATGATTACATAGCTTCACTGAGAGGGATCTCCTGAGTTTTGTAAGTTCCTTCTTCACCTTCCATAGACTCTTTTTTTTTTTTTTTGTCTTTGGGATTTTTTATTATTATTATTATTTTACAACACCATTCAGTTCAACATAATAGCCACAGATTCCCCTGTTCTCCCCCTCTCGCCCACCCCTACCCCCAGCCCACCCCCCATTTCCACCTCCTCCAGATCAAGGTCTCCCCCGAGGACCGGGGTTGACCTGGTAGATTCAGTCCAGGCAGGTCCATTCCCCCCTCCCAGACCGAGCCAAGTGTCCCTGCATAAGTCCCAGGATTCAAACAGCCAACTCATGCAACAAGCCCAGGACCTGGCACCAATGCACAGCTGCCTCCCAAACAGATCAAGCCAAATGACTGTCTCACCCGTTCAGGGGGCCTGATCCAGTTGGGGGCCCCTCAGCCTTTGGTTCATAGATCCTGTGCTTCCATTCATTTGGTTATTTGTCTCTGTGCTTTATCCAACCTTGGCTTCAACAATTCTCGCTCATATAAACCCTCTTCTTTCTCACTAATTAGACTCCCAGTGCTCCACCAGGGGCCCAGCCGTGGATGTCTGCATCCAGATTCCTCAGTCCTTGGATGGGGTTTATGGCACCACTATCTGGGTGTCTGACCATCCCATCACCAGAGTAGGTCAGTTCCTGCCGTCTCGCGACCATTGCCAGCAGTCTTTTGCGGGGGTATCTTTGTGGATCTCCGTGGGCCTCCCTAGCTCTCTGCTTCCTCCCCTTCTCACCTTCTCATGTGGTCTTCATTTACCATGGTCTCCTATTCCTTGTTCTCCCTCTCTTTTCTTGATCCAGCTAGGATCTCCCACTCTCTTTCCCTCGACCCTCGCCCTTCATTTTTCCCACTCATGACCAGGCTGTTCATGTAGATCTCGTCCATTTCTCCATGTCTTTTTTTGGGGGTCCCGTTTTCCAGGTAGCCTCACTGGTGATGTGAGTAGCAGTCCAGTCATCCTTCTTCCACATCTAGCATCTTCCTATGAGTGAGTACATACCATATTTGTCTTTCTGAGTCTGGGTTACCTCACTCAGGATGATTTTTTCTAGATCCATCCATTTGCCTGCAAACCGTATGATGTCATTGTTTTTCTCTGCTGAGTAATATTCCATTGTGTATATGTGCTACAATTTATTTATCCATTCTTCAGTTGAAGGGCATCTAGGTTGTTTCCAGGTTTTGGCTATTACAAACAATGCTGATATGAACATAGCTGAGCAAGTGCTCTTGTGGTATGATTGAGCATTTCTTCACCTTCCATAGACTCTTAATTTTCCTAAAATTCCTGATATTTGTAAGGCTCCTTTATGCCCTCCTCCACGAATTATTTTAATCAGTAAAAAATAGGTATCCAACAAAGCCTGTTTTTGTACATTGTAAAACTCTGAAATATCATGAATTGCTATTTTATCTTTTACTCTACATATATAAACTCAAGCAATGAATTCCTTAGAGATATATAATCCACTGACTCTCTGATGTTGAGTAGAAACTGTTTCATCATCAAACAATTAGTTGTTCTAATACAATATGTATGCAGCTACCATTTGACCAGATGTTAGAATTTTAGATTTGTTTTCTATTTCACTAGTTTGACTATAGCAACTACATTGACTTGTGAAACTTACTGTACAAGCAAAATAACATGAGTTTGAAGAAGTATGAGCAGCCATAAGACAACTTCCATGAAACCTATTCTGGATGTTCTCTTAATAATTTTAGTAAGACATTGTCTTCTGTGTGTGACATGTTACAAAGTTTTGACTCATGTCACTGTCACTAAGAGTTCTTGTTTTATATCTAAATTTTCTTGGCAAATTGTAACTTAGTTGTTTTAGCCAAAATAGCTACTAAATCCTTGTAATAGAACTCATAAGTCTCCTCTAGTTTTACATAATTCAGTCAAAATCTGATGTGAAGTTTTGGCACATAAACAAAGCCATTCTTTGAATCTTAACCAATGGTTTTCAATATGAAATGGGAAAGGATTGAATAAACCACTTTGTATTCAATAGTGCTGTGAGAATCCATCAACAGTTTAAATAATATCTTACAGTTGCATACTTTTTGGAGATGTTAAAGAAGAGCTCCTTTCATCCTTGATACCATGAAACTTCTACAGATTTTCTTTTATAAGAAAGTTTTGAGCCTCTTTTTATCAAAAAATATCACAGGTAGTGAAAATAGAACTATAGAATCATTATTGTCATCAAAACCAAGATATAGATCACCATTCAGGACAATCATGGTGTTGAATACACAGTTAAAAATGTTAATTGGAGGGAAAGCTTCAAATTAAGCCATCTTAAGCTCAAATAGAAGGAATATGAAAATAATACTGCTTCAAAGAGAAGTCAGGTTACCTCCTAACCAAAGCAAAGGGAAAATTTCCACTGGGTTTTTTAACATATATTAGCTACTTTTCTGTTATTTTTAAATTCAAATTAATGTATATTCTCAGGACTTGGGAAGAAAGGAGCTCGATCTTTATCACACTCATGGGCTTTAGACTGGTTGTTAATAGAACACTTGTTTTCTTCTACAACCTCACTTGCTAAGGCCTCCACCCTCAGCATTTTTCTAAGTACTACTGTCTTTCAGGATCAGCCTATAATTGTGTTAAGTAAGCTCTGCTTGTAACATTCACTGTTCTAGTTCCAATTTCCAAAGTCTTTCACATTCCTCTGAAAAAAAATATCATGGTAGGCTCTTTACAGCTTCAATCACACTCTCTGTACTACCTTCGATACTGTTATTTTTTGATGTTGTGACAAAACATCATGATCAAAAGTGACTTGTGGGTGAAATAGTTTATTTGGCTTCTAGTTCCTGAAGGTTGGAGTCTATAATGGGGAGGGAAGCATGGAAGCAGGCAGCCAAATCGGGAAAACGGAAAGATCACCTCATCAACCACAAACACAAAGCAGAGAGAGTAAACTAGAAGTGATGCAAGGCTATGAACTCTCCAAGCCTATCCCCCGAGAAAAACTTTTTCCAGCAAGGCTCTACCTCCTTAAGGCTTCATAAACTAGTTTGACAAAGGGTGCTGGAAGCAATATTTCAATCTGAAGAAGAGAATAAACACACCCAAGGACCTATATGGATAAATAAACAATTGCAGAACAGTTCCTTATAAGAGATCTAAGACAATACCACCAAAACAACAAAATGACAGGAATTAATAACAAAGACTATGGAAGAATTCTGCTCTCATGCTTGCTCCCCCAGGTTTGTTTAGTGTGTTTTTTTTATACAACCCAAGACTAGCTCCCCTGGATTGGTGCTGTCCTCCACCCCATGAATCATTAATAAAAAAAAAAATGACCCACAGAGTAACTTACAGGCCAATCTGATGGGGGCCTTTTCTCAATTGCTGTTCCATCTTCCCAAATTACCCTACTTTCTGTCAAGTTGACAGAAAACAAACCACAATTGATCCCTTGTCAGTATTACAAAAAATATATTACTATTAAACCCTAATGTTTCCTTTCTTGTTCTGCCCTAAGATTTCCTGTTAATGTCATAAGAAAAAACACAGAATAACTGTAAAAGTACTACAGTCTTTAAAATGTTCAGCAATTTATAATATCCAATGTCCCTTTAAAAGTCCAAAGTCCTCCCTCCTCCCACCCTCCAGCATCTCCCCACAATCCCATACCCCATTCCCACCTCCTTCAAGGCAAGATCTCCACTGGGGAGTCAGCAGAGCCTGGTACATTCAGTTGAGGCAGGTCCAATCCGCTCCTCCCTGCACGGAAGCTGAGCAGAGGAGGAGGGAGGACAGGGGAATCTGTGGCTGATATGTAAAATGAATAGAAAATCTCTTAATAATAAAAAAATTCCAGGAGCAGACAGTAGGTACTAATAAACACTTCTGTTCCACAGCTACCAAAAAAAGTCCAAAGTCTCGACTGTGGACTCCTGTTGAAAAAAATGAAAGAAAAAGAAAAAGAAAAAAAAGTTGCATGCTTCTTATTCCAAGAAGGAAGAACCAGGCACAGTGAAAATCAAATCAAATCAATGCACAACCAACACCCACCAGGATACTTTAACTCTTATAGCTCAGTAAAGGTTATCTGAGTTCACTTTCCATCTACTGGGCTCCAAAGAGCTTAGGAGCTCTACTTCTCCAGCTCTGCCATCCTCAACACAAACAATTCTTCTGGTAGGCTGACTCCACATCTGTTGCTGTACTTGCCAGTTGTCCCATGATAATGACATCTCCAGTATCCTAGGATTTCCATTGCAACTGAGGCTGCACTTTTACCAATAACCTCAACTGTCATTTTTTTTTTTTGACATAAAGCCACTCTCCAATACTCCTTCATACCTTCGAACTCAGTAACATGTAGAAGACTCTTACACATTATCAAGTTCATCTACTAGCTTTACATACAGCCTTTCCACCCCCTCCCCTACTGGACCATATCTTTTATGTGAGGACCCTAAGGAAAATTCATATCAATGATGGTGGTCTCTTATTAATTACAGCTGATTTCTCAGTCCCAGATCACTAGCATCAATCAACCCAGTAAAGCAGAGGTTTTACATTAGTGATGCTAGCCTCTTGTCAGTCACAGCTATTACTTCAGCCTCAGCTGACTAAAAACCAAAGATTATCAATTCAAATAAGTTACACAAACAGCCCTGATAGTTATTCCTTCCTTTTGAAAATGCACAAGCCAAGCCTCCATCACCTACATTGCTATACATTTATCATCCAAGCTCCTAAAGAACAGTGCATTAAACTTTGAGCACTCAGTGGCTTTTCCAAACCAATGTCCAAACACATTTATAATCCTCCCAAACACAACATATTTGAGTCTGTCACAGCAATATCCCATAAACCTGGAACCAGTTCCTGTTCTAGTTGGCTTTTTAACCACTGTTACAAAATACTGAGTAGCTAACTTGGGACATGAAGGGTTTTTGGTATTTTGCTGTTGTTCTTGTTTTTTTCTTCATTATACAGCTTAAAGTCCAACAAGAAGAAAAGCCAGAGCAGTAGCTCAAGGTAGCAACCTGGAGTTAGGTACTGAAGCAGAAACCATGGGAAATGCTTCTTAATTGTTTGCCTCCCCCTCTTGCTCAGTTTGTTTTCTTATAAAGCACAGAACCTCATGCCCAGTTGTAGTACTACCCACAGTAGCCTGAGCCTTTCCACAGCAATCATTAGCAAACAAGATTCCCCCATATTCTTTCTTGCAGGCCAATCTGATAAAAGTCTTCTTAGTACATGGTTCTCTCTTCCTAGATGACACTATCTTGTCAAAAATCTAAGCAGCACAGATGGAAACAGAGGTGTTCTGAGCAAATGGATCTAAGAACCAAGCAGATATATTCTAACATCTGACAAAACAGTGTTAAAATTAAAGCTATTCAAAAGAGATAAGGAGTGTAACTTCAATAAAATTAAAGGAATAATCCACCAAAAGAATATTGTAATTCTAGCCATATACATATACCAAACAAAATTGCACCTAATTTCATAAAAATAAATACTATTAGAATTAGATCTAAAACCACATATAATTAGCTAAAATGTTATAACTTAGTGACTTCATTATTGTACTCTCACCAATAGACATATCACCTGTGGAGAAACATTTCCATTTCCTGGCTATTGTGAACAGAACAGAAATGAACATAAGCAAGAATCCCTGCAGTAGGATATAGAATCCTTAAGGAATATCTCCTGGAGTAGTATTGCTCCAGTCCCACCAGTAGTGTTTCTATTGCTTACGTTGTTATAGCTATCTTGGATCTTTTGTATTTCCAGATGAATTTTAACCTAGATGGTGCTTATGAACTGATGAATAGATAATGAAAGTGTGGTGCATATACACAATAAATTTTTTAGCTACAAGAAAAGTGAAGTTATATAGTTTTCAGGTAGACAAATGAAGTTGGAAGTAGTCATTATGTTTGAGGGAGATAACCCGAACTTAGAAAAACATATGTTACATGTCCTCATTATATGCAGATGATAACTTTGAATCTTTAGTTACATATATTTAAATTACAGTTCCAATAAATGCTGGGAAGCTGGTATGTGCTAACAGGACATTTCAAAAGAATGGAGATAGAATATATATAGTATGGAGTGGGAAAAGGCAACAAAAATGATTAAATGGGGTTGAAGTAGGAGGGTAGGATAGATGAGGGAATATGGAGAATGGAGAGGGATAACTCATCTTAAAAAACTCCTCTGAAAAAGCTCTAAATCTATTACTATTGAAACTTCCTAAAATATACATAAATACACATACAAAAGGAAGTAAGAGGAGTTACCCTACAGTGGGAAGACAATGCCTGTCAAAGATAACATAGACTGTCAAATAAAAGCCCAGTGTGGGGTTTGGGCTATCTCCCTTCTAGTTGTTAATCAATGAGTTCTCACAAACTATCAGTATTGCTCTGTTACCCAACACAATTTAATGATAAGACTCTATTGCTGATGTCTCTACATCACAAGTCATAGACCATAAATAAATATAGCAAAACAATGAAAGTGATATCATGATAGAGGGAGACACCATGGGGATAGAGAGAAACCCAGGACTAGGGAAGTTGCCAGGAATCCCCAAGGATGACCCAAGATTGGACTACTAGAAATAGTGGAGAGGGTGTCTGAACTGAACTGGCTTACCCCAGGGATCAGACCGGTGAATACCCTGTCATTACAGAGCTTTGCTCCAATGACCAGGCAGAGCTCCAGGAGTCCAGTCAAAGAGAGAGAAGAGGGATTCTATGAGCAAGTGCATCAGGATCATGATGGGGAAACCTGCAGAGATGACCAAACCCAACTAGTGGGAACTCATGAAGGTTGGATCAATGGCTGTGGAGCCTGCATGTGACTGGACTCGGCCCTCTGCATGACGAGACAGCTGTGTAGCTTGATCTGCTTGAGAGTCCCCCTGGCGATAGGATCAGAATCCATCCCTGGTGCATGAGGGGGCTTTTTGGAGGCCACTACCCATTATGGGGCACCTTGTGCAGACTTGAGGCAGGTGGAAGGGCTTGGACTTTCCTCTATACTGGATATGGCTTCCCATGGGAGACCTTTCCTTCTTGTGGGGGAAATTGGAGGATGGATTGGGAAGGGGAGGCTGGGGGAGGTCAGGAGGAGATAGGAGGGGGATCTTTGATTGATGTGTAAAATGAATGAAAAAAATGTTCTTAATAAAAAATAAATAAATAATTATAGCAGGTACTGACCTGGAAGTGTCATCCCTAGTGTCTTACATGTAATAGTGCTGTAAGGCTATTTGTACAATATCAGGAGAGAAAAGTTAACAAAAGTCTTACTTAGCTGTGAACCATAGAAAGTGTAATAATGACCTGTCAGGCAAGATACCTTTACTTGTACAATAAAGATATTATTGTTATGGGAGTAGCCAACCACTTTCTGATTAGATTTAAGTACTGTGCCACAAAACAGAACTCATTCCTAGTACCTTTAACTTAGCCTCCAAACCTTGGTTCCTTGGTCATAGGCCTTAGAAAATAATCTATTGCTATTATTCTGCTAAATGAACAATAGTAACAAACGGCTTCCTCTGTTTACTTTTATTTTTATTATTTTATTCTATGTGTATGCATGTTTTGCCTGACTGTATGTCTGTGCACCTCAAATGTACCAAGGTGCTTACAAAAGGCAGATGACATCAGCTCCCTTGGAACTAGAGTTTAAAAAATGGTTGTGAGCCACCTTGTGGGTACAGAGAATCAAATCCTAGTCCTCTGGAAGAGCATACAGTGTTCTTATCCAAAGCCATCTCACTAGCCCATCCTCAAGTTTTCTTCTTTATAATTGTGTAGTATGTATCTCTGAGCCTTCATCAAAGAAAATTATATTTGTAGTATTAGATGTTGATTAACATAGAGACCCACAACTGGCAAAGGTGCAGAGAAAAAGAAACAGTGAAATGCTATCTTTCATGGAGCATCTATATTACACACTCCTCTTCCCAAGCCTCAGGGATCATTGCAGAAGAAATGATGAAAAGATTATAAGAGTTGGATGTTTTGAACATCATCAGTGAAATAGAATTTAATAAACATGACAGGGCAGTTGTACATAGGAACTCACAGTGACTGTGACTGCATGCATAAAACTTGCTCTAGATTAAATCAGACCAAATTCCTGCATAGATGGAGAAGTTATTCCTATCCCTATATGAGGAGCTATTGGCTGTTGATGGCTGCTTTGGGAGAGTGAGTTGGTTTTCTACAGGGATGTGTCTCCTGAGAAGCTCTCCATTCTTCAGTAGATGATGATATATCCACGCACATACAGGTAACACTAAGTGGACACAAAGCACATGGAGTTGGGAGGTACAAGCAGTAGGGGGTTATAGAAGAAATTGTAGGAGAGGGAATGGGGGTGTGGATTTGATCAAATAACATCACATTTGATGCATGAATCAAACATAAAGAATGACAGATCTCATAATCTCTTTATTTAAAGAAAAAGTGACAAAACATTTTCATGATTTTATATTGATTATGTTAAATAATTGAGACATTCATTTTTTTCCCAAAAAGTGCTTAAAATACCAGAAAGTAACAATTAGGATCACACTTGTACATTGTTCCTTACAATTGAAATCAGGCTACTCTAACCTACTCTGTTACTCCGCTTTCTAATCCAGTGCAGTCTGTCTGTTTTCTAATTGCAACATTCTCTCCAAGTTGAAACATTTACTCCAGAAAGGAAAGGGAGTAGCTCTTGGACCTCAGCAGGTAAACAAAGGGTCAAATGAACAGGAACTTAGATGATTCTCCAGGGCCCCTGCCCAGCACTTAAAACAAAGAAGGGGGAGGAGAAGGAGAGGGGGAAGGAAAGGGAGAAGGGAAGAAGGAAAAGAGAGTAAACAGTTGTTGAGAGAGAAGATTAACTAGCAAAAATGATGGATAAATAATGGATAGATAGATAGATAGATGATAGATAGATAGATAGATAGATAGATAGATAGATATGTTCTGACTGTAGAACTGCCTGCAACCCCTACAGAAAGCTAAAGGATTGAATATAGATTACTCCAAGGTTTCAGTTTTTTCTGGAGTCATTACCCATGTTTCAATAGGTATTCTGGTGGTGGAGCTGCTTTTATTGAGATAGCTCTGCTTCTTGCAAGTAACCGATCACCCATACTCCTTTTAGAAATTTCAATTTTTTAAAAAAGTCATTGATTGAACTAAATGGCCCTTGGTGCAATACTTATTTGATCTGTCATGAGTTCCCTTTAGGGAGCAAGTAGATTCCTGTTGTGTCTTCCCAGGAAAAGTCTGTCACATAAAAAATAATGTTTCCTTTTCAGGCATAATTTCTCCTAAGCAACTCCATCTTACAAGGAACTTTTTTTTTTTTTTTTTCCGAGACAGGGTTTCTCTGTGTAGTTTTGGTGACTGTCCTGGAGCTCCCTCTGTAAACCAGGCTGGCCTCAAACTCACCGAGATTCACCTAGCTCTGCCTCCCAAGTGCTGGGATTAAAGGCGTGCACCACCACTGCCTGGCCCAACAAGGATCTTTTAAGCTCCCTTTGAGAGAGAAGGATGTCTGCAGCTTTTGGGTGAATACTGAAACTGCTCCATCTCTTAGGTACCACACATCCAGTGCAGACTGATGAATTAGTTATTTCTGGGAGTAGAAAAGGAGTCACACTGTAGGTTTATGAGACTGAATTGAAACCTCACCGTCAAGCGGGTGTATTAAAATCATAGAAGAAAGCCAGGTCCAAGAACTCATATGACATACCAGGCCAAGGAAATTGTGCAACTTCCTCATCTGAATTCCATACAGTGGTGGACAGTTAGCATGGTGAGGCATTTGTGTGAAGTCCCACACAAACTTAAGTCTGATGTTTATGTTTTTGTATCAGGAACTAAGGACTACTGGACTGTTCCTGGAGCTCTAGCTCAGCAGGGTCTCCTGTTGATGCAGCCTACTCAACTGTCTGTCTCACATGCCTGTCCACCTGTTTATTTTGAGAACCAGGTCCACACCTGCCGTTTCCTGCTACAGATCAGTATTGCCTTTCACCTCACAGCTGTCTCTTGAATTCTACTTTCAGCTCCCTACTAGCACTTGTCTGATTCCTAGCCATATTAACACAGAATTTTGAAACCTCTTGAAGTCTTCTCAGGCTCCATAACTTATATTCATTCTGTTAGTCACAGATATACATATATGTATGTATGTATGTATGTATGTATGTATGTGTATATATATATGAGTGTATATATATGGGTGTATATGAGTATATACATATATATACATATATATGGGTGTATATGAGTATGTATATATATATGCACACACACACATAGTGTGTGTGTGTGATGCATGATATGAGAGTTAATATTAGTTATTTTGGACTATAATAAAACAACTTGAACTGCCTTTGGCTGCCACCATATATGGATTATAAGAAAAAATGCTGTCACTAAAACTTTATACTTTTGAATTTCTTGTTATTCAATAAATTATGATAATTCGGAAACACACAAAAGTGTTCATCTATGTTTTTGGCATTTACAAATTGAGTTAGATTTTAATTTTGAAGCAAAATTTAGATCCCACAGTTCATAAGGACAATTGTAGTTGTTCAGCACTGCCTTTAGCAGGTATACATAAAGTAATGACACTGATTTTTAAAAGGTGTAAAACTGCACAAATGGCAAAATCTTTACATTTAGACAGAATCAAATACAAAAATCTGAAATGTCAAAAGTTATATTGACTATTTAATATGTTTAAGGACCACATACAATTTTAACTACATAAAAGCATTTATTTTTTACTTTGTATGTATTAAATGTATCTGCCTTTAACTCTTTAAACTTTTCCATAAAATTTAGACATTATCCAGGCATGAACATCTGTGCATTTCTAATCACAGACATATAAGACAGTAAACAATTTAATAATATAAAATTGTTGTTTATTTAAACAGTGTTGTTATCCAGCACTTTTTTTTTTTGGTTAAACAAAGTCATAAAGTTATGTTCAGAAGGCTTCAAAACAAGCAGATTAAAAAACAAACAAAAATCTTAACTCTATGAAGGATCAGTTCTTTATTTAAAAAAAAAGATTTAGTTCTTAACGAATCAAAAGCTTAATCAAGTTTTCAGAAAACAAACACACTCATCTACTTAGAAAAAACAGAAGTCTGGAATTTGGGGAAATTACTAAGATCAAAATAAAACTTAAGATGACTTTGCTATTGTAAACATTTGAGTTTTCCTTTGTTGAATTAGTACATTAAATCTCAACCTGACAAAATACTTTAAATAACCTATTAAATTATAATTAATTGATTCATATAAACTTTTCTTGGATTTTTTTCCTTCAATAGCCTGTAATTCATTCAGACATTGTACAAATTTATAGTCTTTTTTATTTTTCTTAAATATTTATCATTTTTCTTTGTCTTAAAGGATCATTACAATTTTCAAATGTATAATTGATTTGTATCCAGATTCATAAACCTTCCAAAGGTTTACACACATACATCATTGATCTAAAATACTATACTCAGCTGCTCTGAGGCACACTCTTTCTTGGATTTATATTGTTAATTCTTTTTTTATAATTTAATTTAATTTTACATATCATCCATGGGTTCCCTTGTTCTCCCCCCTCATCCCCATCTCCCCTCTCCCCAATCCCCATATCTTCCAGGGCAAAGACTCCCCTGGGGATTGAGTCTTCCTTTGGATTCTATCTTGATTTTTGTTTCCATTTAAAATAGTTGAGTCATTTTCCTCAAGAAAAAATATTTATTTATAAAATCTCCTTTCATCCAAAAGACACTTTTCTCAGCCTATCTTATGAAAAGCATATTTCATTTCTGTAGTTTTCTTTTATCTTTGCTTTCTATTTGCTATTTAGCCTTTACATGTTTAAATTTACATTTTAAATAAACCTTTAAAAATTTCTGAATTTGGACAAAATATTTCCTTTTAAATAAAAATCTTTTACACTTTCTAAAAGATTTCTCACTAAAACATGGTTTTTTATTCTTCACAAATAGAATTACACAAGTTAATGAGAATTTTAAATTTTAGTAATATGTTTTAATGACAAGACATGAAGAAAGCAGCTTTGCAAATTTCCAACAATTTTGGAAAAATTTATTTTTTCATTAACTGGTCAATGATGCTATATTTTACATATATTAATTCTTTAACCTTTGTAATTATTAAAATCTATAATCTCAGTAAAGTTATTTTCAATGGAGAAAGCGAATCTTAATATGTTAGATAGGTTGAATGAGACCATGCAGTGATTATTAAATAGTTAGGTTGATATTTATAAATGATATGTTATACAGCTGCAGAATACTGTGCAGTTGTTGTCATAGATGGTATGATGTTTTGAGGAAGATCTTTAAAGCTGTGAAAAGGAACAGAGAGGATTGGTAAGTTATGTCTCTGAGCCCTCAAATTCATCTTCAAACAAATATATCTGTGTATCCCTTTTATTTATCATGGAGTTACTCAAAACATTTTATTTGCACAATGGACAAAAAGGTGTTTAAAACCACAGAGAACATGACAAGGAGTCAGAGTTTTTGGGTTTCAGTTCTGTATTCTCCCACTTACTAGCTAAAATTCTGGTTCTTTTCCTTATAGGATTACTAGGAGCATCAAATAAGATAATGAGCATAGCAAAGCCTTTTGATATGCCTCAGGCTGACTCTGTATGTCAGCAAAATAGGTGGCCTCTACATAATAAGTTGATGAACTCAATGCTGGAAGATGTCCTAATGCTTATAGAAAGTCTCCTTAAAACCCATGTGAAATGCCAAGAAGGTATGAAACACCTTCTATTCTAATTTTGGATGGTAAACACAGGGGATCCCCAGAGAAAGGTAACTAGACTAGCCATAGCAGCAAGATCTGAGTATGGATGAAAGACCCTGCCTCAATGAAAAAGTAGAAGAGAGATATAGGATGATTCCTGGCACCATCCCCAGTTCTACACATATATAGTCACACATGTGCCTGTGAACACAGATGTGCAACACACACACACACACACACACACACACACACACACACACACACACACTCCTATTAGCCCATCCTAGCATAAAATAAAAGATTTTTTTCTATTATTCTGCTACCTGAAGTTCCTATGCCAAAATTTTTCACTGTTACTTACTCTTTTGGACAAAGGGAATGCTTACAATCCACTGGCAAAAGGTCCCAAGAGGTAAATTAAACCAGAACTACCAATTCACATATTTATATGAAATGATTTATCAAATTAACAACTTATGATCCAGCAGAAAGGAATATGGTCTATGTTGGTGAATATGAAGAAAAAAAAAATTGAGGGAGGAGAATAATAATTCCTTTTGGTCACATTTTTATACTTATTCAGTTTCCAAAGTGTTTTCATTTTTACCTGTATTTAGTATTTATAGAAATGTAAAGCTCTTAATCCAGAAGAATATGTTTTTCTTACTCTTGCTAGATAAGTCAAATGTAATTCTGACTTGTTGTTCAATTGATTGTTCCTGGTACTTAATTTTAGATAGTACTGATTTCGGATAACCTCTGTTTCTTATTATTTGTTTTACCCAGCTGAAAATAGGGTCTAGAACTTACATAATAGTTGCCAACATATTTCTGAAATACATAAATGATTTACTAGTTCAAAGGCAGCAGTGAAGGTGACTAAGCAGAAGTGGGACACTGACATAATTTGGCCACCATTCAAACAGGAAGAAGTGATCATTACATAAGAGTACCTCAAATGTAGTCAAATGTAAAGTCATTTTGCTTTTCAAAAGTGAACCTCTTACACTCTCTCTAAAAAAAGGCAATCCACTAATAGCTACGTACAACTCATACTTGCCCAAACTAAACCTAAAGTTTATGTGATATCTTAGGTTAAGTGCAGAAAGCATTACACTTGTCTGATTTTCATCCAACATTCTTTTGATACAGAGACTAAAATTTATTTCAAATTCTGCAAGCACATAGCAAAAGTAGAAATCTTTTCACTAATTTTATCATTTGAGAAGCAATATAGAAAATGAAGTATAGTTTGAGGGTTTAAAGAGATGGCTCATTAGTTAAGAGCTTTAGCTGCTCTTGCAGAGGTCCTAGATTTTATTGCCAGCATTCACATGGTGGCTCACAAATGTCTGTAACTTCTGTTCCAGGGAATCTGATGCCTTCTTCTGCCCTCTGTGGGCACCATGAATTCACATGGTGTACAGGCTAGACATGCAGGCAAAATACTCATGCACATAAAAAACTGAGAAATACAGTTTGAATGTATTCTTAATTTTATTACTAACCTTTTAATAAAAATTTTAATAAACCCTGTAAATTTTGTCTTACCAATGTGCATATACACACACACACACACACACACACACATTATGATTTGATAAAAAGTAGAATACAAATATTATGTTCCTAAAAGCACATTTTCTCATCCCATGGTCTAGCCAGTGCAAAGATTCAATGGAATAGGATCATAAAATCCAAAGATGAAATGCGTATATGAGGTTAGCCTTATCCCAAGTTACTGGAAATTGGAAAGCTAGTCTTATCTGTGGATAGAATCTGATCCCTGACTATATGTTAAGCTAGCTATTCCTTGGAATACAGGTCATTCAAGAACAAGGAACACTAACAGGCTATGTAGTCTAACCTGCAAAATTCCTCTCCTAGTGGCAAGCAGTGCTGTGAAAGAGTTCTATGAAAAGAATAAGCATTCTTGCTCCAGCCACCTACTATTGTAACTTCTGAGGAGTACTGTGGAAAGGAGATGCATTGTTTGAATTTTGGGCCGATGTATACTAGAGAAAATAAGTGCTATGAATAGTAGTGGACTCCACTGGCCCTTCAACTGTCTGAACAGATTTATCATTGGTGTTATATGTTCTCTTCTCTTACTTCTAAGTTAGTGGCTCTCCCATGATAGCTCCCTCTATGTGTGAATAAACCTTAGGCCTTACACATCCCTTCTGGTTGTTTCTCTACAGTTTATTTGACTACTCTAATGCAGTTTGGGTGTGATACTAAATATGAATAAAAACATTCATATATTTTAGTTTTTCTTTAAAGTTTAATGAAATGATAATTTCATAAACTTACATTGTACAATTTTGTGGCTTTATATGTGCTTGTTTACAGTATGAAATAATAAAATCAAACTAATCAATAAATCTATCTCTTTATGTGCTTATCTGTTTTAGGGTTAATACATTTCAAATCTAAACAATTTAAAAATATATAATACATCATTACTTATATTTCCAAGTCTGTGCAATTGATTACCAAACCATATTTCTCCTGCCTAACTGAATCTTTGAATTCTTAGACTAGCCTTTCCATATCCAACCCTCTTTTTTCATTGTTGTTGTTTTTTGTTTCTTTTGTTTTTTGTTTTTTGAAGACAGGGTTTCTCTGTGTAGCCTTGAATGTCCTGGAACTCATGCTGTAGACCAGCCTGGCCTTGAACTCAGTGATCTACTTACCGCTGCTTCCTCAGTGCTTGGATTAAAGGTGTGTGCCACCACTGCCCAGCGTTCAGCCCTCTTTTCAAGTCTCTAGTTACCATTATTATACTCTCCTCTTCTATGAGTTCTAAGTTTATAGATTCCACATAGAAAGTGAGGTCATGTGGTGTGTGTGTGTGTGTGTGTGTGTGTGTGTGTGTGTGTGTGTGTGTGTGTTTCTTTAGCTATACCTGCTTTATTTCTTTTTGGCTCATTTCTTCCAAGTTCATTTATGTTGTCTGAAATGAAAGGATCTCTCCCTTTTGAAAAAAATAATATTTCAATATGTATATATTCCACAGTGTGATATCACTTCATATCTGCCAAAATAGTTTGTATCATATGACAAGAATTAGCAAGTATATGAAGAAATTGAGGCGTATGTGCACTATTGATGAATATGTAAATGATGTACTGTCATTATAAAAGGGTATAACGAGTCTCAATGATATCAAAAATAGAATTCCTGGCAATCAAAATCTACAATATATCTTATATCATTGAAATGAGTATGGTGAAGAGGTAATAGAACTTCCATGTTCCTCACAGCACAGATCACAAGAAGAAGCAAGATATAGAGGTGACCATCATTACAAGATTAAGAAAAGATATTCCTTAGCAACATTTTTATCATTATCAGATTGCAATTCAATTTGGTTAGACATTGGGATAAAGTTGTGCTCAGTAGAAAATTAAAAACTAATTGTGTGTTTAGTATTTTTTTTTAATCTTAATTACTATAGGGTTGATAATAATCCTCATTTTACACTGGTAAATTTGCTTGAGAGTTCCTATTCTATTTTCACATACCATTCCTAGTGAAAAATGAATATGCATCTGGCAGAAATACGTCGTATGTCTAACATACAGAAGACTATGGATTGTATCCCCAATGTGGTGATTGAGGGAAAGAAGAAAGAAGAAACAAAAGGTGAATTTGAAGTAATCTGGAAAACTCAGTTAAACAATAATGATTAAGGAATAAACAATTATTTTCAGTAGGTAGTTGTTGTCTAGCTACTAATGCAACACCCAAGGATTTCTGATAATGTTAAAAATAAGATTTTGCAAATTTAGTAGATCAATTAATATTTTAAATTAAACTATGAGAAATTAATGTCATACATAAATTTCTGAATTGCAATTTGAATGATGATTTGGCTTTTAGGTATTCATATAATATTAAATTGAAAATACAGATGCAATGTTTACATGAATATCCAATTACATTTTATAATGTTAAATGTATAATATTTAATGCTGCTTATATCCCCAGAGATTGGTCGAGAAAGAATATGAAAACACTGCTGTTTAATAAATAATTACAAAGTAATCCACTGATAGTGAAGAAAAGGCAAGAAAGGTTAAATAAACGAAATATTCTGTACATACAATCTTTCTTACATTAAGTTCCTGTACCTAGAGAACACATTTTCTGGGTGTGAGATTTGATTTTCTGATCTGGGCATTAAATATTTACTTCTAATTATAGCCTTATGTGAGACACAAACAAAAACTAATTTACATTATTAATGATGCAAGAAATGTGCTGTTTAGTCTCTTAAGATTTGTAGTAAAGGGGAAAACATGTCAGAGATTTACTTTACCCCCTTTTTCCTTTTGAAATCAAGTTTAAAATGATAAAACTTATTTAATTAACTACTTAGGAATTACATATTTCTGCCAACTAGAAAATAAAGAGGGGATATTGTCTGAGATAGGTCTGGGACTACAAAGGTTCCATTTTCAGTCTTAGCGTCTCAAGGGGGAAATCAAAGGCTTCTTTTCTTTCAACAGTTTGGGTGAGATGATATTTTGAGATGTTGACAGCTGCCAAACTGCAAAAACAGTAGAGGAGCTCCCTCCCCCCAGCGAATTTCTGGTTTTTATCTGCAGGAATGTGTTTGTTTGGTTCTTTTTTCTTTCATGATTTTGTTTCTTGAAAGAGATGGCTTTCTAAGAATGCTTGCCATTCTTCTAGCTGTAAAAGAACAAATCAGTATTTCCAGTAACATTTACCAGGCATGCTTTCCTTAAATTTCTTATTTACATGTAGTTTTACTGACTACTGAATAGCTGAATGACTATAGATAGCTCAATACTAACCAGCCTGAAAGTCTAATTTTCATGCAAATGAAAGAAAAATCACAGAATAAATAACTCACTACTTTAATCTAGTGGGATGAGTTTTTTTTTTAATATAAGTAATTCTATTATGTTGCTTAATGACACATTGCACTATTAAAATATTTACACTCTGATTCTCGACTCTAGAATATACTATGTCTTGATACAAAGTTAAGAAGTATCTGGTATCTAAATATTGGTTCTTACTGATGTACAATGTTTGGAGGTTTCAAGTATTAGAATGCTTTATGTAACAGAAAATTGAAACACAAAAACATGATTTACTGTTTTATTTGTGTGTGTGTGTGTGTGTGTGTGATTATTCACCACTTTAGAATCAGCTTAGTTAATTTGGGATTGTTGAAACTCAAGAATAATAGATACAGTGAGAATTTGGTACGTGCATCCAGCAAGACTTTACTAGATGTTAACTCTGGATCAATGATTTATAATCACTCAATCTTGATTACTTTACCTGTAAAATATGAATAATAATATCATTTGCCTCATGTGATTCTCAAAATAGAACTCAAAACTTATGCCAAGTATATATTGCATTAACTAGAACATAGCACCTGATGAATAAATAATTATTATCATTTCTGTTTCTTGGTTATAATGCTATAGATAGATGTAGAGCCTCCTACAATTGGTTGTCTAAAACTAAGTGATTGCCTCTAGAAAACATATGCATAAAAGCAACAATAAATAAACTGAGTGGTTGTATTTATATAGTTTTCATTTACATATATGGAGCAATAATATTTTTTAAATAGACCATGAAATTCAGAAGGAGAGGGGCACAAGAGGATTGGGGAGTTGGAGGGAGTAGAGAAGAGAAAATGCAGTATAAAAATAAGAAATTTTAATTAAAAAAAGCACAATCACTTAAAACTTGATTCTTGATTGTTTTCATTTTTATTGGAGAAATGGAAAGATTTTTCAACTTTGATTGCTAGTCTTATTTTGTTGTTTTTAACATGTATTTCAGCTGCTTGTGAACTGGAAATTACAGAAAGACAAAGTTGAGGGTTTTTTTTAAAGCAATATGTTTCAGCAGTGATGACTCTTACAAATCTGATCTATGAGGACTGACATATATTTTGATGTATCTCCTAACTAATAAGCACAGAAAAGCATATCTAGCTAAAATTGGCAACATGAATTTTATGTTTTCCCTTGGTGAAAGGGATTTAAATGGCAAGAAGATAGGAGTGATGTGATGGGCTATCTTAAATATTAGTAAACATTAGAATAATATAAGTAAAGATATTGGAAGAATGATGTTTTAAAGTTGGCATGCGTTCTCAAGCCTCTGGAAAGCAACTTCATTCAGTCATTTCAATTATTTTAAAATGTGTACGAGAATACATGTTTAGTTGTTTTTGAAACTTAATTTTGGAATATTTTAAGACACAAAAAATTAGACTAGTATTATAGCCGCTAATATCTAACATCATGTGTGACACATTAGAACAATAAAAATCAAGATGTGAACATGTATAGAGTACTCTCATCTACAAACATTATGCAAGTTTTCTAACTGCCCCCTAAATTTCTGTATTTATTCTAATATCAAATCTTGTATTACAAATTCTGTTAATCATCATGCCTTTTCACTCTCTTATGTCTTGGTTAAATCCCCAGCATTTCTTTTCTTTCATGACTTCAACAAATTTAAGGAATAGATACTTATTGGTGAAATTATTAAGGCCACTTCACGTAATTAAAAGGATATTTATTTAATGGTGTAACTCCCAAATTAAGGGATAGGTAGGTCGCAGGGTCTGGGGAAGGTGTATGGCAGTCCAGCGGTGTTCTTTGGAGCTCTGCTCGTTCCACCTCCACCGTTCAGGGTTCCGGAACAGAGAGAGCGCTGGCCCATCCAGCTCTTGGGTCTCCAGGCACCTCCTCTGGCCCCGATTCGTAGGCATGACAGTTGCCAGAGTCTCAATGGGGGTTGGAACTTCCAGGTCAAAGATGGAATGGCTACCCACTACAGGTACTAGTCATTTTCATTTTGTGTAATGTTTCCTAGCACTGGAATTCAGTTTGTCCATTTATTTTGAAATCCCAGAAATAATGTATATTGAACTTTTAGTGTAACTGTTATTGTTATGTCTATTTATTGGTTTAGTTAATCTTTAATAATTGGCTGAATTAGCATCTGTCAGGTTCAATCAGTGCAAATTTTCTATTTCTCCTCTTGTTTATGCATCTGTTCTTAAGAGAAACTGTTTTACAGCAGACTTCCTGGTGTTGTGGCTATAACAGTCCTCCTACTCTCCCTTTCATAATGTTCCCTGACCCTTAGATTCAGGAGATGTGCTGCAGATGCATCCATTGAGGCATAGATTTCCATTATCTATTGATTTCTGCATTGTGTTCAGTTGTGGTTTTCTGTGATTGTCTCCATTTGCTGTAAAGAAAAGCAACTTTGATGAGGGGTGGTAGTTACACTTACCTGTGAGTATAATGATAAGAGTTAGAATGCAGTAATGAAGTATTTTGGTCTAGTAAATGGAGGTAGTAGATTCTTTTCTATAGACCATGATCTCACTCGCCAGGGGAAGTTAGCCAGGTTTCCAGTACCAGGCATGATTTCTGTCCTGTTGAGTGAATCCTAGAAATGGCTACAAAAACAAGACAAGAAAAATGGCAATATCAATGGACATGCTAAAGTGAAAGAGGGAAAATTTTGTGGGGTCCCACCCCAGACAAAGAACTGCAGGCAACTAATGACAGCTGACAAAATGAGGTTTAGCTTCTCCTAAGGAATAAGGCCCCTATTGAAATCCCATACACAAAAAGATCAAAAAGTTTCACAGGTTGTATTTATACATAATTGTACATACATACATACGTAAAAGCAATAATCAAAGAAAGAAGGGCTATGGAATTAATAGTGGGGGAAATATGGGAGGGATTCAAAAGAGGATGGATGGGAGAGCAGGAGGGAGGAAAGGAAGGGAGGAAAATGATATTCAATTCCAGTTAAAACATTTTTAAAAATCACAAATGTTTCTATTTCTCTTTTGTGATTACTAGGCACCTTCTAGGATCCATTGATGCCACAAAAAGTTTATCTTTCTCATAATAGAATTGCTATTAATTTTATCATATGTTAATGATACTTGACTAAGAATTGTGGTACTTACCAGTGATGATATCTTTTTGCATCATTCATTTATACGCTTACTGTTTGTAATTCTACTGAAGATATGCTTCCCATTCTCCATTTACTTGCCTATTAAATTGTTCATTGAGGTAGCATATACACATTACTTTACTGTATAAATTATAATCTATATTATCAACACTTTTTCCAATTCTTTTTTTTTTTTTTTGAAATTGAGCACCAATTCAAATTGGATGCATAAGACATATCTCAGTATTATTTAGCATTATTTTAAGAAACCAAGCCGGGCGGTGGTGGCACACAACTTTAATCACAGCCCTCGGGAGGCAGAGGCAGGCTGATCTCTGTGAGTTCCAGGCCAGCCTAGGTTACAGAGTGAGTTCCAGGAAAGGCGCAAAGCTATACCGAGAAACGATAAAAGAAACCAGGAGTCTTATTAAATAACATTAAAATGTAGGCAACTTTATTTGCGTTCTTTTCAGGAGCCACAAATGAAAAGATGGGATTTTTTTTTCTTATGGGGGAGAAGAGAGGAGGGGGTAGAGGGGAGGGGAGGAGAGGATGGGGAGGGGACGGGATGTTTTTAATTATGAACCAAACACTAGGATCTCTTTGTAGCTTAGGAGATAATACACTCTCAATAACCTATTCTTATTCCTTTATCTCAATAGGGAAAGCATTAGTAGAATGAGGATGCATATATTGTGAGTTCCTGTCTCAAAAAAGATATAATACAATATAGATCTGGATTTTAAATTTATTTTATATATCAGTTAAATCAATTTAAAAGAATATACTTAAAACAGGTTTGACATTGTTTTGTAAGAACATCGTGTTACTTACAGAATTATGCTTCTTTTCTAATAAAATATTATGGTTTTAATTAATAATTTGTCAATTTATAAGAATGGCAACAGCCTATTATGGTGATATTTTATTTGTACTGAAATGTGATTTTAATTTTATGTTAATAAATAAAGTTGCCCTGGGGTCAGAGCTATTAGAGCCATAGCAAGAGCGTGGTGGTTAGAAGAGTTAGGTAGATTTCTGTGTGTTCAGGGATACAGCCAGTATTGGAGACATATGCCTTTAAGACCTGGAGGGTGGTACTTACAGGCAGTGACGAGGCAGTCATGTGGTTGGGTTTACAACCAATGAGAAGGCAGAACAGACTATTTAAAGACAGACAAACAGGAAGAAGCTCTCTCTCTCTCTCTCTCCCTCTCTCTCTCTCTCTCTCTCTCAAGTTAGGAGCACTGCAGGAGGTAAGATTTTTATCTCTGAGCTCTGACCTCTCGGCTTTCTCTTTTACATTGGCTTACATCTACAGCCTATTAAGTTATAATATACTTTCTTCACTAATAAATTAAGAATAAATACTTTAAAATTATGGTTAAAAAAGAAAATTGATGTTTTATTATTATTAAAGTCCTTTATACAAGAGCAATTAATTCTTCATTGCTTACCAGAAAGGACACACTCGATTTACAGATTATTTTAATATATCTAAATGACAATATGAATGTCATTATCAGTTGTTTAATTAAACAGCATTCTTCCCCCATATTACTGTGAATATAGTCTAGTAGCTTCTACTGTCAGTTAATTTCTGAAATTTTTCATGAAAAATAAAATATTTAATTAAATGCTACTTTTTTGCAATGTTGGCTTTGCTAGAATATAGGGTGACAGCATCATTAATCAGCTTCTTTCATGACATAAGATTAACTTTTATATTGAAACAAATGTGTTGTTCATGTGCAATCAAATCTTCATTTATACTTTGTGGGAAATTTGAAATCAAATGCATGTCTAAGACTGAGCTCTCATTAAATGGTTTGATCATATAGAGTTTGGAGCTATTTAGAAGGCCATGTACTCCACCCTGGATTTCAAAGGAAACTTAAATCTTTTTAATTCTCAAAGTTCTCAAGAACTTTAATTTAGCATAACAAACACTGTTTCCACTAACTGGTTTAATTTTCACATGCTGAGTACCAGACTTACAGAAAAAGATCATGATTTTTCCAGAGTTCAGTACAGTGGCAGATTAGATTTTAATTTGTCCTTCATCTAAATTGCTACTAACTTATGGATACATTGCCTAAGCAGAAATATTTTGGTCTCCAAGAGTCCACAGTATAGAAAACAATTGACAAACCATATGCAAGGTTTTAAAATTTTTTGATGCCTATATCCAAATGCAGATGTTGCCAAATTGTACGGAGCCCACCACACATTTTCTGTCTTGTAAACAGCATCTGGACCCCAGGAAAGAGAAGAAGGAAGTGATTTGCATTTGGCTCAGGCAATTCAATATGAATGACTAGAAAATGTGAGAGTAGTGGCAAGCTATACATTGTCAGCAATGAGAAAAACAAGGAATGAGCATGTGTAGTACATTTTACATACTTTACACTATCCTGTTCCCATGTGAGCCAACATTCCTGTGGGCTAAGGAAGCTTCGCATTTTTTGAATCATGATGACTGAGACATGGGTTTATTTCAGATATTTCTTCAGATTTTCTTATATTAAACGAGAAATAGATCTGTATTTCATGGATAGCTATCTTGAGGAAAACTCCTGAGAGGGTGAGGAAGAGCAATGTGGAGATTGACATGCCAGAATTGTTGACAGCTGTTTAGCAGGTGTATCAAGAAAGTCTGGATTAGAAGATCTGTGGCTAGCCGTCCTTTATCCTCTGATATTCTGCTTCCTGGAAATGCTGGAGACATCTTAGTACATAAATAGGGAAGCAAGAGTAGTCATTTTTAGAAGAAATGGAAAATATTTGAAATAGCTCAAAATCCCATTTATGTTTTGAAACAAATTCCAATCCTGTTTGTTTGTTTGTTTGTTTGTTTCCAGAATTTTCCCAGGCTACTCTGACCCAAATGCCTGTGCCCTCCTTAGAACTTCTCTGGAACTTATGGCTTTTATCCCTCATTGTGATGAAGACAATGACATTGCTTTAAAGCAAAATGTCTCTTTCTACATTTCTATATTTTTGTATTATTTAAATTGTTACATTTTTACATTTCTATCTCTACATAGTAGACTCCTTGAGCTAAAGTTTCTCATTCATGTGAGTACCTCTCTTAAGAGTTTTTTTTAATAATTTTTGTATCTAGAAACTATTTGACTGAATGAGAAAAATAAAAAATTAAGAAATATGGAAAGTACCAAGAAGAAAAGATTTTTTTTGCATATTCTAACGGAACTGAGTTAGTCAAATACACTAACGTACATACCATAAAGGTATGGCCTTTAGGGTATCTACTTGATTACTTTATTAAATATGTTTTCAGTTTTAGTTACCAGTGTTAATTATTACCACATTCAATTTTAATTTAAAAGTTAGTTTCCTCTGGCAGTGACCCTGAAGCAAGCTGAGCAATCCACTAATTGATTCTAAACTCTATTTTAATTACCCTCGTGTTCTTTTCTTCAAATCACAGAAACATCTTAAGAATTCTGCCATACAAATGAACTTTTTTCTACATGCATTATTTCAGGTATTTAAAAATTGGTCAAGATACTTTTCATTTGTCAGATAAAATTCTCAAACAAAAAGTATGTGTTTTTTTAAAATATCTCCTTTCCACAGTTATCTTCATTTGTGAGGCAAAGAATATTGAAGAAAAAATACAATTCAATAAATTTTAATATTCACCAATAAAGAAGCAATAGCTATTAAGATTGTATATCATCTTAAGACTTGTTTTGTGATTGTAGTCACTAATTTGTATGTTAATTCTGTTATTTCTGATATTTGCACTATAAAATGGATTGAAATATGAGCACAGGACTAGAGAGGTACACAGCCTTATAGCTAGGATTCAAATCTGTTTTCCTAACAACAGATTCAAAAACCTTAACTGCTTAAGTCATTCTAAAATGAATCACACAAAGGGGAGTGTCATTTGACCTTAGTAATGAATCATTGGGTATGACAGAATCAAAGATATTTTGTTCGGCAAGGCAAATACAGGAAACTAGACAAAACAATAAAAGGCTCAATGTTGATTGAAAGATTGACAGAAAATATGGACTCAGATATAGGAGCTAAGGTAGTCTAGTCTAAAAGCCAGAAATTTGCCAATACAATGCAATAGAGTTAAGGAAAATGAAAATACTTACCGCGGGCCTGAATTGATGTATATTAATTTAGTACTTTGAAAATTCATCGACTTGACCTTTATAAATAGAGGGTACTCAATGGTATCCATTATTAGTCACTATTATTGATTAAGTGCAGGTAATAATACTTGCATAACAAAGATATGGGGTTCAATTTGCCATGAAAATCTGAAATCTGGTCAGATAATTAGATTATGAGACACTTTAGTTCAGACCCCAAAACTATATACACTTTCAAATGAGGAGGTTAGGACCTTTTATTAAGTCAGCAAATAAAAGATTCATGCATAAAAATGAATACAGAGTCCAGTTAACCAAATTCAGCAACAATTGGTACCAAATATAAATGGGATTTGTTCCATAACAATTCTTTATAGGTCTATCGTCTATTGATCCAAGATTACTCTTAGGAACTGGAGACAGGAGGTAATTTTGTGGGCTGAGTGAGTCCTAATTTCACAAGTACAAAGTTCCTAAGGCTAGAAATTAACTAACTAGTCATATTGCAGTTTTTCAATATACCAATCTTTGTGTTCTACCACAGTGCAAACTAACAAGCTAAATCTGAGTTGAAAGATACACAGTTATTAGTAAAAATTGCATAACAAATGTCATGATAACTCTTATAAAGTTCTCTGTGAAGAGAGGAAGGGTCCCTTTAGCTGTAACTCATAATGCTAGTCAAATATACAATCTGTTAGGAAGTCAGGCTGAAGGATCAAAAGAAAGTTCAAGCAAGACCCAGAATAGACAACTACAAGACAGGAGAAGAGAATCTTAGCTTACCAGTACAAAGAGAGACTGGAAGATCTGAAACCATACATGAGAGACAATCTGTGGGCACAAACTTGCTAAATTTATAGTTTTTCAAATGATACTGAAGACTAAAAGTAAGCAGAAAATTTAGTCACAGTCTGGTGAAAATTTGATTGATTATACAAGAATTATACTAAGAAAGTCAATTTTACTCCTTGAGGAGCTAGGTATAGCAGATGCTATTACAAAAAAAATTGAAGATCTTATATCTGACAGATTAAATGATTTTTCTTCAAAGAGAAATGAGAGTTTGTAGAACTCTCTGAAGATGAAATCAGTTCCTTCTTTTTTCTTTAAGGAGAAAAGCAAGCTGACTTATAAATGAAATGGAAAGCAGATCAAGAGTCCAGATTTTCAATTTCATCTTTTCTATAATGCTGTGACTTTGTATAAGAAATACAACTTCAATTTTCCAGCTATAAAATAAGGATAATAGTTAAGCCCTTACTCCCATTGCAGGAGATTATATGTAAGTAAAAAATAGTATGTGTATAGTTAATTTCAAAAGAAAATGTAAGCCTAAAGGAAACAAACAAAAAAGTAGAATTTTTATAATGGTGTAAGTTCTGTTACAGGTATAGGAGGAAAGAATCATACTATTGAATGCTTTTTAAATTTAATCCTTTGTATAACAATAAAATGTTATATTTTAAAAATCTTGAAACACTATCATAATGTAAAGTAAAAGATAAAATGCTAGGTAATAAGCACTGTAGATATTCTCAATATATGGCAAAGAGCTTGGCTTAGAACATTCTCATGTTAAAGTGAAGCTTTAGGAATATGTAAATGGAAGGCATATGTGAAAGGCTGACCCAGATTCTACTTTAATGAGAACTACAGAGTGAAAAAAGGTTGTTCCAAGGAAACAAATAGAAAGTCTGAAAAAAATTGTTCAAGGACAGTGGGCAAGTGTAAGGTGAGAGAAACTGTTTCTTCTTCAGCTTGGGATCATTCACATGATTCTCAAGCCAGTCAAAATTTTAGGCCAATAAGACTCCATGGAATTATTTTTCTTACTGTAATGGTTTGTATTAATTGCTAACTTGAGATACAATAGACTCATGTGGGATGGACTCATGTCGGAAGGAAGTCTTTTTTCTTTTCTTTTTTTTTTTTTTTTTGGTTTTTTGAAACAGGGTTTCTAGCTGGGCAATGGTGGTGCACGCCTTTAGTCCCAGCACTCGGGAGGCAGAGGCAGGCAGATCTTTGTGAGTTCGAGGCCAGCCTGGTCTCCAAAGTGAGTTCCAGGAGAGGCGCAAAGCTACACAGAGAAACCCTGTCTCAAAAAAAAAAAAAAAAAAAAAAAAAAAAAAAAAAAAAGAAAAGAAAAAACAGAAACAGAAACAGGGTTTCTCCATTTAGTTTGGTGCCTGCCCTGGAGCTTGCTCTGTAGACCCGGCTAGCCTTGAACTCACAGAGATCTGCCTGGCTCTGCCTCCCAAGTGCTGGGATGAAAAGGCATGTGCCACCACCGTTTGGCGGGAAGAAGTCTTAAAGGGGGATTGTGTTCATGAGGTTGGCCTGTGGGCATGTCTATGGGAGATTATTCTGGGAGATTATTCTGATTGCATTAGGGTTGGAAGAACCACTTGCTGTTGGTGGGGTTTCAGGATTGAGTTAAGAGTGGAGAAAGCACTGGCATGCATGCTTTAATTCGTTGTTCCCTTATCTTGACTGTGGAGGTGATGTGTAAAGATTCTTCAGGTTCCTACTACCTTGACTTCCATTCAGTGGTGGGCCACAACCTAAAATGGTAAGCCACATGAATAAACCCTTTTGTCCTTATGCTGATTTTGTCTGGATATTTTACCACAGCAACTAATAAAGGAACAAAGACTCCCACAACCATCATCTTCTTGGATTCAGATTACTTCCTCAAGAATGACTCCTCATACCTCATGGTATAAGTCTTCCTACAATATCTTAATCACACTCATAGTTTTCATTTTTTGATAATTTTAGTCTCTCCCATTAGAATATGTATTCCATAAAGGCAGAAACTCTATGAGGTTTTCATTAATATTGCATCTTCGGTGTTTAATATAGTACATGTTATTATTAACTATTCTTTGAATAAAAGTACTAATAACTTATAAAACACAAACATTGAATTAATCACTGCATTAAAATCTCTGCAGCATATCAGTATGTATTAGCATATGTTATTTGGAACCCAGTTTATAACACAATTCTTGTACCATAGGCCCAGAAAGCATTATGATAAAGAGAACAGAAAGACTGTAAGTGCCAGAGGACATGGTAGTTGTGGTAAGTTTGAATGAAAGTGGTCTCTGTAGGCTCAACGGGAGTGGTGCTATTAGGAGGTGTGGGCTTTTTGGAATAGGAATTGAATTGTGTGAGGAAGTGTGTCACTGAGGGTGGGCTCTGAGGTTTCAGATGCTCAAGTCAGGCCTAGAGTCACTCTCTCTTTCTTATGTCTGCCAATCCAGAGGTAAAATTCTCAGCTATCTCTCCAGCACCATGTCTGCCTGCATGCCACCATACTCTCCACCATGATGATAATGGAGTAAACCTCTGAAACTGTAAGCTAGCCCCAATTAAATGTTTTCTTTTATAAGAGTTTCTGTGTTTATGGTGTCTCTTGACAGCAATAGAAACTGTAGCAAAGACTGAAGTTGGTGTCAGGGACTGTGATATGGCTGTGACAGGCTGGACCACACTTTTGTTTGGAGGAATGCAGAACATTTTGGGACTTTGGGTTAGAAAAGCAGTTGAACATTTTAAACAGGGTATAATGAAATGGAATTCTGAATGGTGGGCTACATTAAATGTTCATAGAAGCCACTTCAAGGAAATGGCATTTGGGCAAATACAAAGTCATCCAAATGAAGATCTCAGTGATGCACAGCCAAGAGACCAGAAAACACAAAGGTCACAAAATAAATATGTGTTTGAGTAAAAGCAAGGAACCTTTGCTGCAGGCATACTGTGTGTAAATGGAAACCAGGGTTAGAAGAGCTTAGGAAGGGAAGTAAAGGTCAAATTGTGAAAGGCTGTGATATACTGTTTATATCTAATTCTAAATGCAATGGCTTGAGGTTCACAGGGTTTAAGTAGAAAAATGCAACATCATACTTTCAGTTTTGCCACAATGGATGAAATTCTCTGCAAAAAAAGAGATAATTGAACCAAGCCATCACCCTACGTGGTCATTGACCTTTTTGTCATAAGATAATTGAAAATCTAATCAACTTTATTATAGTATTTTCTGATTGCGTTCTGTTATATTCTTCACTAATTTGTTGAAATATTTGAAAGAATCAACTTGAAGTGTTTTTATGAAATATTTAATGTTTTACATTATAATATAATACCATTTACCTTTTCCATTTTATCTCTGTAAATTTTCCCATATATTTCTTTTTCTTGCTTTCTTTAAAATCCATGGGCTCTTTTTCTTTAATTGTTGATGCTGGTGGTGGTGGTGGTGGTAGTGGTGGGTGTGTGTCTATGTGTTTGTGTATGTTCCTAAATACATAAATTCAATCTGCTCATTTTGTATTCTGATCATCACTTGTATGTATATATTTTCAGGCATGAACATTTGGATAACCAATTAGTATCCTCTTCTCCAAGGAAAACTATGTCTCCCATACCCAGTATTCTGTAGTTGCCTGTAGTTCTTTGTCTAGGGTTAAGTCTTATTGAACTTTTGGTTTGTGGTTTGAGAGAGTAAGGTCTATAGTGGGAGAGAAAGCAGAGAAGCACAAATGAATCGTGACTAGAGCAGTGGAAGACTGAGGCAACTCATCAGTATATTACATTGCCCAGGAAGCAAACAACCGGGACACAGTTCCCAGGGCCCCATCTACTCCAATAGGGCCCCATCTACTCCAATAGGGCCCCATCTCCCAAATATTCCACCATCTTCCAAACAGCATTACCTGTTGGAGACCAAGAGTTCAAACATATGAGACTGTGTGAGATTTTCACACCCAAACCACAGTAATAATAATAACCATAGTCAGTAGTCAATGCAATAAATCACGAAAACAAATTCTTGCTAACTGAAACCCTGTACTTTATGAGTAGCATGCCCCTTCCCCTATTTATCAACATCTCTCACCAATAAATACCCATGACACTAATGCCATGTTTTACTCTGTTTCTTTAAGTTTGATGGTTTTTAGATCATACATATCACTGAGATCACACAGTAGTTTCCTTTTTCTGCCTAGCTTATTTGGTTCAGTGTAAAATTCTCTAGACTTATCCATGTTGTTAAAACATGATCTAAATTCATTTCAGAGTTTCTGGTGTATTCTTACTGGATAGCATCAAATAAATATGCAATAAACAAATGAAAATAAACACATTCTTACTTTGAGAAGAATGACTTTACCAGAATGTTCTGGCATCAGTGTCCTTCCTCATTTAATATCAGCTATGTGTAAAGTAAAGAGGGATTTGGTACTTGTAACTCTAGTTTGTTTTGAGATATCTCATGAAGTTGCCTCCCCTTCCTATATAGTGCCTTTTCAGGCCTGGTGCTGCCATGCCTAGCCAATTTACCAGAGCTTCTATCCCAAGTGCTATTTCACCTCGTTTCTATGTCTCACAAGGCAGAAGTAAATGTTTTGAATGAAGTAGAAGTTTTTGAAGATACACCTTGCTAAAATAACTTTGCGAAGGCTAGAGACCTTCTAATTAGATCTGTAGCCATTTACATACCTCATTGTTTTCTGTTTCTCTATATGTTTTGGTCATACTTTCAAATAACGGTATGTAGTCTCTTATTAGCAATCTTATTATATGAATATTAGTCTGTTTCTTAAACCTTATGGATGTCAGTATACGTTTTAGTAAGTAATATTCATCAAAAGGCAGTATGGTTGATGAAGCAGTGTGCAGAATGTTCCAGAATGCAGTTGATCTGGAATCTAGTTCTGCTTCTACCTGCATCCTATACATCTATTAAGCAGACCCTTCCTGTAAGTCTTAAGTCTCCCTATTTGTAAAATGAAGGTGTTAAGCTTAATGATCTCTTAGCTTTCTTTCAGTTCAGAGTTCCTTTCATTTTTCTCAAAATAAATGTGAGACACGTTTAATCTCCAAGTGAAAATTATGAATTCAAGAACACTATAAATGAACTTGGGTGAATTCTACCAAAATTTTTAGCTGGCCTTGCTATCTAATGGAGGAATCCGGTGAAGGCATTGTGAGTAAAATGATGCAAACATGATTATCAGGGGCATATTTATCCCCCTTAGAAGAACAAACTGTTTTCAAGCACTTTTGAAGCATGCATTTACATCCAAATCCATTTACATACAAATTCCTGATGACAAATAATTCTCAATTCATTACACTAGCTCCCAGAGGCCCTCTACTTGGCAACACTTTGTTAGTCTGGTTTGGGTTGCTGTAGCTCCTTGACTGTAATAAAATTGCCTTTCAAATATTCTATCATTTTTTTAATTAAAATTTTTTTAATTAAAAAAATTATTCAGGCCCCCAATTAGACTGAATTAGCAGGGTTTTGAGTTACCACATTTTTGTTCATTAAGCTCTGCCAAGGCTCTTGCCACTGAATACCAATCTCCAGCTGCGCCCTGGCCTCTTCTCCAACTTACTGAGTGTGAGAAGCACTGACACTCTCTGGATACCCACTGTGCCAGGGACAAGCACATGGATCTAATCAGAAAGGGCCTGCTCTTGCCCTCCTCAAATCTTTTCTTCCCTTGGTATCTATTAATCCTTCCTATGTATCCTGGCTGACTTCATGGGAATCTTTCCCAGACTTTTCTTCTCATGGGTGTGACAGTTGGTTTGGGAGGAGCTTGGACAGACATGGAAAAACAATCCTGAAAACCACCATATTCCCAAAAGGTAATTAGAGGGCTTCTAGTCCGTACTATCTCCAAATGCAGTCTCCAAATCACTTGCATTAGTACTGACTAAAATACTCATTTTAAATTCATATTCTTGGAAACACTGCTAGAACTACTGAATCAGACTATTTGTGAGCTAACAAAAGGTAATTTTTTTCCCTGTGTTCCTTGGGTGATTCTGGCACACATATTGAACTGTTAGAATCACTGTGAGTTTCTATCATGAGAAGCAGAGTGAGATATTAGGAAATTGGGAAGAAGTAGCAGGGAAACTACTGGGCTAGATAATCCTAGTATTCCTGATGGCAGTGGAGTCCTTTCAACACTCAGACAAGTTAGAAGCATCATGTATATCAGCAGCAACTTATTTTAACAATTGCAGAGTATCTACCAAGTTTCAGGCATTTCAAATGCACCATCAGTGTCATTCTAACGGTAACGAGTGCGGTTTAGAAACCTCATTTCAACTCTTACCAGTTTTACTTCGCTGAATTTCCCCAATAATCTTGCGAAAGAGACACTATTGTTATTCCTATTTCAGGTGAGAAATTTGAATCACAGAAGATGAGAATAAGTAGATTTCCTAATGCTTGATACCTAGGAATGAACAAAAGCCTGGAAGTAGGGTATCTCCTTACAATAAAAGGAGTCCCAGGAAGGGGAGAGCAAAGTTTAATTTGGCTCTGATCCCCATTACTCAATCAGGAACAAGCACAGAACAGGGACCTAGCTATGATTGAACTGACATGATGCTCAGGATGTCCTGCAAAGCAAAAGCATGGAATGGGTCATCTGAGATAGGGACCATAGAAATAACTAAAGCTTTTAGGCCTAGTTGGCACCATAACCAACTTAAAAATTTCATACTTAAGCATTGTGGCTATTAGAACTTCTGTCTTATCCTCATTCCCTTTGCATCCTCCAAATCAAAATTTTATTTTCTTTTATCATTTCTTCCCTTTTTTTTTTTTTTTTTTTGAATACAGAGTTTCTCTGTGTGACATCCCTGGCTGTCCAGGATCGTACTTCGTAGATCAGGCTGGCCTTGAACTTACAGAGATCTGCCTGCCTCCACATGTGCCATCACTACCTGGCCAAAATTTTCTACATATTAACATTCTACATACTAAGAGATTTCAATCTTCGTGATAGAGGTGTCTATCTGGCTCAACTAAGGAGTTTCCTCCCTTTACCTATTTTACAGGTTAGGTTTTGTCAACTTGACACAAATTGGAGACACCCAGGAAGAAGGAACCTCAATTGAGGAAATGCTTCATCAGATTTTCATGTAGGCAAATCTGTGAGGAAATTTTTTTAATTAATGAATGAATTATTTAATTTTACATCCTGGTTTCAGTTTCCCCTCCCTCCTCTCCTCTCAGTTCATTCTCCTCTATCCCCCATTCTGTTTCCATTTCCCAATCTACTCCAGCTCTGTTTCTCATCAGGAAAGGGCAGGTCTCCCATGAGTATCAATAAAACATGGCATATCAAGTTGCAGTAAGAGTAAGCACCTCCCCATGTATTAAGACTGGGCAAGGTGAGCCAGCATGAGGAGTAGGGTCCCAAAAGCCAGTAAAAGGAGAACATTTTCTTGATTAATGACTGATGTGAGAGGACCTAGCCCACTCCCAGGCTGGTAGTCCTGAATTGTATAAGAAAGTAGGCTGAGCAAGCCATGGATGGAGAACAAGAGAGTAACCAGTGTTACTAACTTCATAGTCTCTGCTTTAGTGGCTGCCTCCAGGCTCCTGCCTTGAGTTCCTGTACTGACTTTCCTTTATGCTCAACTGTAAATTGCTAAGAAGAAAGAAACCCTTTTCTAAGCTGCTTTTGGTCACAGTTTTATCACAGGAACACAAATAAAATGAGGACACCTATATTCTTTTTGGTTTTGTAGCACTTTTCCTTCTTAGGTAGATCCAACTAATATGACAAACTAATACAACTGAAGGTAGTATAGCTAATAAAGACATAATATATTAACCTCTTACTTAGTGTGAGGAAAGAGTAAGTAATGGTGGGAATTTTGAATGTTGTTACAAATATTAACATAATTTTATTCCCAGAATGAGTTGCAAGGCAGTATGTGTAGGCAAAAATTGAACTATGAAAGTATCATCACCTAATTTAACACACAGGATGAAAGGTTTTTCCATCTGTGACAAATGATTTTACAGTGCTCCAGAAAACTTAAAATCTTCTTAGGTTTTTCAGAATTTCATGACATGACAATGCTGTGTAAAAAAGTTTGCTAATTTATTCACATTTCTTAAAGGAGCCCCAAGATTTAAATAACCTAGAAGTGATGCATTTCACTCTTTTTTTTCAGTTTTTAAATTTATTTATTAAACTTAATTTTACATATCAGCCACAGATTCCCTTGTTCTCCCCCTCCCACACCCCACACCCCCAGCCCACCCCCCATTCCCATATCCTCCAGGACAGAGACTCCCCCGAGGATTGACTTCAACCTGGTAGATTCAGTCCAGGCAGGTCCAGTCCCCTCCTCCCAGGCTGAGCCAAGTGTCCCTGTATAAGCCCCAGATTCCAAACTGCCAGTTCATGCACTGAGGACAGGACCCGGTCCCACTGTCTGGATGCCTCCCAAGCAGATCAAGCTAATCAACTGCCTTATTTATCCAGAGGGCCTGATCCAGTTGGGGGCTCCTCAGCTATTGGTTCATAGTTCATGTGTTTCCTTTCGTTTGTATATTTGTCCCTGTGCTTTTTCCAGCCTTGGTCTCAACAATTCTCGCTCATACAAACCCTCCTCTTTCTCACCAATTGGACTCCTGGAGCTCCACCTGGGGCCTGACCTTGGGTCTCTGTATCCGGTTCCCTCAGTCATTGGATGGGGTTTCTAGCATGACAATTGGGATGTTTGGCCAGGCCTCTGAATAGATCTCTGAAGCATTTCACTCTTTAAATCATTTAACAATGTACTCACATGACAAATTGAAAAAAGGAGCACAGTGCAGTTTGTGTCAAAAACTAAAACTAAAAATAAATAAAATCGATTGAACATCAGTTAGATACAGACTAGTTCATCAATAAAGGTAGACAATAGGAAGGATAGAAAGATCAGATGCAAATTCTGCCTTGACTGATTGATCTGAGGCCCTACTGTGTCCTGACTGTAGTACCTGAGAGCTGTATAGATTCTAGAGTCACAAATTTGGAGTATGAGGAAAATTGAGAGCTTAGGGATTGTTTATCATGCTGTTTTTTTGTCCTGATCTGAAGCACCCTGGCAAGCAATCCCAAATATTAGGAGATTGACACATGCTAATTCATATCTAAACTAGGGGGCTTCATATATATGTCTTCATATGACTCACAATTAAAATGACAGCTTGTTCCTTCCTTTATTACCATTGCTTAAGGCAACTTTAATCTTTCATTCTTAAGGATTATATTATATTATATTATTTATTATCAGAAGTCAAAATGATTTTAAGTCATAATTAACTGGAATGGTTATTCCTCTCTGATCATAAAAGATTATGTAGGTTCCTAGTACAGTGGATCTCAACCTGTGGATCGCCACCCCTTTAGGAGTTGAATGACCCTTTCACAAGGGTCACCTAAGACCATTGGAAAATACAGATATTTACATTACAATTTCTAACAGTAGCAAAATTACAGTTATGAAGTAGCAACAAAAATAATTTCATGATTGGGGGCACCACAGCATGAGGAACTGTATTTTTTTTTTTTTTTGTTTTTTTTTTTTTTTTTTTTTTTTTGAGACAGGGTTTCTCTATGTAGCTTTGTGCCTTTCCTGGAACTCACTTGGTAGCCCAGGCTGGCCTCAAACTCACAGAGATCCGCCTGCCTCTGCCTCCCAAGTGCTGGGATTAAAGGCGTGTGCCACCACCGCCCAGCCGAGGAACTGTATTAAGGAGTCACAGCATTAGGAAGGTTGAGAACTACCCTTGTAGAAGAAAAGAGATCACAATATTTATCAGGTGAAAAAGATTTGCCTTATGTTCCAGTTGTGTGACTACTCTATCATTAGTGATCATTCTACTTTATCAACTGTTTTTCCTTATCTGTCGATACGCTTATGCAGTTTGTATACTTTCTTCAATTAATATAGTAAATTACACTAATTGATCTTGATCTGGCAAAGTAATTGTACATTTTAGGGATAAATATAATGGTCATGCCACATAATCTCTCTTATATGTCTTGAATTTGGTTAAATAGTATTCCTCACAATGTTTTATGTCTTTAGTTAAGATACATATGGTTCTACAGAGTTCCTTTTTGCTGGCTTTCATGATAAGGTGATACTTGATACTTCAAATTTGGAGTATTTATTTGAGATTTAGTATGCTTTCCTCTTTAAATGGTTGATAATATTAACTAGTGAAAAGATTTGACAAAATGCCTATCACTGTGGGAACATTCTTAATTTCTCATTTTTTTTCAGAGGTGGAGAGATTGCTTAACAGTTATAACAGCACTTGCTACTTTTTCAGAGAACCTGAGTTTGCTTCACAGCATCCATATTGGACATCTCGTAGCTGCCTATAGATCAGTTCCAGGGGAATTGATGCCCCCTTTTGTTCCTTTCTGGCATCAATGAACATTTACACACTTGGAATATGATCATATACACACAAATAAAAATATATCCTTTTTGAGACAGGAGTATAGTCTTGGCTGCTCTGGAGCTGCCAGTGTAAACCACCCCAGACTTCAATTCACAGAGATCAAGCTTCTTTCTTTACATCACCACACCCAGTCAAAATTCACATATGATTTTTTTTCTTCTTATACTTTCTTTCTGAAGTTAAACTTTTGTGTTAATTTGTAACTTATTATGGATTTTTTATTCCACAAAAGATGAAAAACTGACAAATACTTTCATAGTACTCATTTATAATCATTTTAAGTCCTGAAAGGCTAAAGGTATATCCTTTTCCTGGACATCTAATTCCTGTGGTCTGTATCTCCTTTTTCACATAGTTAGTTTATACACAGGTTCATCAATTTTATTGATCTTTTTATATAGTCACTTCTTATCTTATTTATCTCTTCAATGGTTTTTTTATTTCACTAATGTCTACTCTAATTTTCATTTTCTTTGCTTGTTATCAATTTAGTTTGCTCTTATCTTATATAGATTTTGGAAATGGCACCTTAGAATAGTGATTTGAGTCTTCTTCTTTTATAATCCAGGCATTGATAGCCACAATTTTTTCTTTCAAACACATCAGTGCCATCTCATTTTGTTTCCACTCAGTTGAAAATTTTAATTCTCTTTAAGAATTTTGTAAGATACAATACAAATGTCATTGTTTATTATATTATCTTCTTTACCCTAGACTTTCTCCTTAGTATTTTGATATTATGATCAAACAAACAGTCAATAATAAACTTAAAATGTGATTACATCAAAGTAAAAGCTCCTGAGATATTTCTTGGTTTTTTTTTTTTTTTTGGTTTTTTTTTTGTTTGTTTTTTTGTTTTTTGTTGTTTTTTTTTTTTGTGTGTGTGTGTGTGTGTGCTGAATATTGGACTTAGGAATGTATATGCTCTCTGCCACTGAACTATAGGGTTAAAACAAACTGAAAAAATCTTTAAGGCAAAGGAAAGAAGAAAAGATTGAAGGATTGAAGGCACAAGCTACAGAATTAGAGAAAATATTTGTGACTTATATATCTGATCAGGGATTAATACCTAAAATATTTAACGAACTCAAGTAACTCAAAAGTAGATAACAAATATATTGAGTAAAAAAAAAATAGTAAACTAGCAAAATTCATGAAGAAATATTGTTCAAATAATATTTATACATGACAAAAAGATGTTTGAAGAGGGCCTCAACATTAGTGATTTTCATGGTTTGATATAAAATGTCCATCAAGTCATATGTGTTTGAATATTTGGTACTCACTTGATGACGCTGCTTTAAATGTTTGTGGAGCCTTGGAAGAATTGATTCTCCTGGGTTTTGAAGTTCGTAGCATGTGTCTGCTTCCAGCTCTGCTGAAATGTGTGCAAACAACTGCTACATACCCTTACTGCCACAGAGCCACAAAGCAACAGACATTTCAAATTATAAGCCAAAATAAAGTTCCTCCCATAAGTTGCTTTTTATCCATTACTTCATAACACCAATGTGAAAAGAAGCTAATATATGAATTACCAGGGAAATGGGAATTAAAAGCATAATGAGATATTATAGCATGAATCTTAAAAGGTCTTATTAATAAAAAACAAACCTGGAGCCAGGTATTGGGATGAACACTGAAAGATCAGAGAAACACAACAAGCCACATTCAGCCTCACCTTGACAATTCCTCAGCTGATCTTGTTTCCATGACTCCTCAGATTAGAAGCCTCTGTGAAATCAATCATCCAAATGTATCTCAGTTGAACTGCTACTAAAAGCCTAAGAGTGGCCGGGTGGTGGTGGCTCATGCCTTTAATCCCAGCATTCGGGAGGCAGAGCCAGACAGATCTTTGTGAGTTCGAGGCCAGCCTGGTCTACAGAGTGAGATCCAAGCCTAAAGGTTAACAAGGTTCTAGTTCCTGTTCCTCACACCTTATATTTTTTTCTGCTTCCTGCCACCACTTCCTGGGATGAAAGGCATGTGTCACCATGCCTGACTGTTTCCGGTGTGGCTTTGAACTCACAGAGATCCAGATGGACCTCTGCCTCCAGAATGCTAGGATTAAAGGTGTGTGTGCCACCATTTTCTAACCTCTATGTCTATCTATCGGCTCTTCTGTTCTCTGACCCCAGATAAATTTATTAAGGTGCACAATATATTGGGTACACAATATCACCACAAGATATCACATCACACTTGGTAGAATTGCTGAATGATTATTGTAAAGCAAGCAAGCAAACAAGAAAGAAAGATTTTTTGTTTTGATGAATACAAATTACTTTGTATTCATACACACCTTTGGTTCTTATAATTTTTCTCCCCCCTCTTCTGCAATGACCCCTGAGCCTTGGGAGGAAGGGATGTGATATTGATGTTTCATTTAGGGATGAGCATTCCATAGTCTCTTATTATCTATACCTTCACCAACTGCTAGTCTTTATGTTAATCATTAGCTAGGATTAAGATGCTCTAAGAAGTTCCTCTGATGAAGGTTGAAAAATTCACTAATCTGGATATAATGATAAATCATTAGGATTAAGTTAAACACTATGCTGACATGTAAGAATAATGGTAATTAATTCTCTCCTATGGTCTATGACCTGTCTACATAAAGGTTCTTGACTTCGATAATGGTGCTGTTTGATTTCCAACTGGTACAATGGCCTTAAATCCAACTTGAACGTGCTTGTTAATTCTCATTATATTTGGGCCACCATTGAACTATTGGACATATCTTCCTAGGTTGGTACTTAATGTAGCTTTCAGGAATCATAGCTGTATAAAACTGATGATTCTTCTTTTTCTTATATAACACCTTTCAGCATTATAAAAGTTATCCAGTAGGAAGGAAGCTTTCAAATTACAAGCTGGAATTTCTCCATATCTTATGACTCAAGCATGTGGTGTCTTCAGCAAAAAAAGTCTTACTGTCAAGTTCTAGCAGTTAGACATATGAACTTATGGTAGTTGTGACAGCAAAAAAAAAGGTCTGAGGAAGAGTTGGTTCTTTGAGAAAATTAAAACGATAGACAAACTATTAGTCATCTAACTAAAAGGCAGTGAGAGAATATCCAAATTAACAGAATCAGAAACAGAAAGGGGGATATAACAACAGATATCTAGGAAATCTAGAGAATCATAAGAACTTACTTTTAAAACCTGTACTCCAACAAATGGTAAAATATAAAAGAACTTCATAATTTCTTGATAGGTACCACTTATGAAAGGTAAATCAAGATCAGATTAACAATTTTAATAGATCAATAAGCCCTAAAGAAATAGAAGCAGTCATTGGAAACAGAAAAATCATTGCAAATTTCATTTTATGAGGCCACAGTTACTCTTATTCCCAAACTACATATAGACTCAACAAAGAAAGAAAATTACAATTTTCCTTATTAAAGTAGTTATAAAAATATTCAGTAAAATACCTGAAAATTGAGTCTAAGAAAACATCAAAAGATCATCCATCATGATCAAGTAGTCTTCATACCAGAGCTGTAGGGATGGTTCAATATACAAAAAAAAATCAATAAATCCACTATATAACCAAACTGGAAAAAATAGCATATGGTCATTTCATTAGATGCAGCTTTGACAAAATCCAACAACCCTTGATGATAAAAGTCCTGGAGAGATTGGGGCTATAAGGGATATACATAGACATAATAAAGGCAATTTACAACATCCCTATATTCAACATCAAATTAAATAGAAACTCAAAGCAATTCCATTGAAATCAGGAAAGAGGCAAGGTTGTCCTCTGTCTCATATCTATTCAATACAGTACTTGAATTTTTAGCTAGAGCAATAAGACAACTAAAGGAGATCTAGGGATACATATTGGAAAGGAAGGTGTCAAAGTATCATTATTTGAAGATGATATGATAGTATACATAAATGACTCTAAAATATTTACAAGGGAGCTCCTACAGTTGATAAACACTTTAAGTGAGATAGCTGGATACAAGATTAACTAAAAAAAAGTAGTTCTCTTAGATACAAATGACAACTGGGCTGAGAAAGAAATCAAGGAAACAACACACTTCAGAATAGCCTCAAATAATATAAAATATCTTGGGAAAACTCTAACCAAGCAAGTGAAAAACTTGTATGATAATAACTTCAAGTCTTTGAAAAAAGAAATTGAAGAAACCAGAAGATGGAAAGATCTCCCATGCCCATGGATTGGTAAAATTACAAAATAAAAATGGCCATCCTACCAGAAGCGATCTACAGATTTAGTTCAATGGCCATCAGAATTCAAACACAATTTTTTTACAGAGCTAGACGGGGTAATTTTCAACTTTATATGGAAAAAAACCCAGGATAGCCAAAACAGTTCTGAATAATAAAATAGCTGCTGTGAGTATCACTATCCTTGATATCAAGTTGTACTACGGAGCTATAGTAATAAAAACTGCATGATTTTGGCATAAAAATAGACATGTTGATAAATGGAATCAAATTGAAGACCCAGATATAACCCAAACAATTATGGACTGCTGATTTTTGATAAAGAGGCCAGAAATGCACATTGGAAAAAAAGACAGTATCTTCAGCAAATGGTGCTGGTCAAACTGGCACAAATAGATCCATATTTATCACCCTGATCAAAATTCAAGTCTAATTGATCCAAAACCTCAACACAAAATCAGATACACAGAACCTGATAGAAGAGAAGATGTAGAACAGCCTTGAACACGTTGGCACAGAAGACTATTTGAAGAAAACACCAAATCAAATGCGTAGGCACTAAGATCACAACTTAATAAATGGGACTTCATGAAACTTAAAAGCTTCTATAAGACAGAGGACAATGTCAATCAGAAAAATCATCAGCATACAGAATGGGAAAAGATTTTTACCAATTCCTCATCCAACAGAGGACTAATATCCAAAATATATAAAGAATTGAAGAAACCAGATAGCACAAAACCAAACAATCTAATGGGGTACAGATGTAAACAGAATTCTCAACAGAAGAAACTCAAATGGCTGAGAAACATTTAAAGAAATGTTCAAAATCAACACAAGTGACAGCTTGTACTGGCAAAGATGTGAGGCAAGGGGAACAATCTCCCATTGTTGATGGTAGTGAAAGCTTATACAGCCACTATGGAAATCAATATGGTAGTTCCTTAGAAACTTGGGAACCTACTTCAAGACCCCACTGTACCACTCTTGAACATATACACAAAGAATGCTTCATGCTATCATGGGGACACTTGCTAAACTATGTTCTTGGCAGCTTTATTTATTCCAGAAACTGGAACCAACATAGATGTTGCTCGACAGAAGAATAGAAACAAACAAGCAAACAAACAAAAAAAGAATATGGTACATTTAGATAAGTGTAGTACTACTTAGCTGTTAATAACAATGACCTCATAAAATTTGCAGACAAATGGATAGAACTAGAAAAAAAATCATCCAGAGTGAGTTAACCCAGACCCAGAAAGACAAACATGGTATGTACTCACTTATAAGTGGATATTAGCTGTTAAGTAAATGATAACCAAGCTACAATTCATAGACCCAGAGAGGTTAACAATAAAAGCAATTTACAGCAAGCTGATAGCCAGTATCAAATTAAATGGAGAGAAACTCAAAGAAATTCCACTAAAATTAGGAACATGACAAGGCTGTCCACTCCATATCTATTCAATATAGTACTTGAAGTTCTAGCTAGAGAAATTTAAGAGAACTGAAGTAGGTTAAGAAAATATAAATTGGTTTCAACAATTCTCGCTCATATAAACCCTCCTCTTTCTCGCTAATTAGACTCCCAGAACTCCACCCGGGGCCTAGCCGTGGATGTCTGCATCCAGATTCCTCAGTCCTTGGATGGGGTTTCTGGCACAACTATTAGGGTGTTTGGCCATCCCATCACCAGAGTAGGTCAGTTCGGGTTGTCTCTCGACCATTGCCAGCAGTCTTTTGTGGGGGTATCTTTGTGAATTTCTGTGGGCCTCTTTAGCTCTTTGTTTCTTCCTTTTCTCATGTGGTCTTCATTTACCACTGTCTCCTATTCCTTGTTCTCCCTCTCTGTTCTTGATCCAGCTGGGATCTCCCACTCTCTTTCCCTCGACCCTCGCCCTTCATTGCTCCCACTCATATTCAGGCTGTTCACCAAGGTTGGATAAAGCACAGGGACAAATAACCAAATGAATGGAAACACATGAACTATGAACCAAAGGCTGAGGGGCCCTGAACTGGATCAGGCCCTCTGAATAGTTGAGACAGTCGATTGGCTTGATCTGTTTGGGAGGCATCTAGGCAGTGGTACCAAGTCCTGGGCTCGTTGCATGAGTTAGCTGTTTGAAACCTGGGACTTATGCAGGGACGCTTGGCTCAATCTGGGAGGAGGGGACTGGACCTGCCTGGACTGAGTCTATCAGGTCGATCCCAGTCCTTGGGGGAGACCTTGATTTGGAGGAGGTGGGAATGGGGGTGGCCTGGGGGGAAGGGGAGGGGGGCAGGAAGGGAGAGAACAAGGGAATCTGTGGCTGTTATGTAGAACTGAATAGTATTGTAAAATAAAAGAAAATATAAATTGGAAGTCAAAGTATTTTTTACTTTCAGATGATGTGATAGTATACCTACACAATCCCAACATTTCTGCCAGGAAACTCCTACAGCTCATAATAACCTTCATCAATGCACCTGGATAGAAGATTATCTTGAAAAAAATCAGTAGTTCTCCTATATACAAATGATAAATGGCTGTAAAAGAAATCAGTGAAACTACACCCTTCACAATAGCTACAAATAGCATAAAATATCTTGGGCTAAGTCTAACTAAGCAAGTGAAAGACCTATGTGATAAACCTTCAAGTCTTTAAAGAAGGAAATTGTTGAAGATATCACAAGATGGAAAGATCTCTGGTGCTCATGGATCAGTAGGATTTACATAGTAAAAATGGCCATATTGCCAAAAGGAATCTGCAGATTCAATGTAATCCCTATCAAAATCCCAGCCCAAGTCTTTACAGACCTTGAAAGAATAATATTAAACTTCACCTGAAAAAACAAAAAAATTCCAGGATAGCTAAAAGAATACTATACAATAGAAGTACTTCCTGGGGTATCGTCATCCCTAATTTCAAGCTCTACTACAGAATAATAACAATAAAAACCACACTCTATTGAAATAAAAACATTCAAGTTGCTCAATGGAATCAAATTGAAGACCTAGAAGTGAATCCATTCACCAATGGACATTTGACTTTTGACAAAGAAGCCAAAATTATACAATGGAAAACAGACAGTATCTTCAATAAATGGTTCTGGCATAACTGGATGTCTGCATGTAGAAGAATAAGAATAAATCCATATCTATCATCCTACACAAAACTCAAGTCCAAGTGAATCACAGACCTCAACATAAAACCAGATACCCTGAACCTGATATAAGAGAAAATGGAGAATAACCTTGAATGTTCTTGAACAGACACTGAGAGTGCAGGTGCTAAGATCAACTATTAATAAATGAGACTTTGGGAGCTGGAGAGATGGCTCAGCAGTTAGGGGCATGGTCTGCATTTCCAGAGGACCAGCATTAATTTTCAGCACCCACGTGGCAGCTCATAACCATGTGGAACTCCAGCTCCAGGGGACTCCACATTCTCACACAGACATGCATGCAGGCAAAACACCAATGCACATAAGATAAAAGTAAATAAATCATTAAAAATTTAAAAAATGAGCCAGAGAGTAATGGCACACACCTTTAATCCCTGTACTGAGGAGGGAGAACCAGGCCAATATCTGTGAGTTCAAATCAGCCTAGTCTACAGAGTGAGTTCCAGGACAAGCCAGGACTACACAAAGAAATCCTATCTTGAAAAACAAAAAAGAAAATTTAAAAATGGGACCTCATGAAACTGAAAAGTGTCTGTAAGGTAAAGGGCACCAGCCTAAAGAATGGGAACAGATTTTTACCAACTCCACATCTGACAGAGGGCTAATATCCAAAATATATAAAGAAATCAAGAAACTATACATCAACAAACCAAATAATCCAATTAAAAATCGGCTACAGATATAAACAGAGAAGAGTTCCCTCAACAGAGGAAACTCAAATGGCTGGGAAACAATTAAAGAAATGTTCAACATCCTTAGCCATCAGGAAAATGCAAATCAAAATGACTTTGAGATTCCATTATATATCTTAGAGAATGGCTAAGATCAATAACACAAATAACAGATTATGCTGATCTGGATGTGGATCAAAGGGAAAACTCCTCCTCCATTGTTGGTGGGAGTGGAAATTTGTATCACCTGTTAAGGAAACCAATATAGTGGTTCCTCAGAAAGTTGGAAATTGATCTTCCTCAATACCCAGGTATACAATTCCTGGCATATACCCAAAGGATGTTCCATCCTGTCAGAAGGATACTTGCTCAACCATGTTCATAGCAGCTTTATTCATAATAGCCAGAAACTGGAAACAGCCTAGATGGAGATGCCCCTCAACTGAAGAATAGATAAAGAAAATGTGGTACATTTATATAATGGAGTATTATATGGCTGTTAAAAACAATGATTTCATGAAATTTTCTGGTGAATGGATGAAACTAGAAAAAAAACATCCTGAGTGAGGTGACCCAGACTCAGAAAGACAAACATGATATGTACTCACTCATAAGTGAACATTAGCTATAAAGTAAAAGATAGTTATGTTAAGGTCCACAGACCCAGAGAGAGTAAGTAACAAAGAGTGCTTAAGGGCAAACACAAGGATCTCCCTGGGAAGGGAAAGTAGAATACATTTTGCTGGTGGACTGGGGGAGGATTGGGTTACTGACAGGAGGGACCAACATGGTGGGGGAGGGGAGAACACTGGGAGAAAAAACTGGAATGGCAGAGCATTTGGGGCCTGAGCTAGAAATCTAATGCAATGTAAACTCCATGGAATCTATGAAAGTAACCCTATCAAAGACTCCTAATAATGGGGGACACAGAGACTGAACCAGCCATCTTCTGTAACCAGGAAAGGCCTCAAGTGGAGGAATTGGGACACCAGCCCAGCCACAGAACCTTTGACCTACAGTTTGCTCTGCCTACAGAGTTTACTGTGCAAGAGCAGAATCATCACCAAAGAGACCAGATAGACTTCATCCAGCAGCCAACTGGAACAGATGGAGAGTTCCACAGCCAAATATTAGGAGGTTAGGGAATCCTGAGGAGGAGAGGAAGGAAGGATTGGAGAAACCAGAGTGGTCATGGACACCAAGAGAACATGGGCCACAGAATCAATTGACGAGTATTCATGGGGGATTGCAGAGATCAGGAAGCCTGTAAGGGTTTGACCTAGCTCCTCAACACATATGTTATGGCAAATATATCTTGGTCTTCTTGTGAGGTTCATAAAAGTGGGAGAAGTGGTGGTCACTGGCTCTTTTGATTTATAGGATCCTTTTCCTCATACTAGAGTGCCTTGCTGTGATTATATGTACCTGGTCATGTAGAGTATTATGTCATATTTGGTTGATGTCCCTGTGAAGCCTGCTCTCTTCTAAGAGGAGATGGAAGGAGCATGGATCTCGGAGAGAGGGAAAATGGATGGGAGAGACGGGGAGGAAGGTAAGGAGGGAAAACTGCAGTTGGGATATAATGTATGAGAGAATAATAATAATAACTCTTATGAAAAAACATTTAATTGGGTGCTGGCTTACAATTCATTGGTTTAGTGCATTATCATCACGGTTGGAAGTATGGTGGAGTACAGGCATATGTGGTGCTGGAGAGGGGCTGAGAGTTCTGCATCTGGAATCTCAGGCAGCAGAAAGGATGAGTGAGCCAATGGGCACAGGTTGAGCTACTGAAACCTCAAAGCACATCCCAGTGATATACTTCCTCCCACAAGCCCCACCTACTCCAACAAGGCCACATCTCCTAATAGTACCACTCCCTATTAGCCTAGCGGGCTAATTTTCATTTAAACCACTGCATTCCACTCCCTGACTCCCTGACATATTCCTGGCCTCAGCAGCTTTCCTTAGCCATGGAGAGTGATTCCATAACACCTTTCTTGTCTTCTTGACTCTAAAAGCTAGAACCAGAACCATGTGGCCAAAGCTGCCAAGTGCTACTGCTTCCTGGGGCTGAAACATGGCCCCAGAATTCAAAAACATTTCCACCAGTTTTCTGTTGTTGATGGTTTCCTTCATTACCTAAGATTCCCTGTCTTGGATCTTGCTCTGTAAACCAGGCTGGCCTTCACCTCAGAAATCTGCCTGAGCCTCTGCCTCCCTAGGGCTGGGATTAAAGGCATGTGCCACCGTACCTTGCTTTAAGCTTTTATTTGATTCATTTTCACCAGTTGAATGTTTATGTAGGTGAGGTCTTTCCCTGAGGTCACTGTTCCCTTTATTCCATCTTGCATCAGGCTTTTCTTTAATCCTTTTATCCCCTTTAACTCAGGATTCGGTCCATTAAGCTTGCTGGTACCCCCTTTCTCCTCAAACTGTACATTTTTGTTTGTTTGTTTGTTTTGTTTTTTAAATTTTTCCTAAGCAAGCTCAGCTTGTCCCCTTTACTTCTAGATCTATATAAGACTGCCCACTACTAACCACATGACACAACCAATGCCAGGCTATTTTGAAATGTCTTCTGCCAAAGCTGTTCATCTATAACTCCTCAATTGAGCCCCAGTCACGTTTTTTAGAACAAGGGTAGGAAACACCCACATCCTTCAACCAAATATCACAAGAACAGTCTCTAGGCCACATACTAACATTCTCCTCCCCAGAAAACTCTTGAGCCAGACCCCCACAGTTCATATTATCCTAAGCACCACTCTTTTTCATGCTCCTACTAGAATAGCCCATTAAGCCCCATTTAAATCTTTCTAACCCAAAGTCCACAATCCTCCAGGCAAAAGCACTGTCAGGCCTTTCATACCAATACCCCAGTCCCCGGTACCAACTTCTGTCTTGTTTAGGGTTTCTATTGCTGTGAAGAGAAACTATGACCATGGCAACTCATAAAGGAAAGCATTTAATTGAGTGCTTGCTTAACAATTCAGAGGTTTAGTCCATTATCATCAAGGTGGGAAGCATGGAAGCATGCAGACAGACATGGTCCTGGGGTCCTGGAGAGGGGCTGAGAGTTCTCTACATCTTTATTTTCAGGCAACAGAAAGAAAGAGTGAGCCACTGGGCCTAGGTTGAGCTTCTAAAACCTCAAAGCCCATCCCCAGTGACACACTTCCTCCACCAAGACAACACCTACTCCAACAAGGCACACCTCCTAATTGTGCCAGTCCCTATGGGCCTATGGGGGGTATTTTTATTCAAATCACCACGGTATTCACACTATTCATTATTTTTCTTTTTAAGTAACATGCTTTGTATGTTTAGATAACCTCCATGATAGTTAGCTGAAACTGGGGATAATGATGTATGTGTTGGTTTTAGGTTATTATATTTGTAAGGATTCGTATTCTTTTAAGTTTTGAAGAATGAATGATATACACTAAACTATACAAATTTAAATTTAACAAACTGGTGGCTTTTGACATATTGGTCACAGTGAAGGAAAGGAAAGTATTGCTACTGGAAATGTAATAGTACTCCTTTTGTGCTCCTTTAAGGAGATTCTGTACTCCAATACTCCTTTAAGGAGATTTGGAAGCCTGATTTGGTTCACAATGGCTTCATCCATGGAGTGTACAAAGCCTCTGAAGTCTTCTATCACAAGCCCTATCTTTGTGTGTTAGTAGTCAACTGTGGTAAACATATTTGCACAGTTACTAGATACTTTGGTATTGCACACTGAATCGACCTAACTAAGGTAAGACAAGGAGAAATTACAGAAGTAGTTAGAGCTCTGTAAAGTTAAAGCAGGGCAAATATTGTAAAGTGCTTTGATGTGGTTCTGTATTAATCAGTTTTCTGTATCTGTAACTAAATATCCAAAATGAATAAGCTTAAAAGATGAAAGATTTATTCAGCCCACAGTTTCAGAAACTTCAGGTCTTGGTCTCTTTTATTTCTCTGCCTCTACTGAAACCATGCATCATATTGGGGAGTTCAGAGTGAGGCAAATCTATTCAATTCATAGGATACGGGAAGCAAAGAGAATTCAATTTTATAACGAAGCCTTTCTCTTAGAACTGGTTAATACAGGATGCCATAAATTGTACAACTCATTCATGAAGACAGAGATCTTATGAGCTAAAAAGATCCCTAAAAAACAATCTTTAAACACTTCTGCCTTCAATGCATGAGACATTTATGATCCAAAGCACAATGAGTTTCATAGGAATATGCAATATGTTCAAGTACCTTAGGCCACATACAGCATTAAAATCTATTTCAAATGTACAAATTAAAACAGGGGTTCCCATTCTTCCAAAGCAAAACAACAAAGAATGCAAAGGATACCAACCTTCTTTAAGTTGAACTGATGATCCCCATAAAATCATCTAGCAATTTGGCAAAAATATGTTCTCCACAGTTGGATACTGTGCATATAAAATGGACTTGGTGGTATAAGACTTCAGAAGTTTACGAATTCAATGTATGAGACCATTGTGAAGAAAATGGATCCCTGTCACACCATGATATATTGTTAATATGTATAATCTTTATGAAAATCATATGTCAAATCCCCACTAATAAAAGTAGAATTACCTATGATTCTGCAGTACAACTGCTGAGCATTAAAAGGAAATTAAATAATTATTTTGAAGGAGATACCTGCAGTTCCATGTTATTGTCCCATTATTTGCAATAGTCAATGTGTGTCATCAACTTAAATGTATATCAACAGATGAGTTAATAGGTAATATTATAATATCTCTGATATAACACTAGACAAAAGGAAGTCATGTCATTTGCAGTCACATGAAGGAGCTTATAGGATACAACATATTTTATTTCACTTGAGCCACCATGGAATTAATGCTAAATGCATTGAAGCTGGCTCTAAAAATTTGTGAAAATATATGTGGTATTTAATCTTTTATTCTCTTATGTGTCTATTTATGGAAGTTCATAGGTATACAGACTATATTGTAATGCTTCCTCACTAATGCTAATTCTTTGCAACTCATCCTACTTCAATCTCTGTTTCTCTCTCTCTCTCTCTCTCTCTCTCTCTCTCTCTCTCTCTCTCTCTCTCTCTCTTCCCTGTGTGTGTGTGTGTCTGAGTGTCTGTGTGTCCATGTGCACACATGTATGTAAGTCTAGTGCAAATAGCCATAGCTGCTGTATATTCATGATTGTAAAGACCTTGCCATTAAAAAAAGCCAACCCAGCATTTAATAGCTTCTCCATCCTCTGACCCTCTCATAACATGTAAATCCTTCTGTGATTTTTTTTCTGGACCTTGGGGTGGGTGAAAATAGATGCAACATTTAGTCCTCAATAGTCATTTCCTCTCTCCCTCTGACTAATTATGCATCTCTGTATTAATCGTTTTTCACTTCAAGAAGAAGCTTCTCTGACCTAATAAGAGAGTAACACAAACATGTAAATCTCAACCTAACTACTTAGGAAGCAGTTTAGCTACATGTTAGTAATGTACTAATGTTAGTTCACTCAGTACATTCTCCCCTAGGTCCCATGACCTCCCTCCCTAGAGATAAACTTTTGACCAGGCTTACAGTGTTCACTCTCATGTATCAACTCTCAAATCTCAACAGAATGTGGTTGGTTATTCCCATAATGGTCAGGTCCCTATTGCACTAGTGGGCATGTCTTACCTACCAAGTCAGAACTGTGGTATACTGCATTCAGTGCTGGTTAAAACCACTGGATTCTCGTCTTCTCCAATAGCCTATATATGCACCTTTCATCACAATGAAAGCTACCCAGCAGTGAAAATATTCTAGGTTAGTTGGAGATCGATTTCTCTGCATCCTGCAACCAAAGCGTATGGTGTCTTCAGAAATGCAGTTTACCATGGAGTTATTGTGGCTAACTACATATAGTAGGGTTAGCCTATATTGTTTTGGAAGCCTCAGGGGCCTCCCCAGTAAAAAACTCAAAGTTATCACACACACTTGGCACTGAGATTTTCCTTTAGAAATGTATGGCTTCTGAGGGCAGTATTAGAAACTCGTGCAGATTATTTGCATTACAATTTTTTTTTTTTTACAAATTACATATTTAGTGAATTTATAGAGTAGTAGGCTTCCATGCAGGTTTTCCATAGAAGCTTATTTCTGGCTCACCTTCTCACTACCTCTACCTATTCCCTAGCTGTTTGCCCCATTCCAATTTAAATCTTTCTACTTCTAGTATGTTTCTCCTCTGTTTTCATATCATATCTGTTTTGCTATTTTGTTTTGCTCTTCCAATTCCCTAAAGACCTTTCATGCCACATACACCCCTTATAAATCCTTTCTTCTCTCTAATTTTGACACATAAAGCAAAATCCAAATTTAGGATTGACATATAAGAGAGAATATAAGGCACATGGTGTAACTGGAGTTTTTTCCAGTCACACCCAGGCCTGCAGCTGATCAGACCCAAATAAACACACAGATGCTTACATTAATTAAATCAAAAAACCCAGGATAGCCAAAAGAATCCTGTACAATAAAACAACCTCTGGAGGCATCACGATCCCTGACTTCAAGCTCTACTATAGAGCTACAGTAATAAAAAACAGCTTGGTATTGGCATAAAAACTGACATGTGGACCAATGGAATCGAATTGAAGACCCTGACATTAATCTGCACACCTATGAACATATAATTTTTGACAAAGAAGCCAAAAGTGTACAATGGAAAAAAGAAAGCATCTTCAACAAATGGTGCTGGCAAAACTGGATATCAACGTGTAGAAAGCTGCAAATAGATCCATATCTGTCACTGTGTACAAAACTTAAGTCCAAGTGGATCAAGGACCTCAACATAAATCCAGCTACTCTGAACCTGCTAGAAGAGAAAGTAGGAAGTAGTCTTGAACGCATTGAAATAGGAGATCACTTCCTAAATATAACACCAGTAGCACAGACACTGAGAGAAGCAGTCAATCAATGGGACCTCTTGAAACTGAGAAGCTTTTGTAGAGCAAAGGATATGGTCAACAAGGCAAAGCAACAGCCTACAGAATGGGAAAAGATCTTCACCAACCCCACATCTGGCAGAGGACTGATATCCAGAATATATAAGGAACTCAAGAAATTAGACATCAAAACGACCAACAGTCCAATTAAGAAATGGGCTATAGAACTAAACAGAGAATTCTCAACAGAGGAAACTCAAATGACTGAAAGACATTTAAGGAATTGCTCAACATCCCTAATCATCAGGGAAATGCAAATCCAAACAACTCTAAGATTCCACCTTATGCCTGTCAGAATGGCTAAGATCAAAAACACTGAAGACACCTTATGCTGGAGAGGATGTGGAACTAGGGGAACTCGCCTCCACTGCTGGTGGGAATGCATGCTTGTACAACCACTTTGGAAATCAATATGGCGCTTTCTTAGAAAATTGGGAATCAATCTCCCCCAAGATCCAGCTATACCACTCTTGGGCATATACCCACGAAATGCTCAATCATACCATAAGAGCACTTGCTCAGCTATGTTCATATCAGCATTGTTTGTAATAGCCAAAACCTGGAAACAACCTAGATGCCCTTCAACTGAAGAATGGATAAATAAATTGTGGCACATATACACAATAGAATACTATTCAGCAGAGAAAAACAATGACATCATGAGGTTTGCAGACAAATGGATAGATCTAGAAAAAATCATCCTGAGTGAAGTAACCCAGACTCAGAAAGACAAATATAGTATGTACTCACTCATAGGAGGATACTAGAGGTTGAACAAGGATGACTGGACTGCTACTCACATCACCAGGGAGGCTACCTGGAAAACAGGACACCAAGAAAGACATGGGGATCGCCCAATGACGGAGAAATGACTGAGATCTATATGAACAACCTGGACATGAGTGGGAGTAATGAAGGGCGAGGGTCAAAGGAAAGAGAGCCTGTGGGAGTGGGAGATCCCAGCTGGATCAAGAACGGAGAGCGAGAACAAGGAATAGGAGACCATGGTAAAAGAAGACAACATGAGAAAAGGAAGAAACAAAGTGCTAGAGAGGCCCAAAGAAATCCACAAATATACCCCCACAATAGACTCCTGGCAATGGTTGAGAGACAGCCAGAACTGACCTACTCTGGTGATGGGATGGCCAAATACCCTAATAGTCGTGCAAGGAACCCCATCCAACGACTGAGGGATCTGGATGCAGAGATCCACGGCTAGACCCTGGGTGAAGCTCAGGGAGTCTAATTAGCGAGAAAGAGGAGGGTTTATATGAGCGAGAATTGTTGAAACCAAGGTTGGATAAAGCACAGGGACAAATAACCAAATGAATGGAAGCACAGGATCTATGAACCAAAGGCTGAGGGTCCCCCAACTGGGCCAGGCCCTCTGAATAGGTGAGACAGTTGATTGGCTTGATCTGTTTGGGAGGCATCTAGGCAGTGGTACCGGGTCCTGTGCTCGCTGCATGAGATAGCTGTTTGAAACCTGGGGCTTATGCAGGGACGCTTGGCTCAATCTGGGAGGAGGGGACTGGACCTGCCTGGACTGAGTCTACCAGGTTGATCTCAGTCATTGGGGGAGGCTTTGCCCTGGAGGAGGTACTCATGGGGGGTGGGCTGAGGGAAAGGGGAGGGGAGCAGGAGGGGGGAGAACAAGGGAATCTGTGGCCGATATGTAGAACTGAATGGTATTGTAAAATAAAATAAAAGAAAAAAAAGAAAAAAAAAAGAAAAAACTGGCCTAATGGCTCATGCTTCTTCTTAGCTAGATCTTACACTTAAATTAACCCATAATTCTTATTTATGTTTAGCCACGTGGCTTGGTACCTTTTCCCAGTTCTGCCTTCACATCTTGTTTCCTCTGTGTCTTGTGGCAACTCCTGATTCAGCCTTCCTGTTCCCAGAATTCTCCTCTCTCTTTGTCCTGCCTACACTTCCTGCCTGGCTACTGGCCAATCAGCACTTTATTTATTAACCAATCAAGGCAACACATTCACAGCATACAGAGTGATATCCACAGCAACCTAGTTTTGCTGGGCCTCATATACCTCACATTTAATAACATGCAATTGGTAGTTCTTTATGATTCACGTTGTTTTGCGTAAAATATTGTCAATGCTTGTGAACCTACCACAAGAACAAAACATGTTATAAAATAGAGTCATGACATAATGTAGATTTAATTTTCTAAATAAATAATAGGCTTTGTTCAGCCATTTGCTACTTACTTACTAGTTTTATTGATGTTGCATACAACAGGAAATAAGTAAAATATTTAAATGTGTGAAACTTTCTTACATGTTAAAATGACAGCACATGAGTAGGGTAAAAAGAGTACCTCTGAGGATGAGAATGATTAAGAGAAGTGGGGGAAGGTGGGTTTGGTGTCAAGGAATGGCGCGAGGAATCCCAGGGGTGAGGGCTTCCTGAGGAAATGCACTACAGGACTCTGGGATGGGGTTCACAGGTCTTGCCCGACTGCCCAGCTGCTCAACATCCTATTGAAGTCTTGCATTCTGTTTCTCTAGACTCTGTAGCTGCTGTGTTGTCTGGTAGCAGGGTCTTTTTTCTTTTGGTATGAAGAAGTGAAAATCTACTGTTTTGGGGCATTCCACAAAAGGTTGGGTTAAACATAGTATTTCTTTAAATTTTTGAATGACTATGGCACTCACATTCTGATATTCACTTACACAGATCATACATGCCATACTTGACTACACAGTTAAATTTTATAAAGATGCTTATTAATTTACTTATGAATCTCTATCATTGACTACTGATAGTTTGTTGTAATGTGTCTATGCTATCACAATTCATAGGTCATCTTTTTAAAAATAAAAATTAACATACTTTTCTGTATCTTTTGCTTAGTTAAATGTATAGTACATAGTTAATACTCAATGACTAGTTCTTCAAAGCAATCAAAATATTCATTCCTGAATAAAATTGTTACAAAGTGTGACTATGAAGACAAATGAATAAAAGAGACAAACTTATTGACTGTTAAGTACAATGCACTGTTCTAAGCACTTTATAAGAGCAATTCACTTAATGTATTTGGAAAACAAACACAAAATAATTAAGAGATAGCTTATATTTGAAAGCAGTAGAGCATGAAGAATTTAAATATTTACCTCAGATCCACAGTGCATATGTTAGAATGAAGGAGTAGATCTTGGGCAATGACAGTGAATTCAGGAATACTTCATTAATTAAAAAAAAATAAAATTCATGGCAAGCCTCTTTAGTGTTTGAGGCCTAGGTTAATCATTCAAAGGTTCAAATAACCTTTCAAAGTTAGGTGGTAGAAGGCCAAAGATAAGTGTAATCAAAAAACCATATGCCTGGTTCAGGTAACATCTGAGAAAATGTTTACTTCTGAAATTAAAGCATGAGACTCTAGAAAAAGCATGTTAACTGGCTGCACTATTCATTTGAATAATGTCTCCCCTGCCATCTAGGAATGTAATGAAACTTGGTCATTATTTTTACTGGATAGTTGGATGATTTCCATTCTTTTCAATTAGATGTAGGTAACTTTTATGTTGAATATAAATCATATAATCATGATATAGAAAAAAGTGAATGGGAATAGTTACAAAAATAACTGACTAAATATTCCCTGTTACCACTCTATCCCCCTATAATCCATTCTCTCCACATAGTATATATTGACTTTTCTATCTTGCCTCCTATGACTCCTTCCCTTGCTCATTGAACTGTCTCTGATATCCTTGTTGATCACTGAACAGGTTAGGTTCTTTTAGCATCCCTACAGAAAGAAAGAAAGAAAGTTAAGATTTCCATTGGAAATGGTGGAATTATTAGCAGGAGAGCATGTGGACACAGCTGCAGTTCAGCTTTTCTCCATTATTACATAGGAATACCAAAAAGTAATAAAGAATAAGACTCTATTTATATTTATTTCAAAAAGGTACCACATTCCCCTGATTTGTACTCTAGCTCTTCACACACTTAGAGGTACCATGTTTGCAAATTCATTTAATTTTATTGTATCTCATTGACCTCATTAGAACCATAATAATAATGACAATGTTTGTCTCATCATGTTGTTATAATTGCCAAGTATAGTAAATAAAAAGTGTTTGTACAGTTCTGAGTTTACAGAGAAACATCAGTTAATATTAAATACTATTTGCATAGTTATTAAAATTATTATTTATTTATTTATTTATGGTGGTATTGCAAATTGAATCCAGTTTCTTATTTATGTTAGGCGAGTGCTCTACTACTGAGCTACATAGTCAGTCCATTTTCATTACTTGAAATGATTGAATGAAATAAAATATTTTACACTATATATTTTATTATCTGATATAAATCACATTATTTCATTTTATTATATACTAATTGGAAAAGTTGTAAGTTTAATTGTGACCCTTTTTTAAATATTTATTTAGAACAGCTTGGCCATATTTACCTTGTCTAATACCTTCTCTTATGCCCTGTGTTAATCATTAAAACCACCCTGTCATTTAGTAACTCATGTCATCAGTTTTAGCTGAAGAAAAGTTGCTGAGGTGTTGATTATCCCAGGAAGTTAGGTCTAAAAGTAAACAAAACTACTTCAGGCAAAATGTTACTGTTAGTAGTATTGATGATGATGATGATAATAATAATAATAATAATAATAATAATAATAATAAATAGATATATGCATACATTTTGGTTGAAACATCTATTTATCAGGCCCATTGGTTAAACACATGTATCCTAAATTCAAATTGCTTAATTTAATCTTAACTTCATCACTTATAATCACTATAATCATAATACCTCTGAGCCTCAGTTTCCTTATCTCTGTGACAAGATTTAGGCTTCTGTTTTATAGGGTTAATAGTATAACTATATACATAAGATGCCCACTACAACACAAAACAGAGAAAACATGTTCTGGAAAGTTAGCTATTGCATATTATTAATGAGAAAAATATATAGCCCATGTGCAATGGTTTTCATAATCAATTATCTTTCTGCACATATTTTCTAAGTTAAAATTTTAACATGCTGACATTGCATATAAAGCTGACACACTCGGCCCACCCACTCAAATTAAAACATGTGTTTCTAATGTCTTTTCTTCAATTGGAGCAATAGATTTTCAGGGAATTATCCTTACTGACTGATTTTGTCCTCTAAATAATGTCTCCTTTACAGAAAGCAAGTCAGTATCAATACAACCTATCATACTTTTCAAACACTTGACTCTCTGAGTAAAATATTTCTGGATTATCCTGGCAAGCCATGGGTAAAAATGAAAATAATCACTGCCAGTCCAATTTACTTATTCCTTCTGTTTTCAGATCCATTCCTTAAAACTAAGATTGTTATTAAATTTTCCCTTTCATTGATGATAGTTTTTCAATAGTGAAATACCTGTGTTACAATGAGAAAGGAAAAATCTACAGTTGACCAGAAATCTTATATTTGGAAGAAGCAATTTTTCATTGTAATTTTAGATAGCTTATATAAAAAGCCCAGGTTTTCATATCTATGCATTTCTTGAACAATTAGTAGAGAAAAGTGATTGTTAAAATCGTAAGTACATTGACTGAGTTTTACTCAAAAAAAAAAAAAAAAAAAAAAAAAAAAAAAAAAAAAAAAACCCAACGGTCATTAAAATGTCCAGTTAAACAACTACTCCTGACTGACTTCCTTCTTTAATTCATTAAAAATGGTCCCACAGAGGAAAACTAAACCTTGTGGTCACTATTACCACTAAATAAGAAACATATTTTTAATTTCTTTTCAATTTATTTTACTAAACAGCATGTATTTATGGAATAATTTTCATTAAAATGCAAGTAGCATACAGTTGAAATTCTTCCTTACATTTCCATGCTCTTTATAATCTATGTTCACTAAAATAATGAGTTCCTTCAAATTTTAGAACTTCAGTTACCCTCAATGCCATACATACATTATGACTTTCACTAGCTACATAAAATTATAAATAAAAGATGTAGAGAAATAAAATCAGCAGAGGTTTTAATTGCATTGTGTAAAATTTGTAGGCAAAAATAAGTAATTGCCTATACTTTTTGCTTTGAACAATCTACATCTAATGAATACGTTTAAAAGTAAATTGAATTCATTTAACTTATTACTTCATGGGACTAATTAATAATTAATTAAATTTAAACATTTTAATGGTTGCTTTTATTTATTGAAAAATCTTTGTGATTATTATTGTTATTATTTATTTTCCCTTGATAACCACAAAACTACTTTCCTAGTGTTTTACTAGGCCAGATCCTCCTGTTCAAAAATGGAGCCTTTACTACTTCTGGGCACTGATTCATAAACAGTTTACATCTGTAATTTCATGGTTATGTAGCTATAAAGCCACTTTCCAGCAACCATGTCTACTATGTAACCCAGGCTGGCCTCAAACTCATGGCAATATCTTTGCTTCAGCCTCATGATTGCTTATATTACTGAACTGAGCTGTCACATGTAGCTTAAAACACACTTACATATCACAGACACTCCAAAAAATATTTTATTACACTATTAATTCATTAAATGAAAATTACATATACTTATGAGATTCAATGTTATATTTGACATGTATATATATATATTATGTTTAAAAATATATAGTCAAGATTGATATATCTATTGTTTTACCATTTTACCTTGTTGAGAAATATTTGTTTAAATATATATATATATATATATATATATATATATTCTTTTAGAAGTTTTAAAGTGTAAAACACAATCTTTGATGCCAATTAATTTATTTTTCTGTAGTTAGAGTTTACAGATGTTAGAAGAGGATGGCCTGGCTAAGGTATACATATTTTCTGACTGGCTACTCCTAAAAAAGATAAAATGATTTGTGGAACGTTTCCTTACTAAAAATTAAGTTTGGGCTTGGATTGAAGTTTGGATGTTTTGCCCTCTCTACCAAGAACACAAATCCAGCTATATAGATATTGGTAGTACTACTATTAATTAGCATTTTGTTATCTAATTTGGATTCCTTTTTAATTTTTTTTTAAAAGAATCTTTGGAAATGGCACAAACTAATTCGTGTGCATTTTGTGTGTGTGTGTGTGTGTGTGTGTGTGTGTGTGTGTGTTTCACTTACAATGTCTAGTGCTGTGATGAAATATCATGGCCAAAAACAAGTTGGGAAGGAAAGGGTTTATTTCGGTTACACTTTCATATTGTTGTTCATCATTGAAGGAAGTCAGGACACAGCCTCCAACAGGGCAGGAACCTGGAGGCAGGAGGTGATGCAGAGTCCATGGAAGAGTACTGCTTACTGATTTACTCCTCATGGCTTGCTCAGCCTGCTTTCTTATAGAACCCAGGACCACCAGTCCAGGGATGGCACCACCCATCATGGGCTGGGCCCTCCTCCATTGATCACTATTTGAGAAAAATTCCTACAGCTTCATCTTATGGAGACATTTTCTCAATTGATGTTCCCTCCTTTCAGATGACTTCAGCTTGTGTCAAGTTGACACAAAACTAGCTAGCACATTTATTAGTTTATTAAATTTACAACTAGCTAAAAGTTATACCATCTAGTATTTTTGGTCAAAATATCATGGTCTCATTTGGATCAAGTCCTGCACTTTACAAAATAGGGCAACAGATAAAGCCTTCCCTTTAAAAAGCCTTTTAATACACTTTTATTCCAGCTGCCTTTTTTCATCGCACTGACCAAAATAGCCCAGGAAATGGTGAGTCTTTCCTCCTTTATGCCCAAGGAAAACAATTCTGAAGAAACAAATGAGAGCACTGTTTTCTGTAAGAGAATCAACATTCTTCAAAAATAGACAGGTTATTATTTATCTGATCATTAATTTAAGAACAGTCCCGTTTGAGCAACTTTAAATGCAGGGGCACAAAGTTGCAATAAAATGGTCATTAAATGGCTGTATAAATATTTTGTTACCAATCAAAGAATGGTAATTGCATAGCAGTAGGCAAAGAAAGGAAGTTAACCGAGCAGTGGTGGCACATGCCTTTAATCCCAGCACTTGGGAGGCAGAGGCAGGCAGATCTCTATGAGTTCGAGGACAGCACAAAGCTACGCAGAGAAACCCTGTCTCGAAAAACCAAAAAAAGAAAAAAAGAAAAAAAAGAAAGGAAGTTATATTAGGTTAAGAATATATTATATGACAAATGCTCTGCAATGTTTCTATATATATGATCTCATACATCCTCAAAACAATCCATTGGAATTCATAATATCATCTTCACCCATCTAAGATACGAACAACAATTTATCCAGCTATGTAATTGCCACAAGGCCATAAACATACTACAGTTTAAGAATGAACTTTTCAAAACTTTTTACTTTTCTGCTAGGAAAGCTGTTAATAGGGGTATAAGGAAGTATTTTGGTTTTATCAATAGGAGTTAATTTACATCAGCTATTAACAAGTATTTTATTACTAGATCACATGGTTACTTTCTTTCTATACTTTCTCCATTTTTTCAGTAAGCAAAACCTGACCAATGTTAAAGGTATAATGCAGGAAATTTTTGAAGCAGGCACAGCATAGAAATCCATAACTGGTGAAAATAAAATGCCTCATAGACTTACCTATAAGTAATTTGATGGGAATGGTTTCTCAATTGGGGTTCCTCTTTCCAAATAACTCTAGTTTGTGTCAAGATGACAATGGAAATAATAATAATAAATAATAATAATAATAATAATAATATTAAAACACAGTACAATGTCCATCCTGAGTTGATACATCTACAACATAATGCCCATACCTAAGTTTCAAGGAATATGACATATGATGGGGCAGAAATATCACAAGAGCAAGAGGAGCCCTTTGTCTGCTATGAGACAATTGCTGTATATGTTTGGGAAGCTAGTCACATGGGATCATAACAATATGGTCAACTAAATAAAGACCTGTGCATAGGATAACACCAGTTGAAACTCAAAAGTGTATGTGAGAAATTTCACAAGGCCCCACCTCCAAATGAAGAGCTACAGCCAACTAATGGCTGTTTTGTTTCGTTCTGGGTTTTGTTTTTGTTTCTTGAGACAGGGTTTTTCTTTGTAGCTCTTGCTGTCCTGAATCTAGCTCTGTAGACCAGGCTGGCCTCAAACTCAGAAATCTACCTGCCTCTGCCTCTACTTCTGTCTCAAGTGCTGGGATTAAAGGGGTGCACCAACAGGAGAGGAATTTAATGGAGGAATGTTAAAAGATGAATAATCAGTCTTATTCAGGGACAAGTCCCCTGATAGGTTATCAGATCCCATGGGGCCATCTCAAAACATGTATACACACCAACAACACTAAATAAACTCAAAAGGTCTCTCTCTCTCTCTCTCTCTCTCTCTCTCTCTCTCTCTCTCTCTCTCTCTCTCACTCTCACTCACTCTCTCTCTCTCTCTCTCTCTCTCTCTTCCCTCTCTCATTCTCTCCCCCACACACACACACACAACAATGAATTTAAAAGGGAGATGTAAAGATGGTTCCATGGTTCATGACAAAATAAAATCTTTCAAAAATATTTTATTAGAGTATTTCAGAATTATTGTTTAACTATATCCTTCTTTTACATTTTCATATTCACAAATATTCTGGTCAGACTTCAGATCAGTCACTGTCAGAGACATTCTAGCTCCCCATCATGGCCCAGAGACATGGGTAGACTATCTGCACTTTCAGGCACAGGCTCTTCCAAATCCAGTCACCAGGTAGCTGCTTGCCTAGGAGTTTGATCTCCACTTAGCATGTATCCTTCTCTTTGAGACTTCTGACACTCCAGACTCCTTATTGCTAGAGACACCCTAGCCTTTCATGTGACACAGAAATACAGGTAATCAACCTGTGCTCCCAGACATAGTTCCTCCCAGCTCTGGTTGTCCCAATGCTGCTTGTGCCAGATACATCCAGCAGGCCCAACCCAGCCCATATATCCTCTGCTCTAGCTCAGTCTGAACTCAGATGAGTCTCAGGACACAGAACTTAAAAGAAAAATTTCAATAAATTTCATCAAACAATCCATGGACCTTAAAGAAGATAGAAATAAATAGCCCAATGCACTTAAAAAGAATGAATGCAAAGAGAGCTTGAGTGATGTCCAAGGATACAAACAGATCCAATTTCAATAAAGAAAAATATTGAAGAGTACTCAAGTTGAAATGAAGATGGAGTTGGGAAAACGCAAAAACCCAATTAGAAAACTCAGTGGGAAGCCTTGAAAGTAGAACAGATCAAGTAGAAGATAGAACACCAAAATTCAAAGATAGTGTAGAGGTATTAGACAATACAAGCAAAGAATATGAGAAACTTTAAAAAGCTGAAAAAAGATTATGCAGGAATTGTACAATGCCGGGAAGAACAAATCTTTAAATTACAAGCATACAGAAGAGAATCCTAGGTGAATGACATAGTCCAAATCTTCAACCAGGTCACAGAAGAAAACTTTCCCAAAATAAGGTAAGCTATGCCCAATAGAAGCAAGAAGCACACAGCGCACCAACTAGAGTGCAAACCAAGGAGACAGTGTTGTCTTTTATCACTATTGTAGTGGCATATGAAGTTATCAGATTCTTGATGTGGACTGGCATGTGGGCTATGAAAGTAATAAGTCAATACTAAATCTAAACTATAGATCATATAGCATTTCTTCAAATTGTAGACTTACAATAAGAAACAACAGTAGAAACTCTCACATACAATTCCATGACACATAATTTCCTGAAACAATGAAATTGAAAATGAGAAGAAATAGGAAAGAGATAATGTAGAGAGAAGTTCAAGTTTATATATCAAATGAATATCTAGCCATGCTTTTTTTCATTGTGTATTATCATTCTATTTTTTTATTATTAAGAAATTTTCTATTCATTTTACATACCAACCATAGATCCCACTCTCTTTCCTCCTCTTGCCTCCCAGTCTTCTCCCCCTAACGTAAGCCCCATTCCCACATCCTCCAAGGCAAGGCCTCCCATGGTGAAACTGCAGAGCCTGGTACATTGAGTTGAGGCAGGTCCAAGCCCCTCCCCATGCACCAAGGCTGTGTAAGTTGTCTCACCATAGGCACTGAGCTCCAAAAAGCAAGCTCATCCACCAGGAACGGATCCTGATCTCACTGCCAGGAGGCCCCTTGAACAGTGCAAGCTAAACAACTGTCTCGCCTATGCAGAGGGCCTAGTCCAGTCTCATGGGGGCTTCACAGCTATTTGTCCACAGTTGGCGAGTTCCCACTAGTTTGGTTTGGTTGTATCTGTCTATCCATGCTTATTTTGATACTTTATTGGCTTAAGCTAAACTTTATTCAATTATAAAGAACCAGAATCTAGTATAAGAATGAAAAGCAGTTTGTACAACTATTCCTCAGATCAATAAAATCCTCATGGTGTTCCTTGAAGATTTATTTCTCTAAATACTCAAAATTGGGGATTAGGAAACAGCTGTGTTTACTTCAACCATAACTGTTTCAGTCAATGACTACAGAATAGTAACTATATAGTCTCCTTCAATGCTGCTTCAGCTCATATCTAAGTAGAAAGCAGTAAGAATTCCCAAGTTCTCCTGGAAAATAACAGAGACAGATGATGTGCATATCATCTTGTAGCCTGGATGAAGCAAGGAATGTGAATTTCTACATCACTGAAGGAACAGAAAAGTCCAGGTATCATTATTGCTATTGTGTTGCTTCATAATGAGGACAAGGAGGGAAGCAGGAAAGAGACATAAATATTATCAGAACATTCTAACCCTAATAAAATTCAAAAAAAATTTCACATAGCGAATTAATTTCCTAACCAGCTATTTTAATATTTAATATTTTTCCTCTCAATGAAGGATATAATGATTAGTGAAGCCACTTAATTCTTAAACACTCTACTCTTTTATTATGAAAATGTTGACTTTCATAAGAAGCTTTGGGATGATCCAGAATATATAATCAAATAGAATCAAATTATGATTTCATTCTGAAAAATAATAAGACAAACAATATTTCATTCTTGATATTCTTACTGTTTTATTTTCCTAGGCTCACTTTCATCAGTGATATTACATTTTCTGACAGATAATCCCTGAGAAGGAGAATTGAGATAAAGCTGCCTAAGGGATAGTTTTGTTAGATTTGGTATACTTTCATCTGACTACTGCTTTCACAGAGGACAATCAAGACTGACTTGTGGGTGAGTGTTTGCTGCGACCTTTCTATCTTAGGTATTATTTTCCTTGTAGATCATTCTGACTACTGTTTCTAGGTTTCTTGGAACTTGCTAGTTGATAATTAGTGGCATTTTATGAGTGATCAGTGCCAAGTATCAATGTAACTGCTCTTAAATTCCCTGTCATTCCCAGTCTTATAATATTTCAAACATTGATAGAATGAAGAGCTGCATTAACTTCTGTTATAGGTAGGTCGTTTCTTTTTTATTTCTTTCTGTAGGAGCTTGTAGCTTCCAAAGTAGATCTGCCACACTGCTAGCATTCCTAGGTCTCTATACTCAAATTCATGAAGGTTGTGCTAGATCTTTATTCCCTTTTTCTAACACACCCATATTACCTAAGTACTTAACAACCTAGTAGAATGTCAGATTATGCACTGTTATATTTTTCCCTTTCACTGATTTTGCTGTAAATCATTTCTTTTCTTGTAAAGGTCCTATAATAGTTCATAGAAAACTGTATCTGAAATTTATCTTATAACTTATTCATACCTCTTGAGAAAGTCTCTATACCTTCTAGTACTCCAGACTTCAGGAGCTACTTTTCTAGCTTCAAAAGCTTGAAACTTTACTTCCTAAATAGCTCTTTAATTTGGATATTATTTTTCCTATAGCTAGCACAAGTAAAAGTATTGTCACCTATTACTATAATTTGTCTTTCTGTTTCCATTTTGTATCTTTTTGTTAATTTTTTTTTTACAAATTAGCCCAAACAGTTATTTTCAAAATTCATGTTTCATTATGTCATTGAACCTATTCTTGCTTAGAACTCCTTCAAGACCACTGCTTGCATCCATGTGAATTCTACTAACATCTATTATTTTGTCTCCCAGGTCATTCTTCCAGTCTTTGCACTGTTATCACACTAGATTGTCAGTTCCTCGACAGTGCCATGATTCGTTATAGCACAGACTAGATTTGCGTCATTCATAAAAACTCTCCAGCTCCAACTCCTCTGCACCTAGTTGTCATTCAAATCTCATTTCAAGATAACATATCTTACTTTCCTGACTTCCCAAAACTCACCTTTTTATATTTTATAGCTCTAGTGGCCTCTTTATAATTTGTTATTTGACAGTTATTTTGTGATTATTTGATAAATGTGACTTCCTGGTTATCTGGGTAGGCTGTTCAATAAAATTTTCTAAATTGGGAAGTATACTTTGCTGTTTTCTCATAGTAATAGGTCTCATTACAAGTGGAAGGAAGTATCTAAAGCTGATTTCCATTAACATATATTCATGTTCTCTCAGTAGCAGATGTTAAGACAAAATACACGTGTGTGTGTGTGTGTGTGTGTGTGTGTGTGTGTGTGTGAATTCATATTCGGTTTCAGCATAAAGATTGGTAGCCACCAAATAGTCTGACCTACAGATAAGCACTCTACTGCAACTTGTCAAACCCCAGTTGTCACTCATTGTGAGAAAATGTTTAATTTCTATCATGATTTTTTTATATCTCTAGAGAGAAACCTTCCATTTTGGTATGCAAAAGTAGATCAAAAGCAATATTTTTTAATTTGAGTTTTATATCTTAACTGATAATATAAGTGAAATACATTATCTAGGTGACATGTTAGAAAAAATAGAGAGGGGATCAATGTTTAATTAAGAACAATGATACTGATAAAAGAAACCCTAGCACAATATTTTTATTTAATGTAAATTTAAGATACACGTTGTATTCATCCATTTGTACAAGAAGGGTATGTTGAGTAAGAAAGCATATATTAAGAACAAAAACTCTGACATATGATGTTTTAGAGCTTAACTATGACTAATTGAAAATATCAGAATTAAAATAAACTGTATAATTCATTTTATTCCCTTATACAATGGGTTCATGATGAGTTAACTGGGTTATCAAAATAATCATAATAATCTATATCCCTAGGTTATATTTCTCTGTTCTTTCATGTTCAACTAAAACTTGACTACTCTACATTATGTACTAGACCAAACAGTAGGCTATGGTCACAAATCCCAATATCCAGAAAAAAGTTATCCCATTTACTCATTATGTACCAATATAGTCTCTAATCGGACACATTAGAGGGCTCAAAAGAAGCAACCAGGAATAGGAAGGATATATGGTTATCAGAAGAAAGGCAACATGGGATAATTAGATCATAGCCATATAGTAACAATAGTAAGAGTAATATTGTTTATGATTTGTATCAAGATTAGTTGGCCTCATTTCAGAGAAGAAACAAATGCAAGAATTCACTTTATTCAAGACTATCTTATAATATACTATATTTATTACCTAGTTAAATCAATGGATGGCCAGTAACAGAGAGGGCATAAATAAAATTCTTATAATTTTGATTATTATAATTGGTATTATCACCAATTATCATTTTAGATATCCCCATAGATATTTTAAAACACCGTGGTTAATATCTACTATTAAATAACTTTGTAAGTGATTACATAGCTAAGTTAAATTTAAATATAAGTCTTCAAACTAAATTATCTTCCTAATGGCTAAATGTTTCTTAAGGTCAAGATGAATAGACTTTTTGAGAAAAGAGTCATGACTTATTGCAACTGTCTATGTCTCTTTTATTAGTACTATTATTTTGTATTTTAAACATCTGGTAAAAACAAGGGCAGAAAATTAGAAGAGGATCGGTACTTAAAACAAAACTATAATACTGAACTTCAGCTGATGTGATATCTATATTCTATATTGACTTCCAATTACATTTGTCTCTAAAAATTAAAATCTTCCTATAGATGAATTTCTAAATTGTCTTATTAAATTAAAAAACATGGAGCCAAATAAATGGGTGAAAACCTTAGAGACATCAGGGAAATAGGGAAAGCTACCAGCCAACCCTACCTCAGCAACTCTGCAGCTTCCAAATGAGAGTTACTTCTGGTCTACTCATGCACATATGCCTTGCTGTTCTGCCATCTGATTTGCTCTCTGTCCAGCTACATATCCTCTTCCTATACAGCTCTGTTACTTTCTGTCTGTCTGTACAGACCTCCAGACCTCCATGGTTAACTAGTGTTGGAATTAAGGTGTGTACCACCACACCTGGCTCTGTTCCAGTGTGGCCTTGAATACACAGAGATCCTGCCTGCTAAGTGATAGGATTAAGGCTGTGTGCTACCACTGCCCAACTTCTTTGTTTACTTATAATGCCTGGCCTTTTTCCTCTGATCTCCAAGCAAAGCTTTAATTATTAAAGCACAAATAAAATGTAATCACATTATTTCAGCACAAATAAAATATCACCACATTTCCTTTTTTATTGTCTAATAAAAAATAAAAAAATTAAAAAGTTATAACTAATATAAGAAAAACTATATACAATAAGTACAATAACTATATACAATATATACAAGTAATAAATATATCAACAATGTCTAGTCCATTTGCATTTGACAAATTCAGAGAAAATATTCCATTATTTGGTGAGGTCAAAATGTACCTAATTCACTTTCTATCCTAACTTATATTACCAACAGAGAACTATCTTATGATGTCTTTCAAACTTAGTCATAGTGAGTTTCTTTTCTGAATTCCTTAAAACTAACTACAACTATCTAATCTTCATCTCCCTCAGAGATCCAAGACAAAAGTTATAGCCAGTCTTCTCAGGACTTGACCAATATTTTGAATTTTCTCAGGATCCTCATAAGACTACAGCACCCTCTATCAGCAGGAAGTAGCCTAGAACACTATGCCCATATTCCCCAAAAAATGGATTATGAATATTTGTTTTTGTTAGAGATTGGTTCCAATTTGTATTAGTCATCATCAAAATCTTCCTAAAAGAAAAAAAAGGAGGATAGGATATAGATATTGTAATTAAATTGGTTGCAACTCTCTGGGTTTGGTCCATGGTTTCAGTACCAATAATGTAAGTAATTTGTTGCAACAACTGTAGAAAGGTATCCAGACTGCCTGGAGAGTCAGGCAATACGTTGATCTGCTTAGGACAGCTCTGATGGCTGTAAATGCAAGGAGACAGTTCAGCCCTGGAGGGCGAGGTATCCTGGACACCTCGAGCTGCTCAGAACAACAGATCTGCTCTGAAGGTGTCCCGGACACCTGGAGCTGTTTAGCACAGCTCTGAAGGCTGGAACTCAAAGAAGCAGCCCAACCTTGGAAGGGAAAATTTTCTGACTTCTCAAGAAAGTCAGGCCTGGGAAGGATATCCTGGATGTTTAGGAAAGTCAGGGTATACCTGGTGTGACTGGGAATGGTCTCCCCGCAGGATATAGCAATCCTGTTCCTCTCCTGGAGAGCCACTACAGCTGAGGTTTGCTCAGCACCCATTTAAGGGGGCTTCTTAGCAGAGCTCTGCTTTTCCAGCCTAAGATGTTGCTTCTTTTGCTTCACTCTGCAAAAGGGGAAATCCCTGAAGAAATGTAGCAATCTCTTCAGGCTCAGCTCTGGAAAAAAAGTGTTACTTTTTCAGCTCTCTCTTGCTCTGTCCACTGAGGGATAGCTCAGCAAAGATCTTCTGCTCAGCTCCTCCTTGCTCTGCTCTTTCAGCTCTCCCTTGTTTTGTCCACTGAGAAATGTCTCAATAAGTATCTTCTCTACAACAGTGAATGAAGATATCACACCCAAAACTCTTATGAGAAAGAGATTTATTTGGGAAGGAGGAGTACAGGAGTGTAGCTGCCTCTACCAGGGTGAAGAAGACAGCCCCTTTTTTTCTAACTGACCAGGCAGGGCAGTTTACACAGGATGTCTTTGGGGGTGGGGTCAACCAGAGGTTGACTTGCGGCCCAGGGTTCTACTGTCCTGCTCTGTGATTGGTTGGTTTCACAAGTCAGTTGGCCAGGGGCAGAGATGGCTCTGATCTGACTGAGCCAAACTGTATTTCTTTCTGCCCTAATCTGAGCCATTTTTCCCTAGTTCTGGGCTCCAGGGTCAGGGTGTATTTCTTTAGCCAGGCCCATTTACCTACAGATATGATAGGATAAAAGGGTAGATTATTGAATCTACTTTTAAAGAGTGACAACTTATTTGAAATGTTTTACAGTGTTATGGATTTTACTTTATTGATACAAATTTAAAGTTAATTTTGTTATACTGTATGTATATTTCTACTTTTGTTTAAGGTACTATGTTTGTTCAGCTCATTTGAAATTATAATGTATAATTAAAAAGTATAAATTATTAGCCATCTATTATAATCAAACTTATAGTCATGTTAGTTATATATATTTTAATTAGGTAGATAATGTCCAAACAATTTAAAGACCTACAGAATATGGCATTTAAAATATTTTAAGAACTTTGAATTTCTGGACATTGAGATATGTCTGCCAGACATTCTACAGGACACAGAAAAAAGCGACTGAGAGACTCTAGGCCTGTAGGCTGAAGAAAGAATGCCCTAACATTGCATAAGAACTTTGGGTAACTATCCAGGTAGCCAGCTATCTCTGTCATTCTAGATTTTTGGAAGTTGTTTACAATGCTTTTCTTATTTAGTTAGGTAATATTATGTCCTTCTGAGGTCTTTGATGTAGTTGAAGACTAGATAGTTATATGATAAAAGATAAATTAGATGTGAAACTTTAGACTCACAAATATAGAATAGATAGAATACTTTCTTTAATTTTGCCAAATATAAATAGACTAGATATTATAACTGTAATCTTGCTTGATAACTGTTCTAGTATATGTAATTTTACTATGTTAAAGTTAAAACCTTCCTTTTTGATTAGACAGAAAAGGGCAAATGCTGTGGAATATCATTCTGGATGCTGTGGATTTGTGTTGCTCTGATGGGTTGATAAATAAAATGTTGATTGGCCAGTAGCGAGGCAGGAAGTATAGGTGGGATAAGCAGAAAGGGAGAATTCTGAGAAGGAAGGACAGAGTCAGGAGTCACCAGCCAGACACAGAGGAAACAAAATGACAAGGCAGAACTGAGAAAAGGTACCAAGCCACATGGCTAAACATAGATAAGAATTACGTGTTAATTTAAGTGTAAGAGCTAGTCAGGAATAAGCCTGAGCTAATGACTGAGAACTTATAATTAATATATGCTTGTTTGTTTACTTGGAGAATGTGAGTGGGAGAGATTTGCTCTGATTGCGGGCCAGGCAGAACACAGGAAATCTTCCAACTATATCTTTCCAATAACCAATTTGTGCTAGAGATGTCAGTTATCCTGCAGAATCTAGAATATCCTCCATAAACATTAGTCCTTTGTCTACCCCTTCATACCTACTGATTGTCTTCACTGCTATCAAATTCTTGCCTTCTTATTGATCTCTTAAATATCAACTGTCCCTAAATTTCCCACTGTTTTGGACTATGTCAAGATAAATTGTGACTCCATGTTGAACTTCTTTATTCTCAGTTGGTGTTTTTGGCTCTTCTTTAAATTTCAAGATAATGAAAATTCCCTGAAGAATTTTTCTTTATGGAAATATCAGATAGGACAGGCAAATAACAATAAAAATAACAACAGTTTTGGTTTATTTCCCTAATATAGACTTGCATATGACAGTGTTTTTAACTCATAAGCAACCATATGATATAGATACACTTATTCTTATATTATATATGGGAAATGTGGTCTTTAGCCAATGTAAAGTGACAGGGCTAGAAAATGTGATCTCAGTTTCTGTTTTTCTCTAGCAATCTCCATCACATTGCAGCAAATAAGATATTGCCATTATTTCTAAAACAAAAGGTTAATGGTAACAATTATTCCTCATCTGACTCACATATAAACTACATGGGTACTGCAGTTTAACGGACCAATCAGACCATTAGCAAGTTTTCATTTCAGTGTGAAAATATGAGTTAATTTCTTTACCTATGTCTTTTGTTTGATTAATGCAATCCAATATAGTCCATCATCAAAAGAATAAGAAAAGAAAAAGCTAAACAATTCAACTGCACCACCCCCAAATAAGTTCATTGTAGCTAGAGTTTTCCTACTGGCCCACAGTCAGGACAAATCTCTGTCACCCGCCAGTCCCACAGCTGCTCATACCCAACCAAGTAAACGCAGAGACTTATATTGCTTACAAACTGTATGGCCATGGCAGGCTTCTTGATAACTGTTCTTATATCTTAAATAAATCCATTTTTATAAATCGATATCCTGCCACGTGGCTCGTGGCTTACCAGTGTCTTCACATGCTGCTTGTCATGGCAGTGGCTGGCAGTGTCTCCCTCCACCGTCCTGTTCTCTCAATTCTCCTCTCTGTTAGTCCTGCCTATACTTCCTGCCTGGCTGCTGACCAATCAGTGTTTTATTTATTGACCAATCAGAGCATTTTGACATATAGACCATCCCACAGCAGTTCATATTATCCCAACAGAGATTTAATTGTATAATTGCAATGAATTAAATAATGCATAAAAGGATTATGCCATTTTCTGTGGAAAGAAATAGATCTTTACATTAAAACTGTGTATATATACTAGCAATACTTAAATGTATACTTATATCAGTTCAGAGTAAAAATGGGCTGTATGTGGCATTTATGTATGTTTAGAGAAAGAGAGTCCTAATATTTTTTAAGGTGAAATCAAAGCAAAAAAAAAAAAAACCTCCTTCAGGGCTGGAGAGATGGCTCAGAGGTTAAGAGCACTGACTGCTCATCCAGAGGTCCTGAGTTCAATTCCCAGCACCCACACAGTGGATCACAACCATCTGTAATGAGATCTCGAACCCTCTTCTATATATATACTAAATAAATAAATAATTAAAAAAAAAACCTCCTTCAAAACTAAAATTTCCACCTTTTAAATTTTCTGTTCAAGTCTTAGATTCTTTCAAAACTACGGTGCTTGGTCCTACCTGTAATTTATTATTACATTTCTCTTTAAAGGGGAAAGTATCATTTGCTGTAACTTCTCAGTAATATTTACAAATATTCCTAGGACCTACCAAGCATATGAAAATTATAGACCAAGATATTCAGCATCACCTTTGATATATTGCACATGATTATTCTTTGACATGAAATAATTGTCTTACTCAGTGTAGGATATTTAACATACCTGGCCAATGTGCTTTCTCCTAGGTTCAAATAAGTTCTTGCCATACAAATTGTAAAAACCTAAAATATCTCAAGATACTGCCAAATATCACTCAATGGACAGAAGTCCCTACTTTTATACCACTACCTTGGGGGGGGGGTGATCACTAAGTTATCTACATTTCTCAAACTACTTCTCTAACAAATTGATTCTCACTTCCAATAGAATAATTGATCATATATAATTCAAAGCTGACTAATGTTTGAAATTTGGGGCATACAATTAAATAATGGAATCTTTTCCACTCTGTTGAGCAGACCCTAGCTATTAACTTCAGTTTTAAATGCAGCCATAAATATTGATTTGAGAATTTATTCAATGTTTTCATACATGGAAACACACACAATGAATCAATAAATATACAAGTTATGCTTCTATCTGTACAAGTACATTTCAATTCATGACTGCTTATGTGTGATCCAAAATCAGTCATGTACATATTAAAACATGTACAATCCTTTTATTTCATTCATTTCATTTTCCCCTCATCCCTTTTTCTGACAAAACTTTCCTATGGTTCAATTGTGGCAGGGATAGAGCAGGGAGTCCTTCTTGGAAAACTCATTCAGCTGCTTAGCCCAACAGCATAAATTTGATCTTGTAATTAGTATTCAACTCAGCATCTTGGACAGAAACCAGTGTTACAGCCAAGAGGTGGTTTAAATCACATAAATCATAGATCAATGACAGAACTTGAAGCACTGGATAGATTACAAAAGTAAAGCTTTAGTTAAAAATAGATTAACTGTTTCCCTGCAGGAATTCTTTAATCCCCCCAAATATATAAAACAAATAAAATTAAATATGTTCAATTTGTAGCATAAGCATATAATGTTGAAATGTACTTTCCCCCCACAGTTACTATGTTGTTTGGAAAATGCAGAAATGTGTGTGCACAAGCTCCTCATGAAAATAATCCATGTGTCTAAGTCTTTATTCTTGGATGATTTTTTAAAGCCATAAAATGCATTGTTATGAGTAGCAAATGTGCATTAGTGATTTGAAAGCTGTTTTAACTTACATTATGAACATCAGATTTTTAACTTATAAGACAAATTGAAAAATATGCTTTTGTCTCTCAAACAACTACGTACTCTTTCCACAGAAATCCTGTACTGTCAAATTTCAAGTAGGTTGTGGGGTTATAATAAATAAAAACTGCTGAAAATGAAATGGTTTTTGAGTTTTATAAGAAGTTACTTGTTATCAAAAAAATTTCATTCATGATTTTCTTCTTGTTCTCCTTTTAGAGTTTGGAACTACTCAAACTTGTAAGTCTCATTTCTGAAGTCATAAATGAATACATCTTTAAATGTGAGTTTAGTATTATCATACCCTTAGTAAAATCTATAATTCAATTTTAAGTGTCATTAAACATTATATTTTGAAAATTAGTGCCCTTCTACTTTACACCAGAATTACACTTTAATCCTAACACTGCAAAACACGTCTACAGTAAGAAATAAAATATCTTCTAATATAACACCAGACAATTGAAAATATCAAATTGGTAAAATTCAGAAAAAGTTCACACATAATCCTATCACTAAAGATACATAAACTTTTAGGTTAAACTTGCTCAAACTACAATATAATGTAATGAATAAACCAAAAGTATGTTACTGAATTTTATGAATGTTACTCCAAAGAAAATTATATTTATAGTTTATATCACTTTAAAATTAATAATACTAAAATGTTTATGTTAAAATAATACATCACAAAGTAAACATTGGGATTTTTTACTCAAATTTTATATTCATGAAATATCTTTACTATTCCTTTTAATGAACAAAATACAAATTCAAATCAGCATTATAATATTAAAGTAGGGGACTAAAATACTGTCTTCATCATATAGTATGTCTTCATCAAATGCATCATATAGTGACAATGAAAGAGCTCAGTTTTAGAGTATAGCTACTGATAAGTACATAGAAATAAAATGTGTGAAAGTCAAAGTTATTTATGAGACTATGTATAGTTGACTACTTCATACAGGGAAATTGTATTAAGTTTTATTCTTTTAGCTTGCAGAAAAAAAAACAATCTTGTGAAATTCAGAATGTACCTTTGATCTTGTGGTCAAACTATATAAATCCACAGTTACCAAATAATAATCAAATACATATTTTAATATGAAATTCTATGTGTGACTTTTCAGTACAACATATCTGAACCTATGTGTAGTTATCTTTATGCAAACTATCAGTTTCCTCTTGGTATCTACTATAACTAAAAATAATCAACAATTTTTTAAAAGTAAAATGTATATAATAGATTCATTATACTAAATAACTGTGGTCACCTCACTATGCATACATTTAAGGAATATTTAATATCTACAGAGCACCCAAATGTGTCCACCATTCAGTTACACTTTGCAAACCTTTCTTTTGATACCTCTTTTAGACAGGACTATCTCCATGCATTGGCCATTTAAATAGTTTTAATGGACAAAGTAACCAACAGATACTAAAGTTTACAAGCATAAAAGTTTTCTAGTATTCAAATTACACTAAAAATTTTCCACAATGAAATAAAATAGAATGATTTTAGCATGTGAACAGACATTCACATTATCGATTGAAATATTTTTCTAACTATCCAGGAAAGATATTCTAAATTGAGCTTGTCTTGTAGCTGTTAGGCCTTCTGTGCAGTTTATAAGAGTTGAAAAGATGCCACACTACACTGCCTTCAGTATTCACTCGATGAAACATTAGACGTTAAGTGAATAAAGCAGTAAATGCAGTCATAAAAGCTATTCATTTTATTTAGTGATACCATTATGTCAAGTTATAAGTCAATTTTTGTATCAAGAAATGAAAATAACTGATATATCATTGATAAAGTTTGTCATATTGTTTCAGACTCACAATTTTCGAGCATTTAAGAAGTCTAGATAACAAATGTTTTATAAGGAAAAAATGAGCAAAGAGTTTGGGAAATGCTACCAGATTTGTCGCAAGCTAATGGAATTTTTAAATACCACCTAATGCAAAGCACACTCTATAGCTAGTCATAAGATTAAAAGCTTTTCAAGTCACTATCTTGGGAAATTTCTTTCAAGGAAATTGCTACAAAGCCTTGTTTTAGTACGTTCCCCTACTGTGCTTCCCACTGTGTTTTTTTAATAAGGAAAGCTATCCATCCATAGAGGTGTATCCTGTTCTCCATGCTTCACTGTTTAGCAGCAGGCAGATACAGTAGACACTCGGGTGTTTGACTCTTTAATTTTCACTCCACAATGTTGATGCCTGCTTTTGCTGACTGATGCATATAGCCTTGTGGTTGTTTAATTATGAGTGGGCACAGATATTCTCCACCTCATAACCTTCCCTATTTTCAATCACCACCAGCCAAAATAATACAAAATTGGAAGTATCTTCTGTGTAAATAAGGTAATAGGTGTGTAGTGTAATCACAATGAAAAAAATTAAGCTGTTTGGTTCAAATTATTGAAAAACATAAGTCAAATTCAACTGCATGGCACAAAATATTTTATTTCAATATATCAAAAGTAGACAACAGAATCTACTTTTGAAATGATCAAGTAAAAGATCATTGTGTAGATTATCAAAATTTTCCCTCATTCCATAGAAATTCAGACTATAAGATTGAAATTATTGAAATAAATGATGGGTTTTAGTACACAGATACCTCCTTAATTATTATAGATAAAAATACAACTTTTCTTGTTTTGTGAAAAAGAACTAAAAAGATACATTTTATATTTTACTCACAATAGGAACAAAAAATTCATAGAAAGAAATGAAGAATTTTGAGTACTATACTTGTTAAGCAACATCTACAGCTTTGGCTACTCACACATTCATTTACGCCCTTCTTGGAAACACTTTATTTTACAACTAATTTTTGTTTTATTTTTGTTCCTAGGAATTGAACCTAGAACTTACTACATGCTAGGCAAGCGCTCTGCAACTGAACACTATACCCTTAGTTCTATATATGTTAAATCCTTCCTAAACCCTGAGATCCCTGCTTTCTACAAATGTGTGTATTGTTTTTCCAGGCCCAGCTAGAGACATAAGATCTAAGGCAAGCATTCTTGCAAACAAATTTTTTTCCACTACAAATATTAGGTACAGAAAACAATGTGTACTTGGTCTATATTATTCAGAACTGAGAGCATATCATTTATAGGAATCACATTATGAAAACTATTAAGATTGACTAGAAATTTAAAAAATACATTTTTTCTCTCAATTACAGAATATTGTTACTTCCCCATATAGCATATGCACAGGAGAATATACTTTGACCCACTAAGTCAATAAAGGGAAAAAAATCCACTACATTATAAGAAGTATTATTTTATGATTTATGTTTCTGTTTTTCATGGTTAATAGTGGCAGATATTATAAAAGCTCATTTAAATAATTCTTATGTTTAACAATAGCTAATGGATTATAATAGTTTAATGTCTCAAATATAAACTAAATTGCAAGTTTTTTATTATAATGATTGAATTTCAAATGCAGTGAGATTAAAATTAGTAGATGAAACTGAGCCTGTATGAGGACTGGTGGTACAGTGTCATAGTGATGGTTTGTACTACATCCGTGACAACAGAATGGGAGGTTGCTTTTATTATCTACCATGTCCATAGCTGAATGCTAATGTTGCAATACAGAGCAAAATCAAGTGTCAGATATGAAGCCACTGGACTTATGTACAGGATACAGAGAGTTGCAAATTCATAAAAGAATAGAAAGACTAGTATTAGAACATGGGAATCTCTCAAAAGGTCATTACTTTAAAATGTACATAGAAAGGCCAGCTAGTGGTCAAAAATGTAAGAAAAAATATATAGATACAAAAACCATTTTCAGTTAAATAAAACATAATGCGGCAAGATTTTCTGTGAGAACATAATCAACAAAGAAATAACTCTTTCTCCTACACAATGAATCTAAACATTGACCATTTCTTTTAAATAAACATTGACTCGATATATTCTGACCTACCTTCGAGAATGAGGAAAAAGAAAGCTCAAAACAAAATGCAACTATGAAATTCTTATTTATTTGATAAAATAAGCCCTAGATGGCTCTTTGATACAGTATGAGGAATGCAATACTCAATTTTCAGATTACTCTGTTCCTTTATCTTAAAAATGAGAATTTATTACTAAATTATAAATAGGTGATAAAAAAAGACACACACAGCTGGGCGGTGGTGACACACATCTTTAATCCCAGCACTCAGGAGGCAGAGGCAGGCAGATCTCTGTGAGTTCGAGGCCAGCCTGTTCTACCAAGCGAGTTCCAGGAAAGGCACAAAGCTACACAGAGAAACCCTGTCTCCAAAAACAAAAACAAAAGAAAAAGAACACACACACACACACACACACACACACACACACACAGAGAGAGAGAGAGAGAGAGAGAGAGAGAGAGAGAGAGAGAGAAGAACTCTGATCAATGAATGAATGGTTACCTATGAATCCCTTATTTTCTAACTGCATTACTGTTATGCTTTCTGCCTTCTCACAAACCAAAGAGATGCTTACAGAAATTCTGTTCCCAATGTATTGACTTCTCTTCATTTTAATAATTAGTTTTTGCACATAGGGAGATCCCTGTGTCTGTACACAGATAGTGTGAAATAGAGAATAGAGCTAACTTAATCCATTATAAATTTAAAAAATACAGAAATAAGCCACTTAATGTAACAATGCCTACAATCAAACTAGAAAATCCAGTAGAGCAATATAGGTAGAGAAATAAACATATTCATATACAGATTCACACACACACACACACACACACACACACACACACACACACACAGAGGGAGGGTGGAGAGAAAGGAGAGAGAGGTGGGAGGTAGAGCTTGACTGACACAATATCCGGTTGTCTTCCAAACAACATCATGCATTAGTCCAGGGCATCAAATGTTTGGTTCCTAGATGCTTCTCTAATGATATCACTTGACAGGAATTAAATTATATCTCTTTCTCCTTTTATTTACTTCCAATAGTCTATTGTCTTTAGTGACAAATTCAAATTGAATTGCTATGCAGAATAGCATGAAATATTAAATATTATTGTTGAGTTAGATATGAAATTATCCCTTTCTTCCTTAAATATTGTTCTAGAAAAAAATCTCCATATATGGTGCAGGAAATTACAAGAGCAACTCAGAAAAACAAGATATTTAGTCAAAATTGACTCATTTGACCTGTTCAAGCCATTAGCACCAATTAAGTGTAATATTAGTCATCTTTCATCTTTACAACTATATCACCTAAGTCAGAATGTCCTACAAATTTAGTCCAGATCTGTATCAGCCACTCATTTGGTTTCATCCATTTAACAAATGCAACTGAAAAGTTTATTATGTGTGTCAAGTAAAAAGAAAAAGTGATGAGATTTTCTACACACAGTAATGCAGTGAGATAAAATGGAATCTATTTTTAAACTCCTTGAGTTTAAAATCCAACTATTGACACTTTAGTGGTTTGTGACATTGCATGGATTACTTGTTCTCTCTGTCTCTGTTTTCACAGAAACTAAAGATGATAATGGTATCTCTCTATAATACATAGCAAAGAATCAGTTAACTATTTTAAGTTACCTTGGCCTAAGAATTGCCAAATAATAAATGCTAGTAAGTGTTTGATAGTATAATTGTTTATCTAGATGTATAACCAATGAGTCAAATATTATTTTAGTAAATCTTTTCATACAAAAAATTGAAACATGAAAATAAAAAAAATAAGTTTCAAAGAGTAGAATAAGAAGTATTTATATGAAAGTACTAATCCACAATAAGATGAGAGGTGACTTCAACATTTGATTCAAAGTAGTGTAACTGCATATAGATTCAAGAGACTAACTAGAAACCAATAACAAAAATCTTAAGGTGGAAAAGTTTTCCTGGCAGTATACCAACATATGTGGAATGTTTTGTTTATTATAATAAATATGATTTCAATTTCCACAGAATAATTAAATTTTTAGTTTCTATTTTTATCTTCCACTATCTTCATACCTATCCATCTAATTTATATTAATATTTATATTTTCATTTCCTTAATTAATTGTTCAATACCCACTTTTCCCTTGGGACTCTTCTTGTCATGTATACAGCTGCACTTATTTGTTTCTACTCTCTCTTGCATCCACTTTTCAACCTTCTCCAATCTGATTTCCATCAACCTTAATCCAAAGGAAATGATATTGAAAAGGTCACTAAGAATTTGCCACTAAAGCCAGTGAATGTGTAACTGCTATGAAGGAACTTAATCTATTTGTAGAATTTCAACATAGTGGACGACTCTACTCTTCTTGAATCACTCTCCTCTCTTGCTTTTTTTTTTAATACTACATCTGGTTTTCTCTTATGCTTTTGGGCTGCATCTTTCTGAGCTGTTTATTTGAACTGACACATAAAATCATATATATTTATAAGGTGCTATGAAATATTTTGATCGTAATTAAAAATCCCCTAAAACAAGCCGAAATCTTCAAGTAATCTGCCAACCATGGGATTTCCAGGAAGCAAATAATCCCCATTCCACACCCTAAAGGCTTCCCCAAAAGCAACAGACCTATCCTCTCTTTCTCTCTCTCTCTCTCCTCTCTCTCTCTCTCTATATCTCTCTATATATAATATAATATATATATATATTATTATATCAGCTTATCTAAAATGCTTACTTAATTTTCCACCTTACCCCTTCTCTATCCTTAGCTACAAAAAAAAAATTCTCAAGTCATGTAATTTTCATTTTCTGTCTCCTCCTACCTCTCAGGCTCACAGATCATTACAATTCTGCTCATGTGTGGAGGTTGAGTTTAGTTCCTTCTGCCCGTTCAATTCTTACATTTTTTCCTTACATTGGATAATGTACAGATCACAGTAAACATATACATACATTGTATAATACCAGGAAGCAGAAGACAAGGAATCATTGATTCATTTCTTCTTTTTAACTGTAACATTAAACTTATTGACCAAACTGTCCTTTCCTGCTTTCCTCAGTGTCTGGCAATGACTATTCCATTCTTAACTTCTATAAGATGTACTTTATTGGACATAAGGGATTCAATTTTCTGAAATGGTCTATTTCAGTTTATTTAGTATCTTCCATTTCCATACAGGTTGGCAAACTTATTTCATCATTTTACAGCTAAAAATTATTCTATCATCCTCCCACCAATTTGACCATTCACTAACTATAACTTTGCTTCATTATGTTATTTAATTCTTATATTTAATTACAAAATAATTTGTTGTTTGTAATTATATTACTAGCTAATATTCATAGAGCAATACTCTGTTGCAGTTAAGGGTTAAGAATATTATGGTATTTTTATAACAACTTGTGGGATAGATGTTGTTAATGATATCCTCAAATTACAAAAGGAAAGGGGATGCTTCAAATTTATAGCGAACATATTCAATAATTGATACTTTTTATGCACTTCAATATAACATTATGAAACCTGAAGAATTTACTGTGCATTTGCCATTGTCTCTTACATTTGATATCTGAAATATAAATCTTCAGTTACAATTTCTTGCTTTTTGTGAATCCAAAAATCTGTAGTGTTGTCAAAATAACCTTTTCAACATCTTTACATGAGTTTTCACATCATGGCTTAGATTAAGGAAGGGGCAAAAGAAAAAAAAAGGAACAACATATCATGGATATGAAATAAAAATAATCTAGTTCATTTAAGTAATTGCATCAAAGTGTTTTAAGTATTATTTTTATAATTTAATTGTGAGTGTGTGTGTGTGTGTGTGTGTGTGTGTGTGTGTGTGTGTGTGGTATGGGAGAGTGTGCACAGAAGTGAAGGTGAGGCCAGAAGTAGGCATCAGACTCACTGGTGCTGGAATTAGAGGCAGTTGTGAGCTGCTGGACATAAGTGCTGGGGACAGAACTCAGGTCCTCTCCTAGAGCAGTATGAGCCCTTAAGCACTGAACCATCAAAGTATTTTATCAGCAGTCAACAGATACAAATTCCCAAGTTGAAATTAAGACAAATGCTCCTGTGGATATGACTGCAGTTTTAGGAACAATAGAACTCAATAATTCACATTAGAATGGTCCTGGAAAATTGAGGGCATATGGTCACTATACCTATGCAACAAAAGCAAAAATAAGACAGAATTGAACAGATGTTTTAGCACTGTGCAGACACATGCTTAATTTGTAAAGATTTTATGCATGTTTGAGGAAAACAGTATAGCTGTGTTTTTAAATCGTTCTGTTCTGTCTGTTCAAAAGTGTTTAAAATATTCAGAACAACAAAAGGCCAGAGCCCCGTGTGAGAAGCAGTAGAGTTCTGAGAGGAAGCCAAATTGAAAAATGTAGATTTTTGTTAAAGTGATGCCTTATGATGTTAATGACCCATAAAGAAAAGGAAATGCTCCCTGGCGTTAATGGATAGGAGAAGTCCTAAAGCAACTAGTTCTCTCAAATTTAATGAGAAAACTTGCAATATTTTTTGAACGGGAGCATTGAATATTGTGTCTTTAAATTCCTAGACAGTAAGCCTGCCAATTTGATTTACTGTAAACTAAATTTAAGATAACCAAGTGATTCTTCCAACAGAGAAGTTTATCTGATGATTTACAATGCTAACTCAAGTTGAAATAATCATAAAAATTTATCATGGGTTCTTTAACAAACAACTCTAAAATTAAGCACATCTCCTTTATGAAGTGTCCATACAGTAATAATCATTCAGAAATAGCTCCAGATACCCTTAATCCAGAAATATATCATAAACATTTCTTCTTAATATAGATGTGCATTTAGTGAATTATATTATAATTCTTTCTCTCTATGAGTGCTTTAAGTGCAATAGTAAGCCCTTGTCCCAGAGATGCTCAAGAAATTGCTTGTGAATTGATGAGTGGGTGCTATAACCACAACCCAGCTATATTTATCCATGTTATAAATGAGAGGGAGAAGTCAAGTTATACATTTAAATGACTTTGCATACTGCTAAATAATTACATGTAAAAAATATGAGTTAATGAACCCACATCAACCCGGAAGAAATACTATGTTGAATTAATCATGTGCACAAAATTTAAACAAATATGCTAGTGGATTATTCTTCAATTTAATAGATGATACATTTCTAAGAAATAAAATAGGAAATGATCCAACTATACTTATAATCCCAGATTATATACCTAAAAGAATCAAAATCAGAACACAATAAGATATCTACATACTTATGTTTACTGGCATTTACCATAGCTGTTATAGAATCAACCTATGTCCCATAAACAGACAAATGGATCAAGAAAATAATTATGTGTGTGTGTGTATGTGTGTGTGTGAGTGTGCTTTTGAAAGCAATAAACAGAATTAGAGTTATATCATTTTGCAGGGAAGTGTATATGAAACAAAATAAATTAGACCCAAAAAGACAAATATCCAATATTTTATCACATATGTATACTAATATATTAAAATTAAAATTAAAGAAAGACTATTCATGAAGAGGAAAAGAGCTAGCGGGAATGGGGATGGAGAAAAGAAAAAGTACATTGCATTCATGGATGAGAATCTCATGAGAAAACCAATCATTTTATACAATTAATATATGTGAATAGAATTTGTAAAAGTAAAAATTTTAAAAGTTACACCAAAATGATAAAGTTGAAGCAAGGCAATGTAGCTAGAGAGTTTTCTCTCTGGGACCCATCAAGCCCTGGCAGTCCGATAGCCCACTTATAAAATAAACACACAGATGTTATATTATTTAAACTGTTTGGCCTAATGGCTCAGGCTTCTTGTTAACTGTTCTTATATCTTAAATTAGCCCATTTCTATTAATCTATACTTTGCCACATGGCTCGTGGCTTACTGGTACCTTACATCTTCCTTGTCATAGCGGCGGCTGGCAATCTCTCCTTGCCTGTGTCTCCCTGCCTCAGCCTTCCACTTCCCAGAATTCTCTCTCCTTGTCCTGCCTATACTTCCTGCCTGGCTACTGACCAATCAGCACTTTATACAGAGTGATATCCACAGCACTTCCCCTTTACTTTTATTTGTACTGAAATGTGATTTTACTTGTATGCTAATAAATAAAGTTGCCTGGCCATAGCAGAAGCTTGGCAGTGGTGGTGTACGCCTTCAATCCCAGTACTTGGAAGGCAGAGCTAGGCAGATCTCTGTGTGTTCAAGGATACAGCCAGCATGGAGACACACGCCTTTAATCTCACTACCAACCATAGAAGACCTGGAGGTCTGTATAGATGGGCAGTGACAAGGAGGTCATGTGGTTGGGCTTACAACCAATGAGAAGGCAGAACAGAAAGTCTATATAAAAACAGATACACAGGATGTAGCTCTTTTGGCTGAAAAAGACAGCAGCAGCAGTGAAGGGTAAGGTTTTTAGCTCTTAGCTCTGACCTCTTGGGCTTTCATCTATGCATTGTCTCTGTGTTCCTTATTTAACAAGACAGTTACATCTACAAGGCAAAATAAAACTAAGTTCTTAATAATGGTCAAGGAAAAGTGAATAGTTAATTGTACACTTTAATTTAATTATGATTTATTTAAAACAGAAAGTTATAAGATTATGAATATATAAAAAACAGTAAAAAGATAGGCAAATAAGTTACTCATGTAATACAGAGGATGACATCCTACAACACTTCATAACTCCATTTGGTCATTAAGCAAACATGAGTCCAAATTTGCTGTTTATTATTATCTTATATATTTTCAATATCACGATACCAAATGATTACATTATAATTCTGTAAGCACTTATTTATAGGGTAGTTATGTTCAAAATTTGTCTAGCTAATTCATATAAATTGCACAGTAGTTCCTGACACATAGTAAAACACACATTATAAAAAGTAAGAGAAAATATATTTCTGTACAGAAGGTTTTTCTCTGCATTCTATAATGTATAGAATAAACTTATAAAGTCACCATTTGTGTTTCATCTTAAGGAGAATGTTGATGCATTAGACACTATGCAACAAGAGTCTGTGGGATAATATATATCTGAAATGATCAGATAAGGAACCAAGACTTGAAGACAGAAAAAGAATGATTACATTTTGTCAACTCTAGCAATATGGCATTTGAATGGGGAAGCAAATGTGTTCTATGTATCCCTTTGTAAGACAGAATTAGATCTATAAAGTACAGAGTAGAAAACATAAACTTAACATTTAAATACTGTTTCTATAAAGGTGACTGATGAAGAAAACAGATATAAGCTGGAGGGATGGCTTATCAGTTAAGTGCACTTGCAGGTAGGATCTGGAAGGAGTGGGGGATAGGGAAAGTGTGATCAAAACGCATAGTGTTAAAAAAAAAGAAAACACTTACTGTACTATCATGTTTGGATCCCAACATCCTCATAACAAGCCAGGACTCCCATAAAAGTTTGTAACTTCCGTTTCAAGGGAACTGATGCTCTCTTCTACATACCCTTCACAGATACAAGTATACATACACATGTATATATACTCATACACAAAGACACATAAGTGTACACATACTTAAATAAAATAAATATTGTTTAAAAACAAAACAAAATAATCTTCCTTGTTTAAAAAACATGAGCTCATACATATGGTGTTCAAGCTAAAGCTAAGCGACTACTTAGTGTACTGAAGCTAAATAGATTCCTATAGTGGCATGATGAAGTATTTTCCAACTCTAATGTTATGTGATTCTATGGAATAGACACTGAATTCATTAGAGATATGTGTAGTGTAATTTTAATTTACAAATTACCTTGCTTATGAATGGTTCATGCAATGAACTGACCAATAAGGCATTGAGGTGACAAGTGGCTAAAGATAGGGCAAAGAATTAACCTGTATACCTCTCCATAATGTACAGAATAGAGCCATAGGCCAGGGTAACAAGTCCTTGTCATTTGGCTATCATCCTTCTATTTTTTTAATTACCACTTACCTTTGTATATATAGTCAATCAAAATCCTAATAGACATTAAAAATTGCTTACTCTTTCCACACTAAAAATTGCTTACTCTTTCCACACCACTATAGCTATATTAAACTACATGTTGATTAAATATCTTGACTAGGTTACATCTTTAATTAGTACTAGATTCATTGATTTCTCATTTAACAATATGATAATGTATAATCCCCAAAACTCCAAGTCACATATATTTACCAAAATTTTATTCACATTATTGATACATCATGCACCATTAGTATATGGAGAACAATGTCTTCTTATGCAAAATATCTTTATAGTAATTCAGGAAGCAAAAAATGAAAAACATAAATGTTTTTAGCATTTGCAATATTACTAAAAGCTGATACAATAATTAACATAATAGAACCTTTTATTTTACATTGGATGAATAAATCTTAAACACAGACCATCGAATATTTTTTACATATTTTTCTTTCTAGCTTGCTCTCTCTGTTTCTCTCTCTCCTCGAGTTCTTTTAAAATTATTAATTTAATTGTGATCATTCTACACCTTCGAAGCCCCAATTTCTTCTTTTTAATTTGAGAAAAAATATGAGTGTTTCTTGTCCTTCACCTACCCCTAGTGGCAAATTAATCACCCACTGGCAGTCAAGATATGTTTTCAAAATCCATTTTAAGGGCCTTCAACTTATGAAATTAACACTTTGGACTTTTGCCAGAGAGAAACCAATCTCCAAGAAAGTAAAAGAAGACAAGAAGTTCGAGAGAAGGATTTAGATTTGCTAAATGTCCCAAGGAGGCACAACATCTGACCTTCTGATGACCCCACTGAGGACAGACTGTTGTATGTGAAGGTATCTACTAGCAGCACATTCTTGCTACACTCATATTTCTAATTGAGTACCGTGAAGAAATGCCATTATTGTTAATGTTCTTTTTCCAGATCTACATTTCAGATAATACTCATCCTTCCACTTGATCAGTTCTACAAAGAGAAATTTGAAGCAGGAAGCTGGTGAGCTCATTTTCCAGTTCAGAAATTCTTAAAAGAAATTAGCCCCTAGTTAGGTAGGTATTTTACTGTAAATTAATTTTAGATACTGTAAGAAATGACCTCAGAAACTGTCCCATCTGTTTCTTTTGACAGCAGTGTTGCTGTTTGTAGTTATTGTTCAAATTTCTCCAGTTCAACGAGAAGAGTTTTCTAGCAGAATTCCCAATTGGATCCCCAATATGATTCCCACACAAATGAATATTGTCATTAGTTCTCCAAGAAGCCTGAAAATTCCTTCAATGGAGTAAAGTCTGGGATGTGCATATGCATTAAACACTGCATACTTTTCAAAATAAATATATATTTTATTGTATTAAGGTATTTTTCTCCAAAATTTTATTAAATTTAGGATTCCTAAATGTTATTCTTGTTAGTCCTCTCAGAAACTGAAAAATATTTAATACATTCTTAAGTTTTTATTTGCTGATTTAATTAAAATGTACTTGTGAGTAGGACAAGAGTATGGGAAAAATCATGTAATATAATGATAGTAACATGGTCATTTAATCTACATCCAGATGCTACTGCATACAAGTTTTTTTTTCCCAAATGGACAAATTAACTAACATTACTTTTGCTCAATTATACAATGGAGACCATTACCCTTGTCAGCCAAATAGCAAATAACTAATTTTACCACAAGTGAAATCAGATGAGCGCTACCAGTGGACTGCAAAACCAACAGCCAGTATTGGAAATCTTCTTGCAGAGGGCAGGCTTTCTTGGTAAGGTCTCTTCACAAACAAAACCTAGCATAACGAAGAGAAAAATCTAGCATAAAGAAGAGGAAAAATATTTGTTTAATATCTTTTCATTTGCAAATAATATTCACAAATACTGTACTAGTCTTATGAGAAGGAGGGTTATCCCCTCACAGAGAAAGAAGTATTTACTATACTCTTAGCAGGCTGCAGGAAGTCCTCCAGGAACTGGGAGCACACAGTTCTAAAATGGAATAAACACTTTGCATACTATATAATTTTTATATGGGAGTAAAAGTTTGTTTTTTTATGGAATATTTTTTAAAATGGAAAGTGAAGCTGGCTGAAGTCACAAGCACTCATACTAAAGTTCTCTGCTTTTGTGGATAATTGCTTTCATTTGAGATGCTGCTTTATACATAGTAAAGGTTTCTCAAGTAAATAGGATTTAATAATTTTTTCTTCTTAATCTTTCACAGTAACCCCATGAAAATATATTGTTTGCTCTATTATGTATGCAAACATAGAGATTCTGTGATTTTATTTAGGCACATTTGATTAAAGAAGTGAAATAGTGAATATCCATAAATTACGAAAACACCTACTAGAGCATATTAGATTATTGCTTATCAGATAAAACCTGCCTGTCCAGTTTTTAATTCCATTTTGAGTCACCCATAGCACCACTGACCTACACTATCAGTACGTACCATAAAACAAGCAGAAACTACTCTCAGATTGGTTCTTAATATTCTTAGCTAAATTTCTCTTCTGTTAAAGCTTTCGTTCTGAGATCAGATATTCTAATTAAGAGTAAGAAGATTTTTTTAAAACAATTCTTAGAGATGGGAAAGTTTATGTCCAACTGTTGTTGTTTTGTTTTTTTGTTTTTTAATCTATATTGACAAGTTACCTAACTGGTTGTAACAAATGTTCAGTTCTTTTGCTGTATGTGTGTCTGTGTCTATGTCCTTTTACAAAACCACACTTTTTGACAGCTATCTTCAAGATGACACATCTCACTACCTTTGTTTCGGGTCACAGAGGGAGAAAACTTAAAAAGAAGACACATTTTTTTGCAAGAAAATGTCAGAAGATTTTTGAAAGAAACTACAAAGTAGCAAAAAAACATATTTTTCCTTCCATAAATTTGCAGATTGATTCAACATGGTGAAAAGTTCATGTTTTCTTTCCCAGTTAAAGGCTGTTTCATCTAAATTCCCTATAATCCATTCTGATTAAGATTGTAAAGGTCTGCCAGTGTGTCCTCAGATAAATTGCATTACAGTTATCAGTGTTAAGATTTCATTAAAAAATTAATGTAAGTACTTAATATAAGTGCTTGTGATCTAATACTTTGAGAGAATGTAAAAGTAATTAATTTTTCTAATTCACTGTATTAGCAGTTATCAACAAAGTTTAATCTATTTTCTTTTTCTTTAGCAAAGTAAATTTGTAGAGACAGGGAAAAAATTCTACCCCATCACAAAAACTTTAACATTAGATATAATATACAATGAAAATGAAAATAAAAATTCTATCTTACTCCTAAGCAATTGCATCAGGCATTAATAAAATTAGTAAAACTTGACCCCATCTTCTAGAACTAAATAATCAAGCAAAAGTGCCCATCAAGATGATTTTGAGCAAAAATAATTCAATAGAAATAATAGAATTTTTAAAAATACATTTTATGTAATTTTTCTCCTCATTCAGAAAAGGGGTAAAATACCATATAATTGAGATAAATTAATATATAATAAGTCTCTTACCTGCATGCCTAACAACCTGCTTGAAGTCATTCCACTTTGAAATATTGTTCATTGTCAGCAATAAAACATTCTTATTTACACTAAACAATCTCACATTGAAGGAGATTTCTGCTCACAGAAAACAGCCACAATTTTCAGAATATTTTTATGCACTAAAGTGTAGAGTTTCCCTCATTACTGTCTCTTACAAATAATAGGCACAAAAAATATCATCTCAATATTCTTCTAAAATGCATTGCCTTTCCAAGAGAAAAACTATGATTTGGTATTGCTGTGCTCCATAGCTACTTTAATTTCTATTCTTTCCATTTAAAAATTCTAATTTGGAGTTAAATAGAAAGAGAAAAGCATATCATAAGAAGTAGAGAAGATAGTCACTGCATTTTATACAATTGTGTTTACGGAGTCTAAGTTTCCTTGACAAGATGCTCTGTGTGAGAGCATATACAATGATTAAAAATTTACCAAAAGCCATGAATGCCATTCCATTGTCACTTCCTTTGATTAACCTTCACCTGACCTCACTCCCTAAGGCAATTCCAGATTCCTTTGTTTCTACATTCACATCTTCAGTCAAGCAGGCGAATTTATTACAAATCAGTCATTAAAACGATTTCCTCAGAAGCATTTTTTTTTTAATTTTTCACAGATGTTTGTTATAAAAATGAAATTATTTACCATTATATATAGTAACTACTTGTATCTATTCAATTGGGAGGACTCAATTCACTCAAGAGAACGATGAACTAGGCAGTCCTGTAGTTATAGCCATTTTTACTGTACAAGTGAAATGTAAACAGAGAAAAGGCACTGTAATCACACGGAGTGCTCTAGTGCAGCTGAGATGGACAAAAACACGTAAGTCAATTCTACAATATATAATGGAAAATGGTATACTTTTTAAAATGTGCAATATTTTTCTAGAATAATTTCTGCCCAGGCTTATGGTCTTAAATCTACTATTTTCTATTAAAATGAATGTCCCAAACAATAACCCTTTAGGTGATTTTCTAGGGCTAATTCTTAAAGTCAAATATTTGGGAGTTTACTGTGAATGCATTTGTTAAAATAGCATATCACCAGCTTGCCAATATTTCACATAGAAATGCTATAAGTAAGACTATAAGGAGGAAAAAAACCAGGCTTCAACACTAAAACAAACAAAAAAGTCCTTTGAAAATAATTAAAAAGACAATAAATCACATTTGGGGGTTCATTTCATATGCTTTTTATCCTCATTCTTTCATCCCTCAAAAACTGCATGACTAAAAGTTTAATTCTACTTGCTAATTGCAAGAGAAATGAAATCTTTACAGTAGACAAAACAAGTTCTCACCACTCAAACCAACAGTCACTCACCATCGTAATGAATAATGGAGAACCAGACAATATGTTCCTTTTGATAAAATGCAGCGTGAAGCATTAAGCAGCACCTAGGAAATGTACTTGCCAAAAATCTTATGCAGCCTTCTGACCTAACTTTCAGTTTAGAGGAAATACAGGGACGTGAAGAATGAATTAAATACCACAAGAAAGGAAGTAATTAAATCCAGAAGATCAAACATTCTGTAAAAACACACAGTGCTCATCATTTTAACAAGTCTAGTTTGTAAAGTTAAGCAGAGGAAAAAAATCCTTGAAGTTTTCTTAGATTTGTAAAAAAAAAAAAAGAAGAAGAAGAAGAAGAGGAAGAACTGTGGATCATATGGCTATTACAAATGTTTGTGACAATAAGATGTCCAAATTGAAACAGAAGATAAACTACAAAAATTGTCTACTAGAACGTATGATAGTAATATAATTATACAGAAAATGAATGGTCTCTTTTAAAAAAAAATAACCTAGGAGAAAAATTACGGTTAAAATATCATGATGTCTAGTACTATCTTTTAAATTTTAAATAGTTCAGATAAAAGTAGAAGAAAAATATACAAAACCTTAATTCATTAGATTTAAGTAGTAACATATATAAGTTTGTGTGTGTCCTGTGCGCAGATAGGTATGTGTGTCTTTATCTCACTATAATTCTTTCAGCTTTCTGTATGTTTGAAAAGTTTTAAAATGAAGACTTTTTTAAAGTACATACCCCACAGCCTAAAAGAGATCGCTATAGTCAGGTTCTAAAATAGCACCTGTTTCCTGTTTTCTCTTTTCCTCGCTTGAAACCTAGGCAGCTTTCAACCCCTCTCCTGCTCAACTCAAATACAGTATCCAGAGCTTGAAGTCCCTACCTGCCTTCCTGTCTCTTTGACTGCTTCCAACGTTTTTAGGGGATGGGCAATGGCCTTGGACTAGTGATATTTTGAGATCAGTTAGGCCTCAGATTTGAAGCACCATCTGCCTCCTATAACGTGTTTTAAAATATAAGATATAAAACCTACATCTAAATATACAAAATGTAATTTTAGTATGAAAACTTGGAAGAATTTTTAATAAAATAAATTTAAGATAAATATGTTGTGATTTAAACTTCATTATATTGACATATGTTCTTAAGTATTAATTTGAGTTTATTACTGAATATGTTTATTATGCTAGTTAGGGATTAAAATGTGTATACATTTTGAAATTACTGTTATCTTCCCATATTTTTTTAAGAACAATTTCCCTAGGTTCTAAGCACGTTTACAGATCTTTGAAAAACCTGCTGTCAAGCCGGGCTGTGGTGGCTCACGCCTTTAATCCCAGCACTAGGGAGGCTGAGGCAGGTGGATCTCTGTGAGTTCGAGGCCAGCCTGGGCTACAGTGTGAGTACAGGAAAGGAGCAAAGCTACACAGAGAAATCCTGTCTCAAAAAATCCCCCCAAAAAAAAAGAAAAAAAAAAGAAAAAGAAAAAAGAAAAGAAAAACCTGCTGTCTTTGAACTGATCACTAGAATGTGAAACCATCAAAAAAAAAAAAAATCATGGGTATGTCCCTGCCCCTATGCAACTAAGCCTTTTTAACATACTTTGCACAGGCAGCCATCTATTATTAGTGTACAGTGTACATAAACAAAAACTATGTAATTAAGCTAGAGATATATAGAATAAAAATTGTTAGAGCTAGTTTTTAGGTCCTTAAACCAAAGTCTTTGCCTGGACTAAAGAGGGGTGGGGATCTCAAGGTTTTAGCAAAATGGACCATAACCACATGGAGGCTGGTGGGTACTGTACAGCTTTTTGTTGATTTCTGGAATCCATAGTTTTCCTCAGAACTTTCATCATTTCCTACATTCTGCCTCCTTATGAACAGTCACGGATTCTAGCCTAACTTCTTTCCTTCCAAAGATATGGCAGCTGAGGCCAGCTAGGAGAAAGGGACCTTCCCCAAACTCATAGCTCATTATTGGATAGACTTTAAGTCTCTCCTACTTTCTAGTCCTCTATCCTAGCCCTGAACTTGATCCTAATGTCCACTACACTATTATCATGTTAGTGAATTTAGGTTGTGTCATCTTGAGAGAACTACCTGATTCAACAGCTTTGATACTTTTGAAGCTATATAGTCAAGCCCTTTTGCTATGCTGTGTTGTATTCTAGTGGTCTTCAGTAGCAAATAGATTTTTCTTGTCTTTATCCCACAAAACATCTTCATATTTTGAAGTGGACTTTATTTTAGAATTCCTGTGAAACAGTCATAATCACCAAGAGAAAGGAAGTAAAATATGGTGGTTTAGCAGTGGAGTCTGAAAGTCTGGATTTCTTTTTCATCCAGCCACTAAAATACAGGACAGACTCAGTGAGTGGGTAATTATCTTCAGGCAGTTATTTAACCAGTTTGTGACTCAGTTTCTTTCTATAGAAAACAGTTATTCCAGTTTTGGAATCACTTACAGATGACACTATGGCCTGTAACAATTATTATTTTTGAAGGCAAGGATATTCAGACAAAAGGTTATAAAGCAGCAGAAGTTACTACAGTCTAATGTAATGTTTTCTCTTGAATAAACAACACCTCTTCTACTTAATATGTCATTTGACCTCATAATCTGGGATTTTTCTTTTTGTGTCTGCTTTCAACCTTATCTGTCAATCGGGTAAGGGAAAACTGGGCATACTCTATTAAAATTTACATAGGTTCTATAAACAAACCTACAAACTAAGCTGTTCTTTTTCCTATTCCTGTACTAGAAGGGGCTTCTATTAAGAGTTACAATAATGAAGTATGGCAGTAGATCTTAAAGCGTGCCCTTCCTCACACTGCAGTTATGTAAAAGGTTATATAGTACAACAGTTATTAATCCTTCTTCACTTTGACAATTGATTTGAATTCAGCGTCTGTTGTAGACTCTTTATAATACAAGATCACAAAAGTTCAAAACTAATTTAGTACTCTTTGTTCCACCCGGCAAAAAGTGCACCTTATCAAAACTGTTACTGTCAGATCGATATTGTGCTGAAACAAAAATGCAGATTAGCTGGGAGAGGCTTCTCTTTTTAGCTGCATTCATGAATTACTTTGCAGAACCCAAGCACTGTGGAGAGAGAAACAACTTCAGAAGAGTTTTTTTTTTTTTTAAACGGAGAGGAGAGGCAAGCAGGAAAAGAGGTTCCATAAAGGCTCCATTTCCAAAACTCACTGGTGTAAATTTAAGAAATTTACATATTTAAATAAAACCCTGATTGTACTTGGTGTGTGCAGATATTGAACTTGAAACTGGAGACTGGTAGTGGAGAAGACATCCATTCCCATATGGGCAGGTTTCCCTTTCCAGTTCTATAAAAACCTGCACGTATGGAACACACATCCCAGCAAAATTCTGCAATGATGCCAAAATCAGAAGTATTTGAGCAGACTGGAATGGTTTGACTCACATTAGTGATGCAAATCTATTGAATTGAGACGCTAATACATTCCCAGTTAAAATACAAAGCACTCATTGATTTTAAAAGGGAAAAACATCCACTCAGCTTAAGGAATGTTTACAACAAAGGATAAAATACAGCTAGTTTTGTTTTTCAATTAGGTTTATTTGGGAAATTCATTAATCTTTCTACTTTCCCCTGTCTGGTCCAGCTCCATTACCATATCACCTCTGGGGGTCAGAAGAGTGCACAGTCAGGTTAGATAAAAGAGAAAGGGAGGGAAGCTTTTGTATGACCATCTATGTTGGTAAAACTACACAAATACTGAAAATAGATGCTGAAATAGACAGTGGGTTTACATGCTTGCCTCAGGCACTGATACCTTCAACTTGTATGCATATTTACATTACATTTCTGTATTCCACTATTAAATGGAAAACAGTTACCAGAGCAACATTTAAATCATCTGGCAGCTTTGCTATTTCAATAAAGCAATGAGTTTTCCTTTTCACAGGAAAAAATAAATATGTATAATCATAAATAAATATAATAAACATTGTATTGTGTATAATGCCTTCACAATGGAGGGCATTTGTATTCACTCACTTTTGTTTATCTTATCCAGCAAGTTAATAGTAGAACTTGAGGATTTATTCCAGGTCTTCCCTGTCTCAATTGCTTCTCTTCCCACCCTACTCTGTTCCTACCAGACTTTATAAAAATCTTAGTGAATTCATATTGGTTGAAAAGTTCCAGATTCTCACTGCACATTTGTGTATGTGTTTTATTTTTTCATTTTAATTTTACCATAATAGAAATTTACTTTACATTTTATGTTATAGTCAACAATGATGCACTTAGCACTAAGTTTATACAGATTTAAAAATAGGCTATTTTTAAATAGGCAATTATTTTGTAGAGTTTAATTCATTTATTATGATATAGAATTCAAACAGTGTGATAAATTGAAGGCTTTAAAACTTAAAACACATCAACTCGCAGCAACCTAGTACATGATTTCATTCCAAGGGAATAAAAATATATCATTAAAAGCAAACAAAACTTTCTCTTTTCTAACTTCTTGAGGGTTTCATTTTCAGTTTCTCTGAAACTTCTTTTAGTTTTCAGGCTGTGAAATTTTTTTGTTTTTAATTTTTTTGTTTTGTTTTTTATTATACAGAACTATAATTATTTAACAATCTTCACATTTCTAGGTGACACATTAAAGGTATATCTCTGCTCTCTTCATTTGGACAAACAATTTGTTCTGCATGGCACTCTAAAACTGAAAGCTTCAAACAATCAGGGAGGCGATTTTAATTTTCTTTTTTTTTTGTAAGTATTTTAAAGCTTCATGCTAAGTATTTTTCTAATATATATTTATATATATATATATATATGGAAATATGTATAGGAAAAATTACATTTTTGTGGGATACATTTTAAATTTGGTACAATGAAAACCGGAGGATGGAAATGGCAAAATGTTAGCAATTATCGAAGTGAGTTACACATACAATTAATTCCATTCTTACTATTCTCCCTCTACTTTTGTGTATTTGACCATGAAAATAAAGCTCCGTAATATGCTTTTCTGAGGATATGTGTTAAAGAGAATTGTTAAATATAATATTATTTGATTTGACTGAGAAAAAATAGTTTACAATATGTCTGTCACTTTATAAATATTATCTTATTTAACTTTCCCAAAAATCAATATATGGAAGTACTATATAAATTTTAAGTATTAAAAATTGCAGACAAGGAACTGACTGTTAAGAAAAGATGTCATTCAAGTCTGACCTAGACAAAAACCAATGAGATTTACATACTGCCATTTAATGCCTCTAGCTCTTAAATCTAGAAATATTACCAAGTATAGAGGGGCACAAGTTCATTGAACTCAGTAAGTTGGGTGTTTGGGTTCATAAGTCAGGTGTGTTCTAAGATGTGGAATTTACTTTTATTTTATGTTTTCTAGTTATTTTTATCCTTCAGCTGCCATTCTCTACAAAACAGTGAATAAGGGACAACTTCAAAGATTAGGATTGTGTTTTCAAATGACAGAAAATATCTCATTCATATACATTCATTAATATTTTAATTATTTTATTGAAAGTTTTTTATTTTTGTTTGCTGAATTCTAGTGATTCTATTAAATTCCAGTTATTTGAGGGATAATTGAAGTTTTAATACACACTAATATGCAATATTAAATCTTTTCCTTTGCAATATTATAGTAATGCATAACATCACTGCAATAGTGGGTTTAAAGTTTAAGTACAGTATGTTTCATGGTTTCTGTAATAAATAAGCACCATTTTATAAGAATAAAAGTCATTTGTGATTTTGAAATAAATGAGTTGCACTTTAACATAGTGACATGAATACATATGCATAAATTAAAGTTATATGGTTTTATACATGGTTTCATATAGTTTTCTGTTATGATAGAAAAACTGTAGGCTCTTTTGAGAGCCCAAACTGAATTAGTCACATTATTATTCAAGAAATTTATTAATTTGCTTTATTGATATATTTTTCTGAAACCCACTCCATTATCATTTATTAAAATATAATATGTCTGAACAGTGTTGGAGATATGCACATATTACAGTGAGAGATATACATACTCTCACAGGGACACTTAGACTTTTTTCTTCCCTTTAAAAAAAAATTTAAAAAAAGCAGCGATCTTTCCAAACACATAAAACTCCTGACAATTCAAACCAAATCAGTGAAGAAAACTCCGTACGTCGAATCTTAAATTGTTTGGAGCTATTGCTATAAACGTTTGGGCAGGTTTCTCCCAGGAGGAAAAGAAAGGGAGGGGGGCATTGACAATCTCTTATGATCCACACAAATAATTTATTGATTCAATGAACTTATCAATTTAATAGGGGGAGGTTAGGTGACCAGTAAGATTAAAAAAAAAAAAAAAAAAAACACTTATTTCATGCATACTTTGCTTGCAAGTATTGTTTGCCTTTTAAGTCTATGGTCAAAACACAAAAAAGAAAAATGTATACAGACTTTTTCACTCAAAACTTGCCAAACCTCACATTTCAATCAAAGCTGACTAGGATATTCCAGTGCTTTTTAATGCTGTTATACATTCTGTTTAGTCCCAAACCAGTATTGATTCTGAAAATGTATGGCTGATGTAATCCCTGCCTATAACTATACTTCTTATTCAACTAAATCATAATTGTATTTTACTTAATTTCTAGGAACTTTGAAAATGCAAATGAATAGGTTGGTAAACAAAGAAGGGCCCACATTTTACTCAGCAATTTATTTCCAGTGATTGCTAAGATTTTTCTTCTTATTCAGAAGTTCTCAGCTCATTATCTTCATGCCTCTCTTCTTCACCTTGCTTGATTCCTTAATTATACTCCATTTCATTCAGGTAGTTTACTTTCAAAATGTTTTTCACTTTTAAATATCAAATACTGTGCTAACACTCTAACATACAAAAACAGCTCGACATATGCTGATGTCCCACTTGGAATGCCTTTTTCCTTCAACACCCTCCACACAAATCTTAAACTTTATGACTCCAGCTTGTTGTACTTGTTCTATGAAGTCCTTCCTTTTTACACTAACTCACACTTTTTCTTTATTTTGTAACTCCTGAAATGTGGTTCTCTAATAGTGGCACGAGGACCCTTTCTTTCAAAAAATCTATGATTTCAAAATTATTCATCTGAAAATACCTGTATCTTAGCAAAAATTAAAACAGTAACAATTATTCACTGTCACCTATTTGCAGGTATTCATAAGTCAGTTACAGTTAGTGTCTTAGTGAAGAAGTAAAAATTGTCAATTTCGTCAGTTGGAATCCTAGAACATACAACTGTGTAACATATTTGATGAGATGAAAAGAACTTTCACTGGGATAGTGAAATATGAAGTTGTCTTCAGGCAAAGAAGTTGTGTGATTGCTTAGAGGACAGGCTGCTTGCCATTTAAAGAAATAAATGACCAGCTTTTAGCTGGTCATGGTGGCACCCATCTTTCATCCTAGCACTAAGGAGGCTGAGACATGCAGATCATTGTAAATTCCAGGCCAGCATGGTTATGCAATGAGACACGGTTTCAAAGGAAGTAAAAATAAATACTTTTTCTTTTAGCTTGAAAGACTAATAAAGTATTTTTATTAATCAGATATTTGGAAAATATTTTTCTCAAAAAACATTGTTGCTTCAATGGAAAACAGTGATAGCATTTGATGTTAATAATAAAAAATGTTGCTTTTAAAGAAAATAGTGTTCTTACTGAAAACATCTCTTTTTTGTAGTCTATCAGTACTGAAAATTCATCTTATGACCTGTATAGTGATATGAAGGCATTTGATTGTTGAGTTTTATGATATGGAACATGCTATTTAGATATATGTAAAAGTGAGTGAACATTTTGTAAATGTCAAATTCATTAACATGATTTCACATCTACATAACAACTACCAAGTTTGGATATATTCTTAAAATGTTGTGTACTTGTATGTCTTTAAAATTATTAAGACCATCTTTTTTTCAATGTTGTATTTGTATAAGGCTGCATTTTCTTTATATATTTCAACAAAATCAACACAGTGAACTAAGACTGAACGTGGAAGCAAAAATACCAAGAAAGAGACAAAATAACTCCTTTGCTGAATTTTTTTCAATATTGAGTTGCGTGAAGTCACAGTGCTCCAGAAAGCTTTGTAAAATTCATTACTTATTGAACTTTCAAGAGAGACTAAAAAAAGGCTTTCAACCAGTTCTAAAAGTAGCCTCAGAGAGCAATGAGGGTTGAAGGCCCTGCGTTTTGTTTTGCTTCTAGGATTGGAACTGTGAGAAGAGTTGTGCTTTGAAATTCCACACTGGTGCCAAGAAAAAGTGAGTGTCCATGCTTGATTGTAAGCTTTCATAGATGAGGGGGGAAGGGGAGAGTTTGGGAACTTTAATACCAACAATAGTTAAATATAAAAAAATGGAAATACACTTTTGATTACAACCTATTTCAACAGATAAAATGATTTCCAATAACATAAACCATAACATTCTCATTTTGTTCAGAAAATACAGGTTTTCTTTAAAAATTCATTATTTATGTCACCATGTAATAAATTTACCATTATTCAAGTAACAATTATTAAAATAATGTTAATAAAATTCAATTTAAAAAATCCCTATATCAAAGTCTGAAAGGATTATACAAAAAATTAAAAAGTTAAAATATAGGTTAGTATTTATGATGAACATAAAATAAACAAACCTTAACAAAACAATAACAAATAAAATTTAACAGACTATTAAAAAGATGGCTCATGATCAAATTGTATTTATCTGAAACATCTAACAGCCAATTTTCCACATACAAATTTATAAATGTGATGAATTTAATTGATGGGATGAAAAAAGTATGTAAGTATATGATCATCTCAGGTAGATTCAGAATAACCATTTGACACTTTTCAGCACAATTTCATCAAAAATTCTCCCAGCCAAGTAGGTATAGAAAGAATGAATACCATCCCAGTAAGTACACAGTTGAAAAGTCTGCAATGAACATCATACTTAATGAACAAAATTTGAAAGCTTTTCCTTTAAGACAAAGAGTAAGATAAAGATGCCCAATCTCACCATTTATAACAGAATAAAGGAAATCCTAATCAAAGTTATTGGACTAAAGGAAGAAATAAACATTTTCAGAGTAGTTTAAAAAAAGCTAAACTTCTTTTGTTTACAGATTTTATGAACATATAAATAGAAAGTCCTAAAAAGTTGCATCAAAAACTCCTAAGATAAACAAATGCATTAAAATTACAGATACAAAATCTGCATATAAAATCAATATTAATTCTGTACACTAATAATGAGCTGTCTATAAGAGAAATCAAGAAATTAATCCAGTTTATTGGGAACTTCAGTAAAACACTAAAATGCTTAGTAAAAATCTAAGCAAAAAGACCATAGATCTCTACACTGAAAACTGTACCATACTCTTTAAAAATCAAAAAAAAAAAAAAAAAAAAAACTGAAGACAGCATATATAAAGCAGAAAACCATCCCATGTTCATGATCACGAGCTAGAAAAACTAATATTGTTAAAGAATTCTAATTTGTTTATATATTCCGTGAAATAACTATGGAAATACTGAAACTCTCTTCCACAAAAAAAGTAAATAAATCCTGTAATTTCCCAGGAATCAAATTACTTCAAATACAAAAAGAAATTTACACACAGAACAAAATAAGTGGTATCATTTCATCTAACTTTAAAATACACTACAAAAAAAAAAAAAACATATACATGAATCAGTAACACAAAATAGTGAACCCGGAAATAAATTCATATTATTATAGTATGTGATTTTCACCATGAGTACCAAGAGCTCACAAGGTCTAAAAGAGGTCTCATTGATAAATCCTGTGAAACCATGCAGAAGACAGAATATAGATGTTTGTCTTTGACTATTCATAAAACCAACTCAAAATAAAATTATAGAGCAAAATTTAGTAGAAATACTTTAGAGTATAGAAATTGATAGAATTTATTTTATTTTATTTACAAATGTAAGGCAGGTATCAAAAGCATGAATGGACAAATAGACATTACACTAAACTATAATGCTCTGTAACAACAAAGAAAATAGTATAGAAGGATCAACAAACAGACTGAGAAAACATTTGAAAATCATCCATGAGATGAAGTATTAGTAGTCAAAATAATGAAACAATTGTTCAGTAACAAGACTAATAACCTGATCTTTGTTTTTCCTTTTATTGAGGATAGATTATTTTCCCTCACATGATATATCCTGATATCAGTTTCCCCTTCCTCTACTCATCCCAGCTCCTCCCTTTCCACCCAGAAGCACTCCCTTTCTGTCTTTCATTAAAAAACAAACAGGCTTCTAAGGGATAATAGCAAAATAAAATATAAGATAAACATAGATCAGAATTGGACAAAACAAAGAGAAGAAAAAGAGCCTAACAGAAGGCACAAGAAACAGAAACTTGCTCATTTGCATACACAGGAATCCCATAAAAACACTAAACTGGAAGGACCTGTACAGTTAAAGAACAGAAATGTATGTGTGTGTGTGTGTGTGTGTGTGTGTGTGTGTGTGTGTGTGTGTGTGTGTGTGTGTGTGTGTAAAAGACCTGACACAAAATTCTCAGACAAGGAACCTCCCAAATATGCCATTGAGTTCATTTTCTATTGGCCATCTACTGCTGGACATGCAGCCTGACCCTTAAGAGTAGTTTGTTTCCCCAGTGAGACTCCCTTGAAGGAAACCGAGTTTTCATTTGCAAGTGGTTATCAATTGGAGATTACTTCTGAGTTAGAGGTGGAGGCATGTATTCACTTCTTTCAGCTTTAGAACCCCAACTGGTCAAAACCTGTGCTTTTAAAAGTGCAAAAACACTGGAAATTTCTTAAATGAAAAATTTAAATGGAAATTTACTATATAAAACTGTGCCAAATAACATTAGCTTAAGAAAACAATTTTAAATCATGATGACATCCTATCTTATACTTGTTAGAAAGGGTACTTTTTAAAAATCCAAAATAAGTTTTGACAAGAGTGTAAAAGATGACTCTCTAACACTCTTGGTAGAAGTATAAATTAGTGCTACAATTAGGGAGTACTGCATGGATATTTCTTCAGGAAAATAAAAATAAAACTACCATATGATCCTACAATCCCACTACTGAACACACATTGCAAAGGAGATGAAGTCACTATGCTAAAGAAATGTCTATATAAAAGTTCAGCTAGAAAAAAAGAACAAGCTTATGACATCTGTTATACAATATGGTAACTATAGTTAAGAATGGTATATTGTAGTCCAGAAAAATTCTAAGGAGTAGATTTTAAATATCCCTACCACAAAATGTGGGGTACTGCTCATATTGATTAGTTTGGCTTGACCACTTTTTTTTATTATCTATTTCTACCTACATATTACATATATGTTTTAAAACTTCACATTATATATAAAATAAATAATTTCAATCATCAGTTAAAAATTAAAGACATTATAATTAAACATTTTAAACTATTAATTATAATTTTAACATGGTAGATGTCAATAAACAGGAGTCATAAAACAAATATTGTTGTCACTTACCCCACAAGCCTGATGACCTGAGTTCCAGTTCCATATTCATGTAAATATGAAAGAATGGAATTAATAACACAACATTTTTCTCTGATCTCTCCATGTGCAATGTGGCATGTGTGTACCAGAAATATTCAGCATTCATTAATAATGTAAAGAATCTTTAAAACAACCCATTTAAAGGTTGTAGTCACAGACATTTTATTTAGGGTATGAATTGAAATCCAATTATGTTTTTATTTTTATTTTTAATTATAAAATTTAAAGAGCACTGTCAGTCTAGTTGAGAATAGTTCATAAAAACTACATATGTAAATTTATACACAGAATTATGTGTTTTGTAGTTTTTATGTAACTGGTCATTAGTATGATTTTTTGTGTTTTTTTAAGACATCACCATTGCTATTTTGGCCCCCTTCTTCTGTAATTACCCCCTCATCACTCCCTAAAGAGCCCTACCTTTCTCCTTTCCCCTATTAGATCACTTGTATCCTGCTCTTCCCCTTTATCTTTTCCCCATCTTCTTCTGTATTTACCTCCCTCTGATTAGTAAAAGTATTGTATGTCTGAAGTTCGTTTGGGGGGACACAGGCCACAATGCACACAAGGAGATTAGAGAACAACCTTATGGAGTCAGTCCTCTCCTTTCACCTTTACATGGATACATAACAGGGACTCAGGTCTTCACCTTTGTAGGTTAAATGCCTTTACTCCTCAGCCATCTCACTGGCCCAGATTATGTTTTTTTTCACTTATCAGTAATAAAGTATAACATCATTTTATAATTTTTAATTGTCCTATTTATTTTCCCAGCCACTTAGATTACTTTTTGTCCTAAGTGCTATGAGAATAGTTGTAGGCCACCATATCCTACAACTACTGTAATTTTTGTGGAAATTTTTTCTTATACCTTTATCATTCCAAGAAATAAGAGGAATATATTTATTTAGAATTCCTTTCATAACCTCTTATAAAAATAGTTTGTGATGGTAATTTTAACTTAAAACATAAAAAGTTGTTAGTACAAGATAACATTTAAGGATAAGGGAGTTCATCATGTGTAATCAACTCATAATAATCTTATTTTCTATTTTCAAAATTTTCATACAATATGTTTGTTCATATTCTTTCCTCAGTCCCTTCCAGATCTTTCCCGTCATTCTACCCACTCAAATCCATGTTCTTTTTCTCTCTTAAAGAATCAACAGCCTGGGCTACCAAGTGAGTTCCAGGAAAGGCACAAAGCTACACAGAGAAACCCTGTCTCGAAAAACCAAAAAAAAAAAAAAAAAAAAGTTAGAAACAGCCAGGTGGGTGGCGGCGGCGGCGCACGCCTTTAATCCCAGCACTCGGGAGGCAGAGGCAGGCGGATCTTTGTGAGTTCAAGGCCAGCCTGGTCTAAAGAGCGAGATCCAGAAAAGGCGCAAAGCTACACAGAGAAACCCTGTCTCGAAAAACCAAAAAAAAAAAAAAAAAAAAAAAAAAAAGGAATCAAAACCACAACCCAAACACACACACACAAACACACACACAAACACACACACACACACACACACACACACACACACACACACACACAAACATTTTATTGTGACCAACTAATCCTTAGTGCATGGTGCCTGCCTTGGCCTGCCATGTCACTACACTGAAGAAAACTAATTTTCTTTCTCCCAGTAGCTATCAGTTGCAAACAGCTTCTTGGCTAGGGTTGGTACTTGGTTTCTGCTTCCCCTTTTCCATGCTGGGATTTTTGTCTGGTTTGAAGTTGGGGAAGTCTTATGCATGCTGTCACAGGCTCTGTGAGTTCATATGTGCACCAGGTCTGTTATGTCTGGAGAACACTATTTTCTAGGAATAATCTACTACATCTGGATTCTACAATCTTCCTCCATCTTCTTCCACATAAACCCTTAGTCTTGAGAGAAGGAATGTGTGCTGGGTGGTGGTGGCACATGCTTTTAATTCTGCACTTGGGAGGCAGAGGCAGATACATCTCTGTGGGTTCAAGACCAGCTTGGTCCACAGAGTGAGTTCCAGGACCACCAGGACTACACAGAGAAAAACCATTCTTGAAAAACAAAAAGGAAGAAAGAGAGAAGGAATGTGAGAGAAATAGAGAAGGAATGTAATAATGACATCCATTTAGGACTCCAAAGTCTCTCACTCTGTTCATATTGTCCAGTTGTGGGCCTTGGTGGTAATTATCATTTACTGCAAAAAGAGCTTTTCTGATGAGGGTTGAGTAATTCATTAATCTATATGTATATCTATATGCCATCAGGAGTCATTTTAATGTTCTGCTCATTTAGCAGACTAATAATGATCAGTTTTCTCCTAGGCCCAATGGCCTATCAAGTCCCAGGTTTTGGGACATTTTAGCAGTGTCAGGTACGGGTTCCAACTCATGGAGTGGACTTTAAAAAATAGTTGAATACTCCCATAACATTTTTGCCACTATTATTACACTAGTGGGTACATCTTTCAGTCAGGTATCAATAGTCACTTCCATGGTTAATAGCTGTGTGAATTGATTATTACTATTCTCTTCTGATAGCATATTTAATACTGTCCAGTACCATGGACTTTAGTCAGTAGGGGGTGAAATTTAAAGTTAAGCATCAGCTCAATTTCTCCATGTTTGATGACATAAATATGTAGTATTTTTAGTGTAGGGTTTTACATTCAGGTTGTTGTGGGTAATCAATTAGAAATATCCCATAGTTATTGGGGGGTCTACAGGACCCCCTTGGTCAACAACAAAAATATGTAAACCATTCCTTGTACTGGGGATTTTCTGTGGAAATGGATGATGTATAGTTGGACTGTTTTCTCCCATTGTATAGTAACTTCATTTAAATTCTTTCTTAAATATGTATATATTTTAGGAAGCTTCTACAGTAGTAGGTTCAAATAGGACTTTTCAAAATACCTTTCAAGTTAGTTGTCCCTCCCCATAGTCCCTCTTTCACCATGCCCTCTCATCCCATTTTCTAGTTAGTCCTTCTATTCTAGTTGACCCTTTATCTATTTTCCTTTCCTTGGAAGAGTCCTTCTCCTCCCTTCATCCCTTTCTATCTATATAACCTTTGTGGATATTCTAAATGAAACATGCAATGCTAAAAGCTCTAGAATAATGATTTTCAAATAGTGTTTCATAAAACTCTGAAGATCCCACACCATTGAGTCATAGAACATGGAGAACACTAGCTGGTACTGACCTAGAAGATTCATCCCTATTGGGTAGCTTTTGTTAGTGCTGGAAGAACCTATGCAAACTATGGGAATAAGAAGTAATTGTCAGTCATGTTTACTCATGAACCCTGCCACTACTATAATTACTGCCCTGGCAAGACACGTCAACTGGTGTTTCTTCTGCAGAACTGTTCTAATCTTCCAAAAATGAAGCTCAGTACCCATTACTTCCTCATTCCTTCTAGCTCTGTTGTCATCTACTGCCTGTCTCTACTAATTCAGTTACAATAGGTAATTCATGTAAATTGAATCATATGCAATATGTGTCTTGCTATAACATGCCATTTTTTGACAGGAACCTCACCATTTTATATTTTACCCAACAGTGCATGCATAAGGGATTAAGTTTTCTAACAATCTCAGTAATCACTTTTTCCAATTTGGCCAGTAGCTCATAATGAATTAGATTTCTACTTTCATGATAATTAGTGATATAAAGCATATTTCCCTGTGATTATTGACCATCTGTAGATTTTCTTGCAGAATTTTTTTAAATTAAAAAATGTATTTTGTGTGAAAGTCAGAGGGTGACTTGTGGGAGTGAAGTTGGTTCTCTCCTTCCATCATGTGGGTTCATGGAATCAAACTCAGGTTGTCAGGCTTGGCAGCCGGCACTTTTATCCACTGAGCATCTCACTAGTCCTATACTTTTAATGCATGTGGATTTTCCCCATTTTTAATTGAAGTTCACATTTTGTTGTTTGTTTTAAAGAAGAAACGGTAAAAAATGATTCCCAATTGCCATAACCAGTTCAGTAAACTTTTGCACAGTTGGCAAAATTACAAGAGTTGGCTCAACTGAAGAACAATGAACATGTTTGACTTTTGGGGAAAACCATTATGATGACAATATCACCCTTTGGATGTTTGTTTTTTTATGTTAGAATTTTGGAAGTTCTTCATAAACTCTGAGTATTAATCTCTAATTATGTAGGTGATTTTTTTGAAGTTTTGCTCACATTCTATAGGTTGTCTTTTTATCTATTGATTACATTCTTTAGAACATATTTTCTTCAAAGTTTTCATAGCCATGTACAACTAGTTTAGTTATTTTGTGTGTGTGTGTGCCCTGAGTGATAGGTCATAGAAACCATCTCCAATCCAGTGTCATCTGAGAAGCTTTTTTATTTATTTATTTATTTTACAATACTATTCAGTTCTACATAATAGCCACAGATTCCCTTGTTCTCTCCCTTCCTGCCCCCCTCCCCTTCCCCCCAGCCCACCCCACATTCCCACCGCCTCCAGATCAAGGTCTCCCCCCAGGACTGTCTGTTAACACAGAGATGACCACAGCACTGGTACAGAAAACAAGAGACAATAGAATGCTTTGCCCTAATAGGACATCAGTATTATACCTACCAAACTATCACATTAGTCCTATATAGATTTTTTTTGAAATGTATTTTATTTGGTATGATTTTTAAAGCTGTACATTTTTAGTGTAAAAAGTTTGACTTTTAAGTATGCACTTGAGAACAGGTCGCCAAAATAAATTGGTGAAATTCATAATCACTTTCAGAAGATCCACTCACCACATTTTTGTGATATGAACACTCAGAAGCCAAGCTCAAGTACAAAATGAAAGTTGTATATTACTAGCACTATGGTTTAGAAGAGAACACCATATAAATAAATAAATTATTATTTTCTTCTAACTAACCTCTTTCCTCCTCACTTAAAATGTTTAGGAACTACAATATATCTATGATATTGACTCTAGTAGATTATCAAATATATGATATCACATAGTATTTGTTCAAAAGCATCTGATTATTTTACATAGCATGTAATGTCCAAGAGTTTCACCATATATATATATATACATACACATCATATTCTCTTAATACTATCATACACTGTTCATCAGTTTGTTTGCAGTGTTTGCCTATCACTGACAATGTTTCATGGGACATGACACTACAGATCTCTTTTCAAGTAAATAATTATAATTATTTTAGAAATATGTACAATCTATGGTTGCTAGATTATATATAATTATCTGACCTTTCACATAGATATCCTGAATACACAATGAAGAAAAGCTGATTTGAAAAGCAATGTTAGAAAAACTGCATGGCCACATGAAAAATAATGAAAGTAGATCTTTAATATATGTCACAGACAGAACTGAGCTAAAAATCAATGAAGACTTAATAATAAGATCTGAAGTCACAAAATATCTAGAAGAAATAATGATTTCTTGCTGTTGGTATAAATATTTACTGGAGCTGGGCAGTGGTGGCACACGCCTTTAACCTCAGTACTCTGGAGGCAGAGGCAGACAGATCTCTGTAAGTTCTATGTCAGCCTGGGCTACAGAGTGAGTTCAAGGACAGGCTCCAAAGCTACACAGAGAAACCCTGTCTCAAAAGAGCAAAATGATCCCAAAAGCAAATGCAACAATTTAAAAAATATATGAATAATTTTGTTAAACTAGAATTAATCTGTATAACACAATAAACAATCAACAAAGGAAAATATAACCTATGAAATAAGGAAAAATATATGCCAAGTATATGTCTCATCAAAGATTAATATCTAAAATTACTGCAATTAAAATTAGGTAAGTGGGGACTGGAGAGAGATTGCTCAGTAGTTAAGAGCATTTGCTGCTCTTCCAGAGGACCTGATTTCAAGTCCCAGCTCCTAAATGATGACTTACAACCATCTGAAATTACAGCTGCAAGGGATCCAATACCCTCTTCCTCTTCTGGTCTGTTCTGGTACACAGATACACATGCATTCAAAACACCCATAAATAGAAAATAGAGTGGGGAAGCGATCGCAACAGAGAATTCTACAAAGATAGCATTCAAAGACTGACAACAATATGAAAATTTGCTAAATATCACTGATCTTTGAGCAAGTACACATGAGAAAGATAATAAAATATCACTTTACATGGGTCAAGAATGGCTGTTATTAATAAACAGATCACAACTATGAATGATTGTATAGAAAAGAAGGGAGTATATGCATACTGTTGATAGAATGTTAAGTTGGTATAACCACTATGGAAAACAATATGGAGTATTTTATAAATATTTTACTTTCCTTTATAGGTTTTGATAATTTACTAGGAATCATTTGATACTTTTGTTCTATGCTTACAAATATGTTAAGCATAACAAATGCATCATTTACTTTTGTGCTAATTTTGATTCTGTATTGAAAAAAAATCCTTTTGTACTCGATTGCTAGAGTCACAGGAATAGTATGGTTTTTCAATTTGATTTGTGTATCAGGGACAATTTATACAAGTCCTCATGAAATATAGATAATAGGCTGTTAAAATATTTCAATTGACCCTTTTCTGGGACACTTTTTTCACATGCATAAACTGATTATGTCTAGACTATAGAGCAGGCAATTACAAAATCAAATGACCTATTCTTGAATCCTAAAGATTTTGAAATGGTATCTTTGGTAAAATTACAGATCCTCTTTGTGCTTTTATGTTTTAAAAGATAATAATAATGAATACATATCTCAGACAATTAAAGTCAGTATTTGTGGTATTGTATTTCCCCAAATATTTTGCATGCTAATAAACTTACCTGGGGTCAGAGACAGAGCAGCTACAATATTAAACATAGAGGATAGGCAGTGGTAGCACACGCCTTTAATCCTAGCATTCCAGAGGCAGAAATCTATGTGTTCAAGGATACAGACAGGCAGGCATGGTGACTCATCACGCCTTTAATCCCAGAAAGCAAGCCTTTAATCCCAGGGAGTGGTGGTAGAAAGCAGAGAGGTATATAAGGCATGAGGACCAGAAACTAGAAGCATTTGTCTGGTTAAGCAATTGGCTGGTTAGGCATTTGGCGGGTTAAGCTTCAGGCTTTGGAGCAGCAGTTCAGCTGAGAGCCTTTGGGATGAGGACACAGAAGCTTCCAGTCTGAGGAAACAAGACTAGCTGAGAAGTTGGCCAGGTGAGGTTAGCTGTGGCTTGTTCTGTCTCTCTAATATACCAGCATTGACCCCAGTAACTGGCCTCGGGTTTGATTTTATTAATAAGAACTTTTAAGATTCATGCTACAAGTATTATGGTAGCTAAATATGAAAATTATTTAGAATATGACTCATATACAGGCAGCTCTCTTATACTATACAATTATCATAAAATATTATATATCTATTAAAATACTTGTAAGTAATACTTAGCAAGTTAATTAATCATATACAATGCTGTTAAAATCCAGTGAAGAGAGTTGCATACAAATTGTGTGGCATAGACACAGAAATGACCACAAAGCATAAAAACATGAAACAAGGACAAACAAATATTAACAAACACTATTAATATTTCTGAGTAAAAATATGTACTAAAGATTTTATTTTCTTTCTGCTCAGAATTGCAATTTACGAGCTTTACAAGATTAATGCCTCTTACTTTTAACATGGATTTGTAGTCAAAATATAATTATATTATTATTATGAAGGACTTTGGCAAAACAAAAGGATGTACACTGCATCTTAAAATCAGAATTAATGTCAGTATGAGTGAAAACCCTAATTTAAAAGATAAATAGGAGTTTTTCAAAACTAAAAATTGAATCATCAACCACTATATTGTGTAGAAATTGTACTTTCCATTAAATATCCAAAGGACCTGAAATTTATATATTTCGTATATATATCAGCATTCCCATGTTACTTGCAATGTTATAAGTAACAGCAAAGACATTCAAACAATCTGTTTCCATCAAGGGATTAATATAGAAAATTTCCTATATATGTGTACATTATGAAATTTAAACAATTGTCAAGAATGAATCTGAAAGCAGATTTCCCCACAGAACTGTGTACATGGCACAAAAAATGAATGCAGATTTTTCCCTAATATGCAGTTTCAATTAGATGAATAAAATTGAATCTACATATTGATCTATTACATAACTACTTGTAATTAGCATAATATTTAAAAGTTGTACTGCAGACCTATAGTAAGTCAAACAACCTGGCACTAAAGAAAAATTGATAAACAAGTGAATAGACAAGAATTCATATCCCAGCTTTGAAGTGACACAGCTAACTAAAGCTGAGTTTTGTCAAAGATGCCCAAACATATGTTGAAGAGAAACACGCCTTTTTCAAAATGATGCAGAGAAAGCTTGGTATCCACATGTGAAAGAAGGAGACTAGACCCCTATTTGTTTGTATAAATTCAACCACAAAATAGATCAAAGATGTTAATTTAAGATGTGAAGTCTAAAACTGTGCAAAGCATAGTTAAAATATTTTGAGTTATTGGCATAGACAAAGACTTTCTGAAAAAGACATCAATATCTTCCTCAATAAAATCAAGAATTCACAAATGGGATCACATGAAATTAAAAAGCTGCTGCATAGCAAAGGAAGCAAGTGAAGAGACACTCCAAACAATGGAAGAAAAAATATTTAGTACCTAAACATCTGACAGAGGGCTCTTGTCTAGACTACATAAAGAAGTCAAAAATGGCTATTGTGACTAGTGACATAATAAACACAAATGTGCAAGTATCTCTGTGGTATAAATGAATGTACCCAAATACTAAACAGTCCAATTACTAAAGAGGCTAATGAAATGAACAGATAATTTAGAGAGGGTGAAATGCAAATAGATGATAAACATTTTTAAAGGGTTGCACATCATTACTGATAAGAAAAATGGCAAATTACAACTTCCAATAAGATTCCTTCTCATGATAGTCAAAATGTTGATCACTAATAATACAAACAACAAATGCTGCAGTGATGTTGGGAAAATGGAATTTTTATACCCTGCTAATGAGTATAAAAAACATGACTTTTTGTCTGTTTTTGCCCACTCTCACTGGCAAGTTTATCTGTTGTGCTGCTGAGGCACATTAGAACCTACATCTTCAGGATTCCAATGTAGACTGAATATCTGTTGAGATATCTAGCGTTGTAGACTGAACAATTACTGAATTTTTGCTTTTAAGTCACAAGGCAGCCATTGAACAACTAACCCAGATCACAGCCTGCATGCTACTATTATATATATAATCATTCTAATATGTAAACCAATGAAAATGAAAAAAGGATAAGCAAATAAGGTGAAACATATGTAAAATTGTTGGATATAATTATTTCACTTTGTATACATAAGTAAATATCATCCCAGAACCATGTTTAATAATGATTTGCTTATAATACATTAGTTTTAAAAGACATAAAAGGAGCCCTGATGATTATGTATTTTTATTCTGTACATTTATGGGTTGATTATGGAAATCTTCATTTTGAACAGCACCAAAACTGTTCTTCTTCCTTAGGAACACTTGTAGAAATTGACCATAAGCCAAGTAACAGAAATGATCTTACTGATAGCATTATACCCATTTTCTTTCACTTCAGAACTGTATTCTTTACAACCAGGAAAAATAAACATTAATGGCATGAAGTGGATTTTATAGCATAAAGTAATGGTAACTAATATGTATATTAATTACATGTATATATATATATACAATATATCATATGTTATTACAAGAGATATTTAACTAATATTAAGTTTAGTCCAATAATTCATTAGTTTTTTTTATCAATTCTGGTTGGTGTTAGCTACATTTAGGTTCATTCATCAGTAGAAGAAAATCAACAAATGAACCAGTGATGAAATTTTTTTAGATAGAGAAACAACAGATGAAAATTAAAATTGGAAATATATTAAGTGCTTTGAGATATGATCTTTATTTCTCTCATAATTCTATCATGTCAATATTCTGTTAAAAACCTCTCCAGCAGCTCTCCTGGTTGAAGTTTTTATCATAATATTTAAATTCACCATTCACCTTCTGAACTTACTCTAATGTTTCCATCATTCCTACTCAATCTTATCTTTCAGTGTTCCTGAAGGAATCTTGTCTTTATGGTGATATTTTATTTGTACTAAAATGTTATTTGTATGTTAATAAGTAAAGTTGTCTGGGGGTCAGAGCTATTAGCAGGCCATAGGAAAGCTGGGCGGTGGTGGTGCATGCCTTTAATCCCAGCACTTGGTAGGCAGAGCTAGGTAGATCCCTTTGTGTTCAAGGATACAGCCAGCATTGGAGACACATGCCTTTAATCTCAATACCAACCATAGAAGACCTGGAGGTCTGTACAGACAGGCAGTGACTAGGAGGTCATGTGGTTGGATTTACAACCAATGAGAAGACAGAACAGAAACTCTAGAAAAAATAAGACAGACACAGGAAGTAGGTCTCTTTCGGAGAGGTAGGACCACTGAGAGAGGAAGGGTAAGGTTTTTAGCTCTTAGCTCTGACCTCTTGGCTTTCTTCTTTGCATTGGTTCTGTGTTTCTTATTTAATAAGACAGTTGGTTACATCTACATGTCTTGGTAAAGTTCTTAGAAGAATTTGTTCTGAATGTTCCCCCAGTGGCTCTCTATACACATTTTTAGCCCATCTACTCCTTAAATGCCAACTTATAACGTCTACATATTATATAATTGTCTTCTTCCTTTTGAGAGCTATAATGGCATTCCAAAAATGCACAGTTGAGATGTGTTCAACATATTCAAGAAAACTGTTGAATGGAATGAGTTCACCAGTTTGTAAATTTTACGAGCATACCTCACCACTTCGGCTGTATCTTTGTAGAAAGAGATATACATACTGTGTATTTTATGTGTATTTCAGAGAGATCATTCTCAACATTGTTTATATTATATTATTATAGTAGGTAAATAAAATAGTTGTAAAAGTAATTGAAGACTGGATAAAGTACATAATAAACAAAGCAATATTTCCCTGATCATTTCTATAATGTGTAAGTATATTAATATTACCTGATTTTATATCTTTTTCTTAAATAGCTTCTATATAGGGAAAATAAATTCTATGTATTTGATATTTTATAATATATACAGACATAACTTCATAACTTTCTATTTTTCTTTATTTATTGATATTTTCAAATTTTAAATATTATCATAAAAAATATGACACATTTTAATCATAAGTGACCATAATCTCTTTTAAGATGAATGAAATAATATATATTCAGGTACTTTGAAAATTATAAAATACTATAAAATATAAGTGAACATCATTGTCATATTTTTCCACTAGTATAGTCATGACCAGTGGTAAAGGATTAGAAAGTATTCATGGTACGACTTTGTACATCATATAAGTACTAACTTTTCTATAAGGCTGGAATGGCATATGAGAACATGTAGTCTTTTTGCTTATATTTTCTCTTTCTCTGAAGAAATTGAAAGATTTACTCTATGATGAGTGATTTCATTAGTCTCATTATGATTTACCTAAGATGAAAAATGGAAGATATGATTCCAGTATGTAATTTTAAGTTGATAAATAATATTCAAACAATCCAGTTGCTATACATGTCTTACAAAGCACAATTAAATTAAGCACATGTCATTTCAAAATAAAGATAATTAAGCTGTGTTTTTCAACCTGGGATACATTCTCTACATTTTATATTTTAATGATTCTTCTACTAGCTGCATATTGTTTTAATATAAATAATTGTTTTCATTTACACTGTCTATGAAGACAAAAAATTAATTAATTTACCTGCTATTTAATAAAGTGTATATGCTAGCTATCTATAAAATCATTGGACCTTGTAGAGGCTTCATCAGTTCTAAGTTGTTATGGAATATTACTTTAACTATGTAAAAATTTATTGTATTGGTTTATGCTGCATTTGTTTAACTATGTAAAGGTATGTTACAGTTGTTTATACTGCTTTTGTTTAACTATGTAAATATGTGTTACATTTGTTTATGCTGCATTTATTTAGCTATATAAAGATGTGTTGCATTTGTTTCACTTTACCTATCTAAGGCACCTGATTGGTCTAATAAAAAGTTGAATAGACAATAGCTAGGCAGTAGAGGAATAGGGAGGGCTGGCAGGCAAAGAGAATAAGTAGTAGGAGGAATCTAGCATCAAGAGAGAAGGAGAGAGGAAGAAAGGGAGATGTCAGGGATCAGCCAGCCAGGCAGCTGCCAGTTATCCACACATGGAGGAAGCAGGACATACAGAATGAAAGAAAGGTAAAAAGCCCCAAGGCAAAATGTAGATGAAGAGGAACAGGTTAAATTAAACTATAATAGCTAGGCTGAGCATTCATAATTAATAATTTCTCTGTGTCATTATTTGGAAGCTGGCTGTGGGGAAAGAGAAAGCCTGCTACACTAAGTATTTTCCCCCAATCAAAATATGCATCTGTCTTTTGCTTTATTATATGAACTAACAATTCCACTAGCAATGTCAAAAACAAAGAGGTCATAAATTTGGAAGTGAGCATGGAGGGTTTGAAAGGAGAATTGCAAATAGAGAAATGTTACTATTTCATTATAATCTCAAAAATAATATAAAATAATTGTAGCAAGGCAAGCAAGCAGTGGTAATATTATAATATGTTTTATCACAATTTACTAGTAGTTCTTGTACAACCAACTCAAATCCTTAAGCAATGTGCCATATCTCAGAATCTTATAACTAGGTATTGTCAAGTCCTAGGGGAAACAAATTAAATATTCTTATTTATAAGCTTCCAACTTTAAAGTCTATGTTTCTGTTATAATTAATCATGAATTTAGCAGATAAATGTGTGGAGCTGTAAAATATACTGAGGTAACGAAGACCCAGAAAGACATACATACATGTTCTTACTTATTTGTGAATTCTACCTCCAAATATTTAGATAATGATATAATGCAGAGTAATCTCAGAAGCCAAAACAATAGAAAGGGACCATAGGGGCAGGAAGTAGGAAATGGAGATCAAGAGAGGGAGGCAGTTGAGTATAGGCACTATGAAGAGGGAAGGGAGAAGAAACTGACTGAGGAGGAGAATTAACCAGGAAAGGGAAAGGGAGGGTAATACAGAATAAGAGGGAGGAAAAAAAGATAATAACACCAGGGAAATATTATTTTATGAGCTTACGTAAAAAAACATTCTTAATCTCTCCCTCCCTCTGTATACCCCTCTCTGCCTGTCTGAAACTCTATCTCCCTTTTCTCTCTCTCTCTCTCTCTCTCTCTCTCTCTCTCTCTCTCTCTCTCTCTCTCTCTCTCTCTCTCTCTCTCGTGTGTATTGGTCAAGGAAATCCAAGAAACTCTGAAAACAATGTAGAAAATTGTCATTGTGCTTGGTTGTTTCCCAGAACTCAAAGACCAAAGACACCACATTAGTTCTAACACAGGACTTGGAAGAATCAAGTTGGAACTGACCTGGAAGCCTCCTCCATGAGAACTAATTCTCATAATATCTGAAGGTGCTATTCAAGCTGCAAAGGAAGAAAAGCAAACAATAATCCTAGCAGTCTCTAAAGTTATGAACCAAAGTCTATGAACCACAATGGTCATCCCTGCAAGATATTCTCAGTGGTACACTAGTGACACTAATATCATTGAGGTAAACAACAGCCATTTATATAGGAAGGAATTCATACCTGGTATTATAAATCTAGCAAAAAAACTCTCAGTGAAGACATCATAGACTCTAGAGGAAATATGCTGTTTTCAAATCAGTGTAACTTTCTAACTGTACTCCAAATACTTATTCTTTCTTTATTTATTTATTTACTTATTTTATTAAGAAATTTTACTCATTTTACATACCAATAACAGATCTCCCTCTATTCCCTCCTCCCTCTCCCCAGCCTTTCCCCCTCAACTCATCGTCTATTCCCTCCTCCTACAGAGTAAGACCTCCCATGGGGAGTCAGTAGAGCCTGGTACATTAAGTTGAGACCAAGTCCCTTCTCCTGCATCAAGGCTGTGCAAGGTGTCCCACCATAGGAGTGGGCTCCAAAAAGCCAGCTCATGAACCAGAGATGGATCCTGGTCCTACTGTCAGGGGACCTCTTAAGCAGACCAAGCTACACAACTGTCTCACTTATGCAGAAGGCTTGGTCCAATCCCATGGAGTCTCCACAGTTGTTGGTCTAAAGTTCATGAGTTCCCACTAGTTTGGTTTGGTTGTCTCTGTAGGTTTCCCCATCAAGATCTTGCTCTCTCTTCAACTGGACTCCTGGAGCTCGACCTGGTGCTTGGCTGTGGATCTCTGCTCTACTTCCATCTGTTACTGGATGAAGGCTCTATAATGGCAGTTAGGGTATTCACCAATCTGATTACTGGAGTAAGCCAGTTCAGGCACCCTCTCCACTATTGCTAGCATCTAGTCTAGGGTCATCCTTTTGGATTCCTGGGAACTTCCATAGCACCCAGTTTCTCCCTATCCCCATGATGTCTCCCACTATCATGGTATCTCTTTCATTGCTCTCCCACTCTATCCCTGTTTCGATGATAACAGTTTATGTTGGAGAGGATATGGAGCAAGGTGGAAGTATAAACTTGTGCAGCCACTTTGGAAATCAGTATGGTGGTTTTGCATAAAGTTGGGAATCAATCTACCTCAAGACCCAGCTATACCACTCTTGGGCATATACCCAAGGAATGTTCAATCATGCCACAAGAACACATGCTCATCTATGTTCATAGCAGCATTATTTGTAATAGTCAGAACCTGGAGACAACCTAGATGCCCTTCAACTGAATAATGGATAAAGAAAATGTGGTACATATACACAATGGAGTACTACTCAAAAGAGAAAAACAATGACATGAAATTTGCTGGCAAATGGATGGAACTAGAAAATATCACCCTGAGTGAGGTAACCCAGACTCAGAAGGACAAACATGGTATGTACTCACACATAAGTGGATACTAGGTATAAAGCAAAGGATAACCAGACTGCAACCCAGAGCTCTAGGGAGGCTAGCTAGTAAGGAGGACCATAGGAAGGACACATGGATTTCCCAGTGAAGTAGAAATAGATGGGATCTACATGAGCAAACTAGGGGTGGGGGTGGGGTAATGGGGGGCAAGAGACTGGGGAATGAGAGCTTATACAGTCAAAGAACCATCACTTAAGTAAAGAGGCAGCCTACAGAATGCAAAATATTTTTTTACCAGCTATACATCTGATGGAGAGTTGGTTTCTAGAACATAAAAAGTAAAAATGAAATACAAAACACAGAGAAACATTAAAAAATGTTCCAACATTAGTCACTAGGGAAATGTCAATTAAAAGTACTTTGAGATTATATCTTTCCCCACTCAGAGTAACTAAGATCAAAGAACAAAGATTGGCATATGTTGGGGGAGATGTAGAGAAAGGAGAACACTAATTCACTCTTGATGGGAGTGAAAACTGGTGCAGTCACTATAAACACCAGTGCAGAGGTTCCTTAAAAAGCTAGAACTACCATGTGATCTAGCTATACCACTCTCAATGTTTAATCTTTGTTGTCAACATGACTATATTTGAAATAAAAAAAAAACCCAAGCAGCTAGGCATTTCTGTGAGGGATTTTCTTCTTTTTTCCAATATGATGTTTTTCTTAATTGTTTGAGATTTTTATACAATGCACTCTGATCACACTCGATTCCCATTCCTGCAAGGTCCACCCTTCCATCCTTGTGCCCTCTCCCTGAAAAAAACACACAAAGTCCAATTTGTGCTTCCTATATACTCATTGGAGCATGGTCAAACACCCAGTGGCCAGCCCCTTAAAGATAACTGGGTCCTTTTCCATCCACCATCCTCCCTCCCTCCAGAAGCCATCAACTGTAAAGAGCTACACTTCAGGATCCCTATCACAATTTTAAGGACTCTCTTCAAGGGCTTCCTGTCTAGACTGTTTATTTTGGGGAGGGGTGTCACAGAAACCTTCAAAGTATCTCATTATCAATTATGAGTCTACAGTCATTGATACCACTTCAAAAGTAGCTTCTTTGCCTATAACAACCAGCTACAACTTGGATCATGGACTTCTACATGGTCTGTGGCCTCAACAGTGGCAGTATTGACCAGAACATGTACATTTACATGGCCCTAGAGCAGTTCACAGACATCAGCAAGGCCTCAGTAGCAGCAATGACCATGGGCAACAACATGGCCCTTGGTGGCAGCACAGATCATAGACAGAGGGATTGTTTTTCAATTCCTTTTTTTTATTATTATTTTACAACACCATTCAGTTCAACATAATAGCCACAGATTCCCCTGTTCTTCCCCTCTCGCCCCCCCTCCCCCAGCCCACCCCCATTCCCACCTCCTCCAGATCAAGGTCTCCCCGAGGACCAGGATCGACCTGATAGACTCAGTCCAGACAGGTCCATTCCCCCCTCCCAGACCGAGCCAAGTGTCCCTGCATAAGTCCCAGGATTCAAACAGCCAACTCATGCAACGAGCCCAGGACCCGGCACCAATGCACAGCTGCCTCCCAAACAGATCAAGCCAAATGACTGTCTCACGCATTCAGGGGGCCTGATCCAGTTGGGGCCCCCTCAGCCTTTGGTTCATAGATCCTGTGCTTCCATTCATTTGGCTATTTGTCCCTGTGCTTTATCCAACCTTGGCTTCAACAATTCTTGCTCATATAAACCCTCTTCTTTCTCACTAATTAGACTCCCAGTGCTCCACCAGGGGCCCAGCCATGGATGTCTGCATTCAGATTCCTCAGTCCTTGGATGGGGTTTATGGCACAACTATCAGGGTGTCTGGTCATCCCATCACCAGAGTAGGTCAGTTCCTGCCGTCTCTCGACCATTGCCAGCAGTCTTTTGCGGGGGTATCTTTGTGGATCTCCGTGGGCCTCCCTAGCTCTCTGCTTCCTCCCCTTCTCACCTTCTCATGTGGTCTTCATTTACCATGGTCTCCTATTCCTTGTTCTCCCGACAGAGGGATTTTTTTGATTGGGTCACTTGAGGTGGGCAGACCCACCATAAATCTGGACACTCTCTTTGGCTAGTTCATCTATCCTGATGTTGAGGTGCTGCTTCGCTGGCATTAGAACTTATGTCTTCAGGATTCCAATGTTCACTGCAGGCCAGCTCTCTAGAACTTCCCTGGGCATTGTGTGTGTGTGTGTGTGTGTGTGTGTGTGTGTGTGTGTGTGTGTGTGTGTGCACTCATTCTATCATTTCTATTCTTCTAGAGAACCCTGACTAACACACCATTCTTAGGCATATAATCAAAGGATGGTATATCCTACTACAGTGATATTTGCTCATCCATGTTCATTGCTGTTCTCTAATTATAATAGGCAAGAAACAAAAATAGCCTATATATCCACCAATTGAAGAATAGATAAAGAAAATGTGATATATTTGCATAATGGAATAAAAATGCTGTTTTCAAAGTAGCATGAGAGTGTGAAATATAGAAAATCTTTCTCACATACAGTTTATGTATAATTATAAGTTTTGTAAAATAAATTTGATGATTTATGTAAAAACAAGTTTAAATGTTCATAACCTTGACTCCAATTTTTTCTTATCCTGAGGAAATATTTAAAGACATGGACCAGTAATATTCATTACAGCATAATTTAGTAATATAGTAAATTAAATTTTTTTTCTAAACACTTATCAATATAGAAGTGATTGATCAAAATGAAAGTATATTCATTTATGATAATATAAATTTATTATTAATATAAGCCTATACTTATTATACATTACATTAAAAACAAGGAGTAATAATATATTATGAAATTTTATATATATAAAATACCTGTAGCTTGAGCAATTATAACAGCCTATACACAAAAACACTATTAGTGTTTTTTGTTCTTTTGGTTTTTTGGTTTTTCGAGATAGGGTTTCTCTGTAATAGCTCTGGCTGTCCTGGAACTAGTTTTGTATACCAGGCTGGTCTCAAACTCACAGAGATCCTTCTGCCTCTACCTCCTAAGTGCTGGGATCAAAGTTGTATATCACCACCACCCAGCTAGTGGCTTTATCTTTGAATATAATTTTCTTTTAAAGATTAATTAATGTATATTATACAAGTCATAAGAAATTAAGGTCTTTTTAATTTAGAAAACAAACTGATAATAGATTTATTATTGTATTTATAATTTTTATTTACAATATATTTATATTGAAATAAATAATAAAATGAATAAAGTATTTTTGTACATTGGAGAATTATTCCTTTTATTAATAAAGTATGTGTTTGCATTTGTGAACTGAATAGCAATGATATTCTTCTTCTTTTTTTTTTTTTTTTATGAATGCCCGGCCTTTGCTTGACTTAGTTTCTAGCCAGCTTTCCTTAACTTCTCCCATGTACCTTTCCCTCTGGGCTTTTCCCATTCTCTTACTTCTGTAAATCTTACTCTTACTTCGTGGCTTGCAGTATAGCTGGGAAACTGGCCCCTCCAGTCCAGGCACCCAAATGTCTCTGTTGTTGGATAACATTACATCCTTCTGGGTCTTTGATAGAGTTGATGACTAAACAGTTATAGCTGTAGTTTTCCTTAGTTATGATAGAAAATAAGTTAGGTGTAAAACTTTGGATTCACTAAAATAGGATAGAAAATACATTATTTTCTTTGAATATGCTAACTACAAATGGACTGAGCATTGTAAAGTAATTCTTATTTGATAACTGTTTTTGTTGTATGTAGTTATACTATGTTAAAGTCAAAACCTTTATTTTTATTTTGACAAATAGGGGGAAATATAGCATATTATTTTAAGGTGTGTTCCATTTGCTTATGTTGCATTTGTTTAACTCCGTGAAGCTGTGTTACTGTGCCTGTCTAAAACACCTGCTGGTCTAATAAACAACTGAATGGCCAATAGAAATCTGTGAAAAAAGAAAGGATCTAGAAGGAGCCAGAGAAGGCAATGATATTCTTTATTATTTACAAAAAGACAAATAGCATGTTGCATTTGTTCAATTTAGCCAAGTTGAAAATCAGCAAGAAACTGTTTCTACTACTTGTTTGGTCTTCATGAATTGAGACTATCTTTTGTGGTACACATTTATGTACTCAAGTTTATAGAATCCTTGTAAAATAAATGGGATATTTATATGTCTTCCACTTCTTTCTGCAGATTAATGCATAGGCTTTAGTAGTTACTGTATAGAGATCGTCATTATGAAGAGAAATTCAGAGGTTAAAATATTCCATAACAAAAATGTGTTCTCAAAATTTTAAAGAAAAATAATTTCAGGAAAGAAACACTAGAGTAACAGATAGAGGGTATAACAGAATTTTTTCACTCTCTCCTGAGCTTTCTCAAAGAATTTTCTTATGGAAACTCCATGCCATGAAATATATATAATTAGGAAGGATTTCACTTAAATGAGAGAGAAATACAATTGTTTTTTATAAAGAATATTTTTCCATAGTAATTCCTTTATTAATATAAACCAATAGTTAAGTCATCTGCTAACTAGTTTTTATATAAGTCTAGCTCATGAAGTAGTCATGCACTAACTAACAGATGCTCCCTCTGCTGGATCACTTATCATACAGCAAGAATAAAGGTCAGATGTGGGTATGATTTTCCTAATTATGGCCAATGTTGGGTGAATTAAAAAAATATGAACGCTTTATTAGAATGAATATAAGTAAATGTTACACTTTTATGATAGTCATTTTATGAGTTGGCCTTTCTTCTGTTAACTCAAGGATCATGCAGCGTAGATTTAGTAATCCTTACTGAGATCGGAATTGAAAATTAGTAATTATAGTCTTGTATTACAGTTTCAAATACTTTTTTTCTTCAAGTTTGATGGCTTATATTCATTTTTACTTCTAGTTAAAACTTGTGGAAAAGAGTTACTTTATAATTGCATAATGATTTTTATATTCTGTTTCTGTAGCCATGAGAGAACCACAGGTTATACTTGTCTTTGTAGAAGCACAAAGGGAAATAATAATTAATAGCTTCTTGGTTACTAGCTTCACATCTATTTTTCTTAGATAAATTATAAAGTGGTGAATTTCACTTGTCAGATTTATCATCCTTTCTCTTTTCTTGGACAAAAAATGGTGAGCAATCTAAAGGATTTGATGGCTATAATAAAAGGTAAAGGCTATTTTCTACTGATTAAATTTGTTACTTTAACAAAGAAAATGATCATGGAAGAAAAGATAAAGAGGTACACTTTGCCTGCTCACAAATTCTCAGATCTTTCATGGAATGCTTGACCAAGAGCTATTCCAGTGGATGCTGTTCTTTGATGCTGTTCTCTGTCCCCTGTGTGCAGTTGAAAAGACTGCTTTATTCTTGATTATTTTTCTTGATTATAATGCCTATGGAAACAAATGGTACTAATGAATAAATAAAAAGCATGCCCATGAATAAAATAAAAATTACTGCATTAAAAAGCAAAATGCATTCACACCTCTGAATTCTTTTGTTATGATGGAGTAAGTCAGTTAACAAATGAAATTTAATAGACATGCATGAAAGAAATTGTTAAAACTCATTTGAACTCTAGTGCTTATAAAGAAGACATTATGCATTCAATTTGCTCTAGAGTTCTCAAGTATCATCAGCAGAATGGTTATTTATTTAATTAATTCAGATAACAGTAATGTGTTCATAGATAGATACTAAAATACCAAAGTTAGTATATTCACTATGGAGGAACCATCAAAGACTTCAACTGAAATCAAACAGAATATATGTCTATTTTAAAGTAAATTAAAATGTAAAAGTAGAATGAAAATCTGAGAAACAATTTGCCAAAATCCTACTTACAAGTTGAGGGGGAAAAATTACATACTTTGCGTTCCCTGTTTAATACTAAATAACTAAATATGTACATAGAAAAGGTATTTAGAAGATAGAAAAGATAGGCACAAAGGCATTTGCCTACCATGCACAAGACTCTGGATTCAATCCCCAGTACCATCAAACAAAAAGAACAAACTGAAAATAATATTTATTAGGATGTATAGACTACATTTGCCATTCATCTACACAGTAATTGAAATGTATTCTTTTTTACATGAATATTTGACTAAAAATATGATATTTTTGTTTCCAATACATGCTCAATAACAGTTTAGGTTTGACAACAGAAATGTCTCTCTGATAAGCTTGAGGCAAACAAGAGATAAAACAAGGAGGTTGTAAAGATTTCTGAATAGAGTTCTCTTCTGAGGGCAAGCAGAATTATGCACAATGAAAAAAATATCAATAATTAAGGCACTGGTGGTATCTTTATAGGTTAACTGAGCCATCTCACAGGCATAAGAAGGAAAGATTTCCAAATGATTTATCAAGAGGTACTCAGTTGTAGAGCATAATAAAATATATGTTGAAAAATAGATAGTGAATAAGGACACTAAAGGAACTGTGATAAATTCAAGAAATCAGTGTGTTCTGGGCTGGGGAGATAGATAAGAATATAAAGGTGATTGAGTAACAAGTTTATCCATCTAAGTTTGAACTTTAGAACCCATATATAGGTGAAAGGAGAGTCTCTATGTACAGTTATCATTTGACCTTCACATGCATGTCATGGCATGAATGCTCCATCTCACACATACTATGTTCACATGTACACACAAACATGGCAATAATATCTTTTTTTTAACTGAGAACTTAGTATGGGGGCTGGACAAAGAGCTCAATGACTAAGAAAACATATTCTTAAATCGAAGAGGTAGTGAAGTGGGAAGGGAAGTTTGGATCGGGGGAGATCACAGGGTGAAAATGAAGTAAATTTAATATATTCTTATATGAAATTCTCTGTCACACACACACACACACACACACACACACACACACACACGAGTACAGAAAAAGGGGCTTGCTATTCTTGTAGAGGATGTGAGTTTGATTTTGAGCACCTACATACCTACATGAGGCAACTCACAACTACATATAACTCTTTTTGGGGGAGGAAATGAGGGATGGGTTGGGGAGTAAGGCTTGGATGGAACAGGAGGAGGGAAGAAAGGAGGATCTGTGGTTGATAGGTAAAATGAATAAAAAAAATTCTTAATAAACCAAAAAAGACATCTGACACCACTTTGGCCTCCTCAATCACCCCACACACATTTGTACATGTATAAGCATGCAAATATGCATATACATAAATAAAAATAATTCCTTTTAAAAAATAAGTTAGTGTGTTCTATTTTTTGTCTTTTTTTATTTTACAATACCATTCAGTTCTACATAACAGCCATAGATTCCCTTGTTCTCCCCCTTCCTGCCCCCCTCCCCCATTCCCACCTCCTCCAGGGCAAAGCCTCCCCTGAGGACTGAGATCTACCTGATAGACTCAGTCCAGGCAGGTCCAGCCCCTCCTCCCAGATTGAGCCAAGCGTCCCTGCATAAGCCCCAGGTTTCAAACAGCTAACTCATGCAATGAGCCCAGGACCTGGTACCACTGCCTAGATGCCTCCCAAACAGATCAAGCCAATCAACTGTCTCACCTATTCAGAGGGCCTGATGCAGTTGGAGGCTCCTCAGCCACTGGTTCATAGTTCATGTGTTTCCATTTGTTTAGCTATTTGTCCCTGTGCTTTATCCAACCTTGGTTTCAACAATTCTCGCTCATATAAATCCTCCTCTTTCTCGCTAATTAGACTCCCAGAACTCCACCGGGCCTAGCCGTGGATGTGTGCATCCAGTTTCCTCAGCCCTTGGATGGGGTTTGTGGCACAACTATTAGGGTGTTTGGCCATCCCATCACCAGAATAGGTCAGTACCGGCTGTCTCTCGACCATTGCCAGCAGTCTTTTGTGGGGGTATCTTTGTGGATTTCTGTGGGCCTCTTTAGCTCTTTGTTTCTTCCTTTTCTCATGTGGTCTTCATTTACCATGGTCTCCTATTCCTTGTTCTCCCTCTCTGTTCTTGATCCAGCTGGGATCTCCCGCTCTCTTTCCCTCGACCCTCGCCCTTCATTGCTCCCACTCATGTCCAGGTTGTTCATGTAGATCTCAGCCATTTCTCTGTCATTGGGCGATCCTCATGTCTTTGTTGGGGTCCTGTTTTCCAGGTAGCCTCACTGGTGATGTGAGTAGCAGTCCAGTCATCCTGGCATAAAAACTGACATGTGGACCAATTGAATCGAATTGAAGACCCTGACATTAGCCCACACACCTCTGGACATATAATTTTTGACAAAGAAGCCAAAAGGGTACAATGGAAAAAAGAAAGCATCTTCAACAAATGGTGCTGGCATAACTGGATATCAATGTGTAGAAGGCTGTAAATCCATATCTGTCACCGTGCACAAAACTTAAGTCCAAGTGGATCAAGGACCTCAACATAAATCCAGCTACTCTGAACCTGCTAGAAGAGAAAGTAGGTAGTAGTCTTGAATGCATTGGCATAGGAGATCACTTCCTAAATATAACACCAGTCGCACAGACACTGAGAGAAACGATCAATCAATGGGACCTCTTGAAACTGAGCAGCTTTTGTAGAGCAAAGGATACGGTCAACAAGGCAAAGCGACAGCCTACAGAATGGGAAAAGATCTTCACCAACCCCTCATCTGACAGAGGACTGATATCCAGAATATATAAGGAACTCAAGAAATTAGACATCAAAACGACCAACAGTCCAATTGCGAAATGGGCTATAGAACTAAACAGTGTGTTCTTAATTAAGGCTCACTACCTTAGGGTTTTTAATGCCACTACAAAATACCATGACCAAAAAGCAAGTTGGGAAGTAAAGGGTTTATTTGCCTTATTGTGGTGGTATTCTAATTGTACTGAAATGTGGTTTTGATTGTATGTTAATAAATAAAGTTGCCCGGGGGTCAGAGCTATTAGAGCCATAGACAGAGTGTGGCGGTGGTGGCACATGCCTTTAATCCCATAGATCTCTGTGTGTTCAGGGATACAGCCAGCATTGGAGACATATGCCTTTAAGACCTAGGGGGCTGTACATTCAGACAGTGACGAGGCAGTCACGTGTTTGGGTTTACAACCAATGAGAAGGCAGAACAATAATACTATAAAAAAGGCGTACAGACAGGAAGTAGCCCTCTTTTCAGGAAGCTGGGACACCGCAGGCGGAAGGGTGAGATTTTAGCTCTGAGCTCTGACCTCTTGGCTTTCTCTTTTACATTGTTTCTGTGTTTCTTATTTAATAAGACTGTTAGTTACATCTACACCTTATACATCCACATCACTGTTCATCACTGAAGGAAGTCAAAGACAGTGACTGAAACAGGGCAGGATCCCAGAGACAGGAGCTGATGACACAGAGGTCATGGATGGGTGCTGCTCACTGGCTTGTTCCTCATGGCTTGCTCAGTGTGCTTTCTTATAAAACCTGGAACCACTAGCCCAGGGATGGCACCATCCACAATAGGCTGGATTCTCCCCTATTGATCACTAAATGAGAAAATGCCTTATAAATGGATCTGAAAAAAACATTTCCTCAACTGAGGCTCCTTCCTCTGATGATTCTAGCTTGTGTCAAGTTGACACACAAACCAACCAGTACACTCACAATTAATATTTTTCAAATACTTCACATTATATTTTTTTATTAACAGTCTCTCTTCAAATAAATTTTAGGCCTGGTGCTATGGTGAATACCAGTAACTCCCATCCTCTGGAGGCTGAGACAAGAGGATTGAACAACTGAAGCCAGCTGTTACATAGTGAGAATCTGTCTCAACCGTTAAATTAATGAAAATAAAACATTAAAAATGAAGCAGGTGTCTATAAAATATTTTGGAAGATTATCATATTGTATGTTTAATACTGCATATTAGTATTAATCTTTGACTATTTTAATTATACTTTAGTAGAAGATCTTTATCAGTCTATAAATGAGAGGCCTAATTCTTAGCCTTTGTTTATCTCATAATCATTGCAAAGGTATTGGTAAAGATGTTCCAGTAGATACTTACATTCAAGAACTTACAGGTCAAAGGGCAGACAAGAATCTGCCTCTGTGTGACTTGGTGAAGAAGAAGAGTTTGGATCTCAAAAAAGAATATACTTCAATCCCCTTTATTACCTTCTTCAACAATTACCTTCTCACTTCAGTGATTAATTATAAAAATCATTCATTCTTATGAAAATACTACTGTTTTTTTTTTTTCCAATCAGGTCTGCAATGCCACTATCTCTGTAAGTTACTAAAGAAACAGGAAGAATTCAAATGTTTTCTCTTGCAATTTAACATCAAGACTGCTTACTGCAGTGATGTTTCCCCTAAAAAGTAACAGGAAATAAAAATGTAAATGAAATTAATACATAAAATAAACAACAAAAATGGAAATGTGGAAAACAAGAAGCTGAAGTACATGCCTATTCTAACACACATGCAAAACAGCAACAATAAAAAACCCCATAAATTTAATCAAGCCAGTATCATACCTCAACAATCTCAAAACTCTTCATTACTGGAAAACAAGTGATATTGAGAAACCTGAAATGGCAGAAAATATTCCAGAATTCAACATCTAAAAGTATCAATGACCACATAGAAGAACCCAATAAGCAAATGAATTAAATGAGAAAAGTCAATTCAGGACTATGATTTAAAAAAAGGATAGAATATTAGATGAAATTGTTAACAATTGGAAACTATTTCAGAACCATGGAGGAAAAAATCAACAAGAAGTTTGAAATTTGAAAAATAATCAAGCAAAAATTCTGTAGGTAAAGGAATTAACCAATGAAATAGAAGACATCAATAATGAAAAGAATCATCACTAGACAAAACAAAGTAAAAGAAAGAGTATCTGGCCTAAAGAACAACACTTAAGCAATAATCAGTGAAGATATATATAAACAAAACAAATGATGATGACTGAAATTTCCAAAGACTCTAATATACATTCAAGAGTGCTGTGGGATGTTCTGAATGTCCTGTGGGAGCCCGTTCTTGGGTTCCTCGTGGCTTTACCCAGCAGGTCCGCATAGAGGATGATTAGGACCACGGGCCTGAGTGCAGGTGTCTGAGATGGTCTGCACTTGGCTGTGCTGTGGGATGATCTGTATGTAAAATTGCTCTGATTGGTCAATAAATAAAACACTGACTGGCCAGTGGCTAGGCAGAAAGTATAGGTGGGACTAACAGAGAAGAAAAATAAAAGAACAGGAAGGCAAAAGGAGACTGCCTGGAGCTGCTGCCAGGACAAGGAAGATGTAAAGTACCTGCAAGCCACAAGTCACATGGCAAGGTATAGATTTATGGAAATGGATTAATTTAAGCTATAAGAACAGTTAGCAAGAGGCCTGTCACGGCCATACAGTTTGTAAGCAATATAAGTCTCTGTGTTTACTTGGTTGGGTCTGAGCGGCTGTGGGAGTGGAGGATGACAAAGATTTGTCCTGACTGTGGGCAAGGCAGGAAAACTCTAGCTACACAAGAGAGAAAGTCAAACAACTCCTGAAGTTGATATAAGATCTAAAGACATATATTCATTATTCAATAAAATATTTTCCAAGTCTAGAGAAAGAAATAGATCTCTTAATACAAGAAGCATTTAGGTGCCTCATGTAGACATGACCAGAGAAAAAATTCAACACAGCGTATCCTATTAAAAATGTCAAAAACTACAAAGTAAAGCCCAACGTTAAAAGCTGTAAAGGAGAAATGCCAACTCACTCATGAGGCAAACATCAGATCTCTTTGAACAGTAGCCCTAAAGTCTAGGCAAGCAGGGAATGATAGCTGTCGAGACCTGAAAGTAAATAACTGCTAAACAAGATTGCTTTATTATACAAAAATATCATTTAAAATTGATGCAAAAGTAAGAACATTTCAAGCACAGCACAATATGAAGCAATTTACAAAAACTAAGCCAGTCCTAAAGGGATTTCTTGAAGGAATGCTATATATACACAGAGGAGGAAGGACAACAGTCACACTCATGACAGTAGCGCAGAAAACAATACATTCCACAAAAGGAATAGATTAGCAGAGGACAATTGAGAATGGTTCTATCCTGCCCAACACTTTAAACCAGCCAGCAGCTAATAATAACTGAGGAAGAGAAAAATCACTAAAAGTAATCCAACCAATCATCACAGCAAGTATCAAAACAATACTATTCAGGAAAACTATCTAAAAGATAAACTTCGATGCAGATATCTATAAAATATTCTATCCAGTTGATACAGAAATATGCATTCTTCCAGACTGCTCAATTAATTTCTAAACCAGTGATTCTTAAGCTATGTGTCAAGACTCATTTTGGAGTGAATGACTCTTTCATTGGGGTAGCATATCAGATATCCTGCATATCAAGTATTTGCATTACAATTCATAACAGTAGTAAAATTACAGTTTTGAAGTAGCAATGAAATAATTTTATGGTTGGATGTCACCACAACATGAAGAACTGTACTAAAGTGTCACAGCATTAGGAAGGTTGAGAACCCAGTGGTTCTAAATTAATCACATTATAGGCAAATCTTAACAAATGCAAATGATTCATAACAATTCCTTGCATACTATCAGATCACAATGAAATAAAACAAGAAATAAATAGCAAGAGAAACCACAACTGTACATTAGTATTAGTATTAAAGTATTAACTTGAGTTGAATAACACACTTCTTCATGTAAACTTGAGTGCACGTGAATGTGAGCATGCATATGCCATCATGTACATGTGAACATCAAAGGACAACCTCAGGTGTGAATCTTTGCCTTCCATCATGTTTGAGACAAGGTCTCTTTGTTGTTTTTCCAATGTATATACTAATTTATCTGATCCACAAGCTTCCAGGGATTCTCCTGTCTTCACATCTCATAATCATGTAGGAGCACTGGGATTACAGAACCTTATGCTGTGCACCTGCCTTTTACTTGAGTTCTGTGGATCCAAAGTAAGATCATCAAATTTATGAAACAAGTACTTTTCCAAATGTGCTATCTCACTAGCCCCAGAACAATATACTTCTAAACAAACAGTGAACCATTGAAGAAGCTAGAGAAGAAATTAAATGATTTCAATAATCAATTGAAAACAATATAATAACTGAGCAATTTTTATCTATAATGAATGCTTATCTTAATAATCAGAATGATTCCAAATAAACCTAATAATGACTTCACTCTTTTACAGAAATATGAACAAACCAAACACAAACCCAGTAGATGACATGAACTAGTAGATATTGAATACAAATTGTTGAAATGCAGGCTAAAAGGACAAAAAAAAATCTAATAAAAAAAACTGTTTTATTTTGTCGCTTATTCTCAAAGGAAATTATAGTTTCAACAACTATCATATTAGTTAAAATATTCATGAAAATTCAATGGAACACCAAATCTTAAAATGCTAGAATAATACTTTGATTTGCTTCTCATAGAAAAATATTAGAGTATATTAAGTAATAACAGGCTCACAGAGACTATAGCTCAGTTGATGAAAAGGATTCAGAAGTGTCAAATGGTAGCAAGATTGTACAGTCGATGTGCTTTGGAAAGTATCATTTGGTGATCAAAATTTATACTTCTTAATAATATCACTATTTTCTTTTAATGTATAAATCTTATTTTTTCTGAAAATAGAATTCTTCATTCAATTAAAAAACAAACAAAAAAGACAGCCCTCTATCCAAACTAAATAAGTGAAGACTTAAGTTCATATAATTAGAATAGAACAAAGGTTATTGCAATAGATTCCAATTAAATTTGGAAAATCATTGGAGAATTTGGTGGGAATTATATTTCAACAACACTGGAAAATGTAAAAGAAATGAATAAATTCCAACATACATATTACATACTGAAACTTAATCAAAACAACACAAACAACTTATCTGTAACAAGTAATGAGACTGAAGAAGAAATAAAAAGTCTCTTAACGGGCCGTGGTGGCACATATCTTTAATTCCAGCACTCAAGAGATGGATGCACGTGGATCTCTGCTGAGGCCAGACTGATCTACAGTGTGAGTTCCAGGACAGCCAGGCCTAAACAGAGAAACCCTTTCTTGAACAGTCAAACAAAAAGTCTCTTCACAATCCAAGTATGGTGGCACATGCTTTTTTTAAATATATATTTTAAAAGTTTTTTTTTTTTTTTAATTTTACAAACCTCCCCTCCCTTCTCACTCATCCCTCACCTTGCTCCCATCCACTCCTCAGAGAGGGTAAGATCTCCCATGGGGAGTCAAAAAAGTCTGGCATATCATATTGAGGCAGGATCAAGCAAGCCCCTCCTCCTTGAATGGAGGCTGAGCAAGGTATCCCTCCATAGGGAATGGGCTCCAAAAAGCCAGTTCATGCACTAGGGAGAAATCCTGGTCCCGCTGCCAGTGGCCCCACAAATTGCTCAAGCAACACAACTCTCACCCACAGAGGGCCTAGTTGGATCCCATGCAGGTTTGTCAGTCCAGTCAGTGAACTCCAACTAGCTTAGGTCAGCTGTCTCTGTGGGTTTCCCCATCATGATCCTGACCTGCCTTGTTCACATGATCCCTCCTCCCTCTCTTCAACTGAACTCCAGGAGCTGGGTCAAGTGCTTGGCTGTAGATCTCTGCATTTGCTTCCAACAGTCACTGGATGTAGGTTCTATGATGACAATTAGGGTAGACATCAATCTGATGACAGGGTTCAGGCACCCTCTCCACTATTGCTCGGAGTCTGAGCTGGGGTCATCCTTGTGGATTCCTGGGAATTTCCCTAGCACCAGGTTTCTCTCTAGTCGCAAAATGGTTCCCTCTATCGAGATTTCTCCTTCCTTGCTCTCCCTCTCTGTCCCTCCAACTTGATCATCTTGTTCCCTCATGTTCTCTTTCCACCTCTCCTTACCTCCCCACCCCCACACTCCCCATTTACTCAGGAGATCTTATCTATTTCCCTTTCCTAGGGGCATCCATGCATGTCTCTCTAAGGGTCATCCTTGTTACCTAGCTTCTCTTGGATTGTGGATTGTAGTTTAGTTATCCTTTGCTTTATGTCTAATATTCACTTATATGTGAGTACATACTGTGTTTGTCTTTCTGGGTCTCAGTTACCTTACTTAGGATGTTTTTTTTTTCTAGTTTCATCCATACCACTCTTGGGCATATACCCAAAGGATGCACATTCATATCACAAGGACATTTGCTCAACTATGTTCATAGCAGCATTATTCACAATACCTGGAACCTGGAAAAAAAAAAAAAAACTTAGATATCCTTCAACCGAAGAATGGATAAAGAAAATGTGGTACATTTACACAATGGAGTGTTACTCAGCATTGAAAAACAATGCACATGCTTTTTAAATCCCAGCACTTGGAACTGAGAAGCAGGCTGATCTCTTATGAGTTCAACGCACGCCTGATCTACATAGTAAGTTCCAGGCCAGCCTGGCTTACATGGTAAGAACTTGTCTCAAAAAAAAGGAAAGCCTCCTCACCAAAAAAAAAAAAAAAAAAAATTCCTGGAACCCAATAGATTTCTTGATGATTTTTTCCATTTTACCAAACTTTATAAAAGAAATAACAACACTTCCCAATCAATTCCATAGAAATCATGTATAAACACTACAAAGTTTGTTTTACCAAGTCAGTATTACCTTGTTTTTATTAAGAAATATTGTATTCATTTTATATACCAATCATAGATCCCCCTCTTCCCTCCTCCCTCTCCTCCAACCTACCCCCCAGTCCACCTCCATTCCCTCCTACCAGAAGGTAAAGCCTCCTATGGGGAGTCAGCAGAGCCTGGTACATTCAGTAGAGGCAGGTCCAAGCCCCTCCCCCTGCATCAAGGCTGTGCAAGGTGTCCCATCATAGGTGGTGGGCTCCAAAAAGCTAGCTCATGCACCAGGGATGGATCATGATCCTACTGCGAGGGAGCCCCAAAGCAGATCAAGCCACACAACTGTCTCACTTACAGAGAGGACCTAGTCCAGTCCTGTGGAGGCTCCACAGGTATTGGTCTAAATTTTATGAGTTCCCACTAGTTTGGTCTGGCCGTCTTCACAAGCTGCCCCATCATGATCTTGATGCCCCTTGCTCATAGAATCCCCCATCTCTCTCTCTCCTCTACTGGACTGGCTTACCCTGTTACCCCAGTAATCAGATCTGTGAATGCCTTAACTATCATCATGGAGCCTTTCTCCAGTAACTGATGGAAGCAAATGCAGAGATCCATGTATTTGTTTTTTTAAGACTGCATGCATGCATATCAAACATGTATGTAGTGCCCACAGAAGCAAAATGAGAAAGTTGGATCTCTTGGAACTGAAGTGACAGGCAGGTGTAAGTTTTCATATAAGTACTGGGAACTGAACCCCAGTCATATTCTTTTATTTTTAGATGTATTTATTTTTATGTGCATTGGTATTTTTGCCTATATGCATGTCTGTGTGAGGGTGCCAGAACCCCTGAAACTGGAGTTACAGACAGCCATGTGGGTGCTGGGATTTGAATCTGGGTTCTCTGGAAGAGCAGCCAATGCTCCTAACCACTGAGCCATCTCTCTTTCTCCTCCCCCTTTTAGAATTCCAGTCTTCTTCAAAAAGAGCAAGTACTCTTAACTGCTAAGCCATCTCTCCAGCTCCGTATGTTTTGGGTTAATAAGCCTGTTTTGTTTTGCTTTATATTTATTCTAGCTCTGCTTCATGAGAGATATATAGTAGATAAAAGTTCCCTAGTACAATATTGGTCACTATGCCCTGCAGGAATGAATGTCCAGGCCATTGTTTATGTGACACAGGCACTAAAGTGCCACACTTACATTTTAAATACCTCTGAACCTGGAAGTGTGGTTACACTGTTTTATATGCCATTGTGCCATCCAAGGTGTGATACCTCAGTACAACTGCTATTATAAATAAACCAACTATTGTCCAGCTGCTATTACAAATAACCAGTGCTCCAAGCCCAGGCCCTTGTGATACTACCAGACGTACTACCCTGGCCATACAACTCTGGACATTAGCTGCTCTGCTTTTTTATTTTGCTCTTAAAATGGGTGACATCAATAGTAGTTGTACTATAGTGTCAGTCCAGATTCTTGGCTTCCCACTCTTCAACCTTCTGTATATCAAGCACCTCCTGGTTTAGGGGTCAACCCTTCTTAAATTCTTCATACCATAGGTACTAGGGTAACCAGTAGGTGGGGGTGAGACCGTTTCATAGGTAACAGTTGCATCTTGGGAATCGATAACTACTGAAAATGACACGTGCCTGTTATAGATATGACTCCAATTTACTTAGAGGTCTTCCCTTTATATCAAGCCAGTTAAGGACACACAAATAACAAAAATCTGTGAAACAACTTCACTGATAAATATAGTCACAAATATTATTAATGAAAACATGCAATCTGATCTTAAATCTGATCATCAATAATGACTATATTATACTGGTGACTACCCCAATTATCATCAGAGAGGCTTCCTCCAGCAACTGATGGGTGCTGGTACAGAGAACCACAGCCAAACACTAGATGGAGCTTGGGGAACCCCAAAGAAGAGGGGGATCAAGGATTGTAGGAAGCCATAGGGGTCAAGGACACCAGGAGAACACGGTCCACAGAATCAATTAATAGAGTTCATAGGGGATCACAGAACTGAACCGGCAATCACAGAGCCTGCATGGGTCTGCACTAAGTCCTCTTCATTTATACTATGAATTTTATAGCTAGATGTTCTTGTGGGTCTCCTAACAGTGAGAATGGGAGTGTTTCTGACTTGTTTGCCTGCTCTTGGGACCCTTTACCTCCTACTGGTTGGCCTGTCTGGCCTTGATGTGAGGGTTTGTGCCTACTCTTATTGTAACTTGTTATGCCATGTACAGTCAATATCCCTGAAAGACCTGATCTTCTCTGAAGGGAAATGGAAGGGCGGTGACTATTGGGGAGAAGGGAGGTGGGTGAAAGATTTGGGATAAGTGGAGAGAGGGCAGGCTGTGGTCAGGATATATTGTATGAGAGAAGAATAAATAAATAAATAAATAAATAAATAAATAAATAAATAAATAAATAAATAAATAAATAACTGTCTTATCCATGGACTCAAGGTAGATGGTTTAGCGTGCACAAATCAGTGAGTATAATGAAAGATATACATAAATGCAAATACAAAAATAAAATTATTATCTCAAGAGATGCAAAAAAGGCATTTGACAAAATTTAACATCCATTCATGAAAAAGTATGAAAGAAACTGGGAATACAACTAGGATATCTCAAATGCATAAAGGTAATCTAGGACAACCCTATAGCCAACATTATTGCAAACAAGGAAAAACTGAGTGGTTCTGTTAAAGGCAGGACTGAGACAAGGGCATCTACTATTACTGCTTTTATTCCATAGAATAAAATAATGGAAGTATTAGTAAGAATAATAAGATATGCAAAGTAAACAAAAGGAATATAAATAGGAAAGGAAGAAATCTAATCATGCCTATTTTCAGATGATCATCTGATCCTGTAATTAAAAATTCCTGAAAACTACACCAGAAAGAATCTTGGGGTTAGTGTGGCTCAATTACCTCCTTCCATGACACTCCCTGCAAGTTCAGGCCGAGCTAGGACCCACCTCCAGGAATAATACTCTTGCAAATTCTGATTCAGAACCTTCACTCACTCCATGCCACTACTTCCTGCCTACTCCACCCTTGCAGACAAGCTACATCCATGCACCCTTTGCTTCATCTGACCCAAGACCTGCACCATTTACCACCCAGCCACGCCACTCCTTCAGGTTCAGGAAAAAGCCACATCTGCAAATGATTTTCATCCAGTCCCAGGAGAGATCTAAGTCTGAGCCCTTGCTGAGTCTAATCCAGATCCCTGGACCTATGCTGCATGTTAGGCTCAGGTCCAGCCAGGAGCCTTACCAAACAACTTTCCCAGACTTCCAAGCAATTTCGTGATTCTTCGGACGCAAGCATAACAAAAGTTACTATCTTCTCTCTAACCAACAATCAACAGCGAGTATCTGAAGGACTGACTTTTACACTATGGCTATCTGACCAGAAATCAACCAAGTTTAGGCAACAGTGAAAACAAAACAAGGCTTCCACTTGACAGAAGTTTGCTAGACTCTCCTATCAGAAACACAGCCAATGTAATGAAATAAATCTACATGAATAGGTCCCATCACAAAAATACAAGGAAAAAATACAATATATTCTATCAAAAGACCACTAATTCTATAGAAATCTTCTCCAGTACAAATTTCCTGTACAAACCACAAGGAACAGGATTTAAAAGAACAACTATAAACATTATCAAATAATACAAGAAGGACACAAGGAAACATTTGAACATTTAAAGAGGAAAGAAACCCCAAACTGAAGCCCAAGAAAACACAAACAGCTGAATGAAATTACAGAGACAATACAAGATTTGAAACTTAAATACAATAAAGAAATAGAAGTAGTGAATATTGGAAAGACTATTTCAAACTAAGAAAGGAATAAACATATCCAAGAGTCTTCAGAAAGAAAACTAGAGCTATAATTAATGGGAATCAAAATAGGAATAAGAACACAAACAGAAAACAACAACAACAACAAAATAACAGCAATCAACACACACTTTTAAATAATAAGTTTAAATATTAAAGGCTTTAGTTTTCAAATTGAAAGAAACAGGTTGGCTGAATGGATGAAAAAACAAACTCATCTTTCTATTGTCTACAAAAATAATTCTCAGCTTTAAATATAGGCAAAAAGACAAAAGATAGAATATATATTTCAAGCTAATAGGACCAATAGAGAAGCAGGTGCTACTATCCAAATGTCTGAAAAAATAGACTTCAAATTAAAGCTAAGGACACTTCATTATAATTAAGAGAACAATTAACAAGAAGACATAATGATCTTAAACATACATGCACCAAACAATTCTGCATCAATTTCACAAAAACACATTTTGCTGGACATAAAAATACAAATTAACTCCAGTAATTAATTAGGTCATTTAAGTACCTTATTTCTCCAAGAGACCAGTCATTTGGACAAAAACAATGTAACATCATAATTACATGACACTATACATCAAAATGTCCTAACATATATCTACAGAGTATTCAAATACCAAAAATCAGAGCAGAAATTAGCGAAACTGAAACAAAAAAAATAAAACACAAATAATCTATGTATCTAAGGATAGGTTCTTTGAGAAGATAAACAAGATCAACAGACTTTTAAGCAAATTGACAAAAAGAAAGGGAGAAAGTAAGAATAAAAAAGGAAGAGATCAAAAGTATCACAATCAGACACAACAAAGAGCATTACAGCAGAAGACACCAAAGAAATTTAGAACATGATAAGGGAATACTTTAAAAACCTATATTCCATTGAGCTAGAAAAGCTAAAAGAAATTGATGGATTTCTAGGTTTATATGAACCACCAAAATTAAACAAAGAGGAAATGAACAATTTAATAGACACACATAAGACTAATTCTACCATAAAGAGGAAATGAACAATTTAATAGACACACATAAGACTAATTCTACCATAAAGATACTTACACATCAATATTTATTGGTGCAGTCTTCCTCGTAGTGAAGAAATGAAATCAGCAACAGATGAATAGATAAAGAAATGTGGTATTTTGTAACTATAAGGATATAGATAAAATTTCTTTATCTGCTCATGCGATGCAATATCATCACAAAGAAAAATGAAATCATGAAATGTAGAAATTTGGATGAGACTGGAAATAATTTTAATCAGAATAACCTAGACTTAGAAAGACAAATAATGCATGTCTTCTTTTTATGTCCAGAACCTATATTAGGTGTGTGTGCATGTGCATGTGTGCGTGCCATATGTTGTTCATAATACTTGATTAGTGGCCATGATCCAGGGGAAACAAAACTTGAGAGAGTGAGATAAAGCAAAGGTAATGAATGAAGCACATGTGACATGAAGACAGAAGAGGGACTATGGTAGGAAGGGACTACTAGCAAAAGAGGCATAGGTATGGTGAGGTTTGTAGTGGATGGGAAAAATTGTGTACAAAAGGTATGAAAATAATAATAATAAATAAAAATAATGAATTATTTGTATGTTAGATTAATGTGCACTTATGTGTGGTGTATGTGTGTATATGTTCCTGTTTGTACATGTGTATTTGCAGGTATATGCATACGTGGAAGCCATAAGGCAATGTAAGATTTCCTCTTCTTTCACTCTCCAGCTTCTTCTTTCAAGACAGGGTCTCTCAATAAACCTGGAACTTACAAATTCTGCAAAATGAACTGGCCAGTGAGCTGTAAGGACCATTTTGTCTCTGCTCTCTAGTGCTATGATTACAGGCATACAATCACCAAGCTTTGCATTTTACGTGAGTGTTAGAGATTCAAACTCAGGTCCTCATGCTTCTGCAGAAACCATTTTACCAACTGAATTTTAAAGACTCTTGCATTTATTAACTCCTTCATTTCTTCTAAACAACTGTAATTATTCTGAGAATCCTAAATGCAAGTTTTTCAATAAACATGATATTAAATATGTAATGCAAATTTGTCACTCAAAATAGCTCCAATTGGATTGAGAAACTGTGGCATTGCTGAAGGAAGGGGACATTTTCTATTTATTTCTGGTTTTCAAAACATAGCCTAGTGCCTGACATAAGGTATGTGTTATTGAAGGATTGACAGAAAATTAAACTCACTTCAATATATGTAGTTTTCACATGTGCATATGATCAGAGTCAATAGCTCAAAGCATAGCTGTACAGTAATATTACATTCTTAGAAAACCACCAAGAGCCGGGTGGTGGTGGCGCACGCCTTTAATCCCAGCACTCGGGAGGCAGAGCCAAACTGATCTCTGTGAGTTTGAGGCCAGCCTGATCTACAGAGCAAGACCCAGGACAGGCACCAAAACTACATAGAGACACCCTGTCTTGAAAAAGAAAAAGAAAAGAAAGGAAGGAAGGGAGGGAGGGAGGGAGGGAGGGAGGGAGGGAGGGAGGAGGGAGGAAGGAAGGAAGGAAGGAAGGAAGGAAGGAAGGAAGGAAGGAAGGAAGGAAGGAAGGAAGGAAGGAAGGAAGGAAGGAAAAAAAGCATCAAGATCACTGGACAAATCTTACGTAGTTCTTAACCCTTTGAATTGCTCACCCTTTACATTATTTCTGTGGTGCTATGATCAGCAAGAACAGCATTTCCCTTAGGAAATTTGGACTCTTACTTTTTGATAGAATTATAATAAATCAAGTCAACTCTTCACTTTAACTTTAGGCACGTTCGTGAAAGTTTTTATTAAGAGTGGGTGGATAGATTCACTATGTTTATAAAGGTTGTTTTTAGAAAACATCGTCAAAATAGTAGGTAGAATTATTTGTGATGCTATGTATGGTTGTTGGTTTCCTTTCTTTATTCACAGCTGGGCAACTCAAGAATAGGATATTTTCAATCATATGGCTTCATCCTCACTTTTTCAAATTACAAAGTTAAATAAGAATATTGAATTAAACTCACTGTATTTAGTCACTACTATTTTAAAGTATTATTAAATAAATTATCTTAAATTTCAGCTTAACTAGAGTAAAAAGAATGTTCCTCATAAGCTGTATGCAGAATAATACTGTTCCTCATAAACTATCTGCAGAATATTTATATCAAAGTGTTCTTCATCTTTTATGGAGGAAATGAACTGAACTTCAAAGGAATTGAGTTTTTTTGACTATGAGAAGTATGTCAAAAAAAATCTTAGATTTTAAGTACAAGATCCTGTGTGTTGTCATAAAAATAGCTTTTTAAACTATGATAAGTACCATTTATAAAGAATTAAGCACAAAAACCCAAAAAGATTCTGGATTTTGTGTCATTGATCAGATATGTACACATATCTATTATATACATTATTGAAGTTTTAAAATTCCTTGCTCTGTGTGAAAACTAACCATTTAGTAAAACCAAAATATTTCTGTATGTGTATAAAATAAAAAAAACTAATAGTTATTATTCATTAGGAAATGGAAAGAGAATTAATAAAAATGAATGCATGGTGGGAGGCTAGACCCGGAGTATCAATTGGGAAAGGTGAGGGGAGAGGCTGAAAAGAGAGGAAATGCAGAAAGGGACATCTAGAACTAAGGGTCATTTGAAACAGAAAGACAGCAAAGAACACAGAATAGAGATAGTAATAGCAAAAGTGTGAGTGGTATATATTTACCTTAAATACCCACTGGATTCTTGACATGTATTTTTGATATTCCCCTCCACACAAGAGGGAAAGGAGTATCCTTAAGGTAAGAAACAATCTGATACGTTTACTCACATCAAGGTATAGTGATTGTGACAAAGTGACTACTCCTTCCTCTTTGCTCTGTCACAAATTTCATACTAGATGGCAGAAATAGAGAACAATCTCAGGACACATCTAGTCCCCCCAAAAAATCTCACACTTCCTTTCTTTCTCCTTCAAAACATTTCAGTCCATATGTTTGTAAATGTTTACAACAAGAATAGCATGGACTTACTAACATGTTAAGCTGAATAAGAATATTTTGAATATTTATAATATCTAAAAAATGTATTTCATAAGAAAAATGAAGTTAAATTAGATAAAATTCCTTTAAAATTTACTTCATTTTCCTTACTTTTCTAATCCTGCAAATATCTTATTTGTCTTTCATGTAAAACCCCCTTCATGTTATGCTCTATAAGTTCGAACATCTTATGTGACAGAAAACTTCCTCCAATAGTCCTTTTAAATTTTGGTCATGTGTGACAGTTAGAAATCTGGTTTTTGAACTAAATTTGTCTTCTTAATCCTTGCCCTTGGAGTTACAAAAATTTAGTTGAATTCTTCTACATGAAAGTACTCTGAATATTTAAAACTTGAATTCTCACCCAGGTGGCTAATTTCCATTCTTCATTACACAGACAGTCATATTTTCTTAAGATAATCCTTTTCTGGTTTCCCCCCATATTATGTGAGCTTCCTTCTTCATAAGTCATATCCCTACTTCTTTAATTACTTTTTAATAAGGACCAATTCTGCTGATTGACTAAATACAGTTACATCACAATGAAGAGATTTCTATTCACTAATGACCCTCTTCAAATGCGGTGCTGATATTTGGATTGTAATTTTGGGGGTGTGGGGTGTTTTGAAATACGTTATGTCTATGTAGTCCTGGTTGTCCTGGAGCTGACAATGTAGAATAGGCTAGGCTAGAACTCACAAAGATCCTCAGGTTTCTGTCTCCTAAGTGTTGGGATTAAAGCTGTTCACCTAGTTCTGGATTGTAATCCTAGAAGACGCTAGAATCCAAGATCATGGGTTTTCCTTTGTAAATGTGCACGTAAAATAAAATAGAATGGAAGCTTTCGTGATATATATTACTTTTTACTAAATTAAACAAAATTACATGATGCTACAATTTCAGAATACTAAACACATAAGTTAGACATCTAGCACTACACCTAGTTTTATCCTAATATCTGATATGCATGGGACAAAAAAATCTTGTTTCCTGTCTTACACATGATGTATTGACTACACAGGAGAAAACTATACTACCTTGATTTAACACATCAATATAATCAACAACGTAGTCAACTTTTTCAGATAGCTTAATTGGTTTACTTTTTACTAATATACATTTGTTGAACTGAATCTAGAGGTAGGTAGTTGTAGCGTACTTTAGACACAATAACTGACATCTGCAAGTTCTTTTTCCTTACAGTCACCAAATAACTCTTTATCAACTTTATTAAATTAGATGTGAGAAAGAATAGCATTTCGTTTTTGACACTAGCTTTTATTTATTGTAGCATTCATTTCTCTTACTGCTAGGTCAGTTTCTAGTTTTCATATTTAAGATCATTTTGGCAAGGGAGAAAGTATTATTTCTGTAGTAGGTTTATTTTGTGACTATTCAGTGGTTTTCAATGAAGAAGATAAATGAAAGGTCCTTTCCAGCTATGTTTATTTCACCTTCAGTCTTCTACCATTCTTTTCAAAAGATCCCACCACTTTGAGTTATTTTTTTTGTTGTTGTTTGTTTTGTTGTATTTTACTTTTTTTAATGAAAAGGTTTAAAAATCATACAATTTATTGTGTTTCATTTTGTGTACTAAATCTAAGTGAAACTGTTTAGATAGTGTGTTACAACTGAAGAGATGTAAAGGAAGGATTTGATTCATATCAATTATGCATATAGTATAATTATTTTCTATTTCTGAAATTGAACTCTTAACTTTATAAAAGTATTTAAAGCTTTAAATTTTGTTCATTCAATATCATACACTGTTAGTAAGTTAACAACAAATAAAACAGATTATTCAATAATTAAGATTTTGCAGTAAAAAAAAGGTAATTTAAGTAGACAACAATATCTAACTTCTGGCAGTGTACAAATCAATCCAGGGGTATTTATAAAGATAATTGATCATATTGCTTAATCTTAATCTATTACTGTCAAGAATGAAGTATGGCATAGTAGATGTTAAGGACATAGGTTTAAAAACAAAAACTCTGTTTACCACATTTTTGATTGTCAATTTGTGCATGTTCAAAATACAGGCAACAATATTAATTGATTTCAAAATTTCACAGTTAAGCAGCTTTTTCAGTGAGATAGTTATGTCTTTCTAAACTACTCTCCAAGTAACAAGTTATCCTATGCATTTATCCATTATAACATGTATTGATGTTTTTAGTAAAGCTTTACTTACTATTTTATGCAGATGGCTTTTTGCCTGTATATGTTACATGCACACCTCATCCATGCACTGCTCACACTGACCAGAAGTTGGTGTAAGATCCCCTGGGACAGAACTTTCAGATAGTTGTGAACTGCTGTATAGGTGCTGAGAACAAGATATGAGTTCTTTATGAGAAGAGCAACTGTTCTTAACTGCTGCTCAAGTTCTCTTTATAGCCCATATATTTCTGCTTAAAAAAAGTAAGTTCTTGTTTTTTGCAATGGTCTGTCATTCCTCTTAGGACTATAAGCTACTTGAGGGCTGGCCTATCCTTAATTTTTCTATTGCTACATCTCTAACAAGAAGCACAGCAAATGGTATAAACTACCTAATTTGAATGTATTGAATGAGTGAATAAAAACCATATACTTACAACACTACTGATTTTGCTATCACTGTGGTCTTCTTTAACTAAGGAAAAATTATTACACTTGAAATCACATTTATTAATCTAAATAAAAGGAAAATTTATGATTCTAAAACTGAAAATTAAAATGAGTTAATTAAATAAATTACATCATTATAAAAATCATAATTTGTTATTTTTGTCTTTTTATGTAAAATAGACACCTGCATATCCACATGATATTCACTTCTGACTATCACAATAATCAAGATATATTATGGGTCAGGGTACTCAATAGCTGATGAAGGGATCAAAAATGTTTTTTATGTACACAGTACATTATTTTCTGCCATGAAAAGAATGTCATCCTGTCATCTGCTGCAAAATAGATGGTACAGAGTATCATCATGTTAAGCAAAATAAGTTAGACACAGAAAAACAAAGACTTAATGTTATCTGTCATATGTAGATGATAGAAATATTTATCTGAATAGAGAAGAATTATAATGGGAGGCTGAAAGGGATAGTGGTAACGCAGAATAGAAAGATGAATAATGATTACTCCAACAGAGTTAAATAGCATTTACTTCTAGTGTTCTGCAACACAATGGTTTTTTGTAAATTTATTTATGTTATGAATAATTAAGTCTCCAAACACAAAATAATATTAATAAGACAGAACTATTAATTACCTTGATTCATTTAGTAAATATTATATGCATGAATTGAAAGATCAGAATGAAACTTGTAAATATGTAGTTATTGCATTTTAGTCAAAATTTTTAAAGCTTAAGGATATAAAAATACTGACTACCCTAATCTGCTGATTACAAATTGTACATATGTGTCTATTTCAATAATATGTTTCACAAGATATTTACAATTAAAAGTTAATTTAAAATAAAGAAATAAAACTATATACGACTGTTTTCATCTGTCAATGAGAATATAATCTAATGGCTTAGAACATAAACACAAAGCTGAACTTCATTTGAATTTTAAGATATTTCAAAGAATGATATTTCAAGCATTGAATCATTGAAATAGGTAAGAATTTATTTTCTTTTTCTTCATGCTAAATATTCTCCTCATTTGTGACCTTAGATATTGAACCTTCATTATGTCATTACTCCAAGATGGAAAGTGACCAAACGTCAAAATGAATTCCTTTTGCTTCTGAAAACTGTTTTACACAGCAATATTTAAAAGCCACATCCTCCTTCCAAAAACAAACACACACTATGACCTAGTCCATTAAAGAGCAGAAGGTGTTGAGCAACCAAAAGCTTTTAAATACCAGTGCTTCTGCTTGCGTTTTGTTGATCTTCACCATGGCAATGAATATATGGTAAAGTGTACTCCATTAACATTGTGTACTAACTTAAAACCCCTCTAATAATTTTTATAAAATTATTGCCTCTGAAAGCTGTTAGAAGATAGTTTTATATTAATTTTCACAGACTGAAATTGTTTTTAAAATTTAATCTGCATTACAGGATCTTGACGATATCTGGTAGCTAGTTTAATAGCTTAAAGAAAAATATTTTCTCATCTTTATTTTTTATAGGAACACATATAGCCATGAATCTTATTCAAGTAGGAAATATGTGATGAATTACTATATGATATAGAACAAGGAAATGTAACTTCCTGGCTTAAAATTAAATCTGATTAAATTAGTAGCCATGTTATTAGAGATAGGATAAATGTCAAAAATTCATTATTTTGTTTCAAACTTATTTTATCATAAATCTGCCCTATGACACATAATAACTTGTACTGTTTTGCAGAGTATTTGATAAGCAAGTTCAACAGTGTAGGTGAGTGAAAATGTGAGTCGCATGATAATGACTCCCCAGGGAAATCAGTCTTTTGGATGCAGGAATATGTGGAAAAATATTCAAAAGTTTACTATTTTCACCAGTTAATATACAAAACGTCTCTTCAGAAGATTAATAGATAGGTAGAAAGAGCATAACAGAAACAAATTTAATGACTTTTGTAGTATAAAGAAAAATATATCTAGTGTCTTGTGTGTTGGAAGACATGATTTACTGTACATACCATGACTCTTATTACATGTTTTTGAATGCTACAGCATATGCTAAATGGAATATTAAAACAAGATGCCAAATGAAATTTGAAAAAGAATGGTAGTCTAAATTGACTTAGTGTAGAAAGATATAAGAATCAATTAGAAAGCACAGGAAATAATTATTTTAATTTTCTATATGAATATGAACAGTACCACTTACAATTCTTGAAAAATATAAATAAACCAAGATATGTTAACTTCTCAATAGGATTTATTAACATATGCTCATTTTCTCAAAAAAGACACCTTCTGAAACTTGAAATACGCTAGAAAAGTAATTATTTACTAATATATAAGAAATAACTATATTTAAAAATTGTAGAGAGAATTTTTATTAAACTTAAATATGATGCTTCTCAAATGTCCTAAGCACTCCTTTCAATATTTTTACTAAAGAAATGCTGGCAAGCTGCCACCTTTGCATAGTTATATAGCAGCTCTCACAGCCTAACTCTTCCTCTTGAGTTGTCCTTGTGAACTGGCTAAGTTAATCGAATCTTTTCCCTAGGATCCACAGATTTACAATGTTAATATTTCGACTTATCATGAGCACACATATGCTTTACTGGAGCAATTTATGTGAGTAAGAACAACACGTTTTTAAAATGATTATGTTAAAGAACAGAGCCACAATTCATTCTACATAAAAATCTGACATGGTAGAGATAATCATATATGACTTTTGCAATTAGGAACTTCATTATGCTTGTCAAACACTCCACTTTGCTTTTAATAATATATTCACATATCCCTTTGTGCACATTGAAAGTCTGACTGAGAGCATATTTCTAGTCATAAATAAAAATTAGACTTTACTTTCAAATACTTATTGTCCACACCTCTGAACATTCATTACTTTCTCTGTCTTCAGGATGAAGAAGAAAGTTCTTGATCAGTTTTATCACACATGATGACCTTCAAGGTCACTAGCAGTCAAAAAAGAGTTTTCTTCCATGTATTGGTATGTTACATATTTAAAATTTCATTTCCAGTTTTACTATGTTCTATCTCATAGGAGAGTTACACATTAAAATACAAGAAGCAAAAATTAATGCAGTAGACAAATTATCAATGAGCTATCACTAAAACAAAAACCAGAGCCATAATAAAACTGATTTTCATCAACATCTTAGCAAGAAACAAGCCATAAGAAAAAAAAAGCTATTTCAATCTTACCTATTATTCATTCAACTGTTCTTTAAAAGTTATTCATGGCAAATTCAAAGTAGAATGGAAAATTATGTGATGAATATATGAAACATTTCTTTTGACTATTTTAATATTAAACTACTGAATGATGTTATGAATCATTCTTGAATATATCAATTTTTACTTAAAATCTTTCTAATAAAGATGTGCAGTTTCTACAAATTTTAAACATAGCAGAATATTGAAAATTATTACATAAAGTGTACTGATATAAATTAACAACTGTTATCAAGTGGTCTTTACTATTGTTGCTATTATTAGCAGAACATATTATTTGTGCTTAAGTAATGGGTTTGAAATGTAAATCTATAAGATCTCACAAGTGATAAAGGAAAATATCCATGAATCATTAGGTATAAGTCTTAATAAGCATAAAGCTTCAGAAAGCTAGTTTAACAGAAGCATTTGCAAAAATATTTTATGAGTCTATTATTGGTTCTTCTGTGTAGTCATTTAGGAGTGTGTTCCTCAGTTTTCTGTTTCTCATTATGCTTGCTTTAAAGGGACTTTGCCCACTGATCCTTGAATTCCAATCTTTAAGCCTCTTGTCAAGACAAATTCATTTCTGTGAAAACTCCCTGTGCCTCAGACAGGATCTAGGAAATTTAGGCTTAATGGAGTCCCTATATAAGTATCTTTATGTAGTTTCATCTGGATGAAGGAAAAATACTTTCAATAATTATAAAATTTATGATAAAAGAAAGTCATATGTTTGTATTTCATGCACTAGCACTCAAAGTAATATATAGAGCACATGCAGCAAATTTGTATGTGGAAGAACATTTTAATATTTTGTGTATCTAGTTTAATTCTCTGTGTATGAATATGAAATGTGTATTTATTTGCCCATTTATTCAATCTAGCCAATAGATGAAAACATATTATTTTTAGAAAATGGAATTATAACAACTTGATATAAAATTCAAAAAATTTGATGGCTATTAGCAAAAAATAAGGGAACTTTAGCTATCATTTGTTATTTACAATTAGTATTATTTGCCATTGCACATCTTATTTATTTATTTTGTATGTGTGTATGTGTTCATATTTTTAGAATGTACTCATCAGAATTTCTCAAACTAGATTTACATATATAAAATAAACTAAGAGTTTTATTAACTTGTAATTTCTGAGAAGTAAGCCTTGAGTGCACCTGAAATATTGAATTTTATAGTAAGGTAAAAATAATGTGTATCAAAAGAACTATAGGCAAGTAAGTAAAACTGGGAGCTAAGAGCACACCAACTAGTTGTCCAGTGCCGTGGGGTCAGCCTTGAAAACACATCGAAGTAAAAATTCTATTAACTGAACAGATTATATTTATGAATATATATGTATATACATACATGCACACAATAACAACTACTGAAAAAAGAGGCCATGAATTTGAAGAAGAATGGATATGGGTATATGGAAAGGTTTGGAGGGAACAAAGGAAGGGGGATGTAATTATATTACAAAATTTCAAAAAATAAAAAAATCCTGACTACATAAACAAACAAAATAAATAAATAATGTGTCTATTACTCAGATAGAGCTACCAATCTCTGCTCTATACCCTTTATTTTTAAGAGGATCTGAAAGCATATTTGGGACTCAGTCTTATTTTAATATAAAATAAAACATTTTAAAGAAAGAATTATTTACAATACAAATATAATAGCTGAATGACTATTACATGCCATCAGGACTGTGATAGATCCTGTTAAAACTAACTGAATAAAATACTTCTGAGCATAAAATTTACAATGCAATTATCTTCAGAAGATGGCACAAAAATACAATATTAATTGATATTATCTTTACACTTTTATCAGTACATCCAGAAAGCAATATTTTATACTATGTAATGATAGCATATGTTTATAAACCAGGTCTCTGTGAAATGTATGTGTACATTTATTACAAGAATGTGCACGAATTACATTTTTATGTGTTTTTTTATTTTACAACACCATTCAGTTCCACATAATAGCCACAGATTTCCCTGTTCTCCCCCTCTCGCCCCCCCTCCCCCCAGCCCACCCCCCATTCCCACCTCCTCCAGATCAAGGTCTCCCCCGAGGACCAGGATCGACCTGATAGACTCAGTCCAGGCAGGTCCAGTTCCCCCCTCCCAGACAGAGCCAAGCGTCCCTGCATAAGTGCCAGGATTCAAACAGCCAACTCATGCAACGAGCCCAGAACCCGGCACCACCGCACAGCTGCCTCCCAAACAGATCAAGCCAAATGACTGTCTCACCCATTCAGAGGGCCTGATCCAGTTGGGGGGCCTCTCAGCCTTTGGTTCATAGTTCATGTGCTTCCATTCATTTGGTTATTTGTCCCTGTGCTTTATCCAACCTTGGCTTCAACAATTCTCGCTCATAAAACCCTCCTCTTTCTCACTAATTAGACTCCCAGTGCTCCACCAGGGGCCCAGCCGTGGATGTCTGCATCCAGATTCCTCAGTCCTTGGATGGGGTTTATGGCACAACTATCAGGGTGTTTGGCCATCCCATCACCAGAGTAGGTCAGTTGCTGCCATCTCTCGACCATTGCCAGCAGTCTTTTGCGGGGGTATCTTTGTGGATCTCCGTGGGCCTCCCTAGCTCTCTGCTTCCTCCTCTTCTCTTGTGGTCTTCATTTACCATGGTCTCCTATTCCTTGTTCTCCCTCTCTTTTCTTGATCCAGCTAGGATCTCCCACTCTCTTTCCCTCGACCGTCGCCCTTCATTGCTCCCACTCATGACCAGGAAAATTGGGAATCAATCTCCCCCAAGATCCAGCTATACCACTCCTGGGCATATACCCAAGAAATGCTCAATCATACCACAAGAGCACTTGCTCAGCTATGTTCATATCAGCATTGTTTGTAATAGCCAAAACCTGGAAACAACCTAGATGCCCTTCAACTGAAGAATGGATAAATAAATTGTGGCACATATACACAATGGAATACTACTCAGCAGAGAAAAACAATGACATCATGCGGTTAGCAGGCAAATGGATGGATCTAGAAAAAATCATCCTGAGTGAGGTAACCCAGACTCAGAAAGACAAATATGGTATGTACTCTCTCATAGGAAGATGCTAGATGTGGAACAAGGATGACTGGACTGCTACTCACATCACCAGTGAGGCTACCTGGAAAACGGGTCCCCCAAAAAGACACGGAGAAATGGATGAGATCTACAGGAATTACATTTTTAATGACATAGTAGAAACATGCAAAATATACTTTATTATTCACCCCATATATTTATTGTCTATAAAATATTATTTTAGCTGACATTTGTCAAAATTTTATATCCACATGGATTATAGCGGCAATTGGCAAAAATATAGTTAAGGCATGTCTGTTTTTATGATATGTTCTTTAATGATAGGAAAAAATGATAAAAATAGACAGGTATGAGAATTCCATTAACTCTTCTACCAAGTGAATGAAATTCTTTACTTAGGTGGACAATAGTGTTAAAACACTGAAAGAATATTACTTCAATACTTTTTGCACTAGTTACATCACAGTTACAGAACCAGTATACTTATAACTAGAATCTTCAGTGTTAGCTTTTTCTCTGATAATTTCTTAAGAGAAGCATGGAAAAATTGATCAGCCAAAATTATTTACTCAAAATTCATGAAATAGATAAGGAGAACCAAAAAGTAGAATAAATAAGAACTTGAGAAAGGGAGTAAAGGTGGATAGATATCATAAGAAAACATGTTACTTTGTATATTAATTAAAATATGAAAAAGGAGAGCCGGGCGGTGGTGGCGCACACCTTTAATCCCAGCACTCGGGAGGCAGAGCCAGGCGGATCTCTGTGAGTTCAAGGCTAGCCTGGGCTACCAAGTGAGTTCCAGGAAAGGCACAAAGCTACACAGAGAAACCCTGTCTCGAAAAACCAATATATATATATGAAAAAGGAAAAAGATGGAAAGGGTAGCATATAATTGTTATCCTAATTTCAAGTATATCAAAAAGTTGAGAAGCTTGAGAGGAAAGAAAATAATCTCATGTTGAGGTCAAAATCTGCAGGGAAATCAATCATTGTACTCTAGGATGTGAAAAAAAATTAAACCATTAAGTTTCCCTTGTTAGGAAATCCTTTTGCTTTCATGAGCCACATTGCTGTATGTTTCACTCACAATGAATTGACTTTGACTCAGGTATAAAGAAATATTTCATTCCTTTAAATTTTTTTTCTTTTTTTTCATTTTTTAAATTTATTTATTAAATTTAATTTTACATATCAGTCACGGATTCCTTTGTTCTCCCCTCTCCCACCCCCCAACCCTCCCACCTCCTCACGCCCCCACCCCACCCCCCGCCTTCGCTCCAGCCCACCCCCCATTCCCATCTCCTCCAGGGCAAAGACTCCCCCGAGGATTGACTTCAACCTGGTTGATTCAGTCCAAGCAGGTCCAGTCCCCTCCTCCCAGGCTGAGTGTCCTGTATAAGCCCCAGGTTCCAAACTGCCAGCTCATGCACTGAGGACAGGACCCAGTCCCACTGTCTGGATGCCTCCCAAGCAGATCAAGCTAATCAACTGCCTTATTTATCCGGAGGGCCTGATCCAGTTGGAGGCTCCTCAGCTATTGGTTCATATCATGTGTTTCCTTTCGTTTGTATATTTGTCCCTGTGCTTTTTAACCCAACTTCAAAGACAGAGCAATCCAGAGCTTTGTATTTGATACAAAAATTTCTATGGCTATTTTAAAAATCATATTCTTCAACAAACCAGGAAAACTTTTAACATGATGTGCTCTTCCTGCATTAAGTTTCTTTGATAGCAGTAACAGCCTACTCCAAAAATAATTATGACTATTGACAGTGTTTCCTATAAGAGACATGGACTATCAAACAAAATCCCTATTATTAGCCATGAGAAACCTCCATTTGAGTTGGTGGTCAGGGTGAATGAGGAGAGTCCCAAGAGATAAGTTATTGTTGACAGCCTCAAAGATGTTGAATATAAGTTTCTTTTGCTGAAGATACCACATATTTTGGACACAGCAGTCAAAAATTTGAATTAGATCTAAAATTTGAATTGGATCTCATCTGACAGTTTTCTTCCTGTGGTCTAGCTTCCCTGGTACCAGAAAATACTATGGAAGCAGCCAATAAAGGGAAACAATCAGCAGTCCTAATCAGCTGTGATGCCAATGAACTGTAACAATGATCAACATGACAAGATATTCCTCAAGTAGCAATAGTGTCACTCATATCTTTCTGTTAACCAACAGTTGCCTAATTGAACTTAAGGCCCACTTAATAGGAAGGAAATCATTCCGGGTACTAGAAAACAAGCTAGCTACCTGGGACTAACAAATTTGTGAATCGTTGAAGACAACCTACTACCAGCCAACTACCATCACTATACTAGACCTAGATAATCCTTAACTTCATTTTAAAACTTATCCCTATACCCACAGATAAGTACAGTGCTCACACCTCATCCAAGAAACTTCCCTTTATAGCAAATAGAACCCATTACAAAAATAACACAACTGGACACAAGGCAGAGATCAGTAGATCTTTTGGAGCCCAGTTCCAATGGATACAGCAACAACATAATTCTTGCTCCTAAGACTTGGGGAACTGTGCAGAAGAGGAGACTAAAAGATTTTAAGAATCAGAAAACCAGGAAGTCTGCTGTGAGAATGTATCTTCTAGAAATGACAGGGAAAGTATTCGACAATAACCCATTGTGGAATATTAGTTTAAGATATGTTACATTCATTTATGCTGTGGGACATGTGTTTAATGATGCAAAGATGTGTTGCATTCTTTTATGTTGTATTTGTTTAACTCTGTAAAGCTGTGTTACTTTGTCTTCCTAAAACACCTGATGGTCTAATAAAGAGCTAAATGGCCAACAGCTAGGCAGGACAGAGAAATATGTGTGGCTGCTAGGCAGAGAGGATAAATAAGAGGAGAAATCCAGGAGAGAGAGAGAGAGAGAGAGAGAGAGAGAGAGAGAGAGAGAGAGAGAGAGAGAGAGAGGTGCAAGGACTGAGAAAAGGAGGAGAGAAGGATGCTAGGGGCCAGCAACCCAGCCACCCAGCCAGTCACAGAGTATGAAGAAAAAAAAGATATATAGAATAAAGAAAAGTAAAAAGCCCATAGGCAAAAATGCAATTAAAGAGAAACGGGATGAGTTAAATTAGAAAAAGCTGGCTAGAAACAAGCAAAACTGAGGCCTGGCATTCATAGGTAAAAGTAAGTCTACATGTATTTATATGGGAGCTGGGTGGCAGGCCCCCAAGAGGAAAAAAAAGCAAATACAATACCCCAACACTAAACAAACCGTGACCAATTATAATATCATTAGGCATCCTGACATGGGGGAATCTTATGTGTCCACCTCTGGACAAACTACAGATAATTCATGACTGCTGAGTGAGGGAGGATTAGCTTCTCCCAGGAATGAGATACCTAATTTGTTATCTAATATAAAGTAGTCAGCCATGAAATCACATATGCAGAAGCCACACTAAATGTATTCCATAGTGTGTGTGTGTGTGGTGTATGTATTTATGTATGTATGAAATACTAATATTCAAAAAGAGGCCTTCAAAGTGATAGTAAGGGGAATAGAAGTAATTGGAGGGGGACAGGGAAAGGGGGAAGTGATAAAATTATATTTTAGTTCGAATTTTTAATAAAAATAATTTGTGAGTATACTTTTTGTTTACATATAGTAATCTGACAATATTGGATATATATTCAACTAATCAGTGGCAGTTAAATGGGATTTTAAAGGAAGTGATTCACAAAGCAAATAACATAATATATAATTAAGTTATATATCTGTAAAACAGAAAATTTACTTGCAGACATATCCTCCTGAAAACCTTTCTATAGTTTGCTCTGAAACATTTTCTTTCCCTAATCCTCCCTATTACACTTTTCTAAATCAGGAAGTTTATTTTTTGTTCTCTATTTTTTTATTCAAGATCCAGAATGTCACCTCCCTTTAAAAAATTGTTGCCTTTTTCTAAGTGATTTAGTCACTATATTTTCTGAATTCTTGTATATTTTTCCTTGCAATTTGAGCATTCTTGGAGGGAGGGAAGAAAGGAAAAACCAAGTATAACAATGAATTTCAGCAGAAATGTACTGAGGTTGTTGCTAACCAAAAGCCCTAGTTGAAACAAAGCACATTAAATCTGATAATTTATGTAATTCTGTATAATACTTTAGGCTAAAAATTATTCTGACTCAAAAGGGGAGGCACCATAAAACAATGGAATTGGGTAATTAATGGAATATTTAGAGTCAGGCATAGCTAGATAGTAAATAATTACTCTTTTATTTACTAGATGTGTGACTTTGAGCAAATCAATTAATTTACCTACTTCTCTAATGCCATTATTAAGATTTATGCTTTCTACCCTACACTAACAACGAGCAAATTAATCCAGTTTCCTAAACAATTTACAATATTTTAAAACATATTTAAACGAGATAATCCCTCTTTCTAGAATGTTGTTACTCTACCACAGCTATGATATATTCATCTAATATTTCAACACCTAGTTGAAATGTTACTTCTTTTACAAGTAACCCCAGGCAAAGCTCAATACTTTCATCTCTTTGACTTCACTTTATATTACAGTGTCCAAAGTATAACAGGAACTATTTATTGAACACCTGACACACACTGGGTCATGGTGGAGCACTCCTGTAATTGCAGCACTGGGAGGTGTAGGTGGATCTCTGTGAGTTTCAGGCCAGCCTCATCTATATAGCGAATTCTAGGAAAGCCAGGGCTACACAGAGAAACAGTGTCTTGAAAAACTAAAAACAAAATGAAAATTGTCATTTAGGAAACATAGATGGATACAATTCCTAGAGTAACATAATTTTCAAAAGTATTCTTTGAAATATAGTTATGAATAATAAAATTTACTTATTTTAAAATAATGTCAAGATACAAGATATAATAAGAAAAGGCAAAAGCCTTCACATCTAGGCTGGACAAGGCAACCCAACAGGAGGAAAAGAGTCCCAGGAGCATGCAAAAGAGTCAGATATACAGCTGCTCCCGCTGTTAGGAGTCCCACAAAACCACCAAGGTAACAGCCATGACGTATATGCAGAGTGGGAGTGGATCTAGGGGACAGGGGATCTTCAGGAGCTGCTGGAGGGGAGGGGAAACTGTGGTCAGGATATATTGTAGGAGAGAAGAATCTATTTTCAATAAAAAAGAATAAAGGAGTTGAAGAAAGTAAAGGGAAGAGGGAAATATGTAATTACATTTCAATTTCAAAAAATAATATTTTAAAATAAAAATAAAATGAACAGTATTCCACCCATATAAACAAAAAGAGGAATAAAGAATAAAATGAAAAAATAGATACAGGATATATGGTCAAGAAGCCATTTTTCCTAAACAAATGGAACTTGACAAGTAGAATTTGATTCATACCCAAAGTACATTATTACAGTCTTTAGAAAACATTATTTCATGCTATGCTCTACTACCATATTACTCTATCTTTTTAAAATTTTTGCAGCAAATACCAACAATAATAAAGTAAACATTAAATATGTTTGAGGTAAAATGGGGTGTTTACTATTAGGAAATTGAATGTTTGTTATATTGTTTTTTTAATTCATTAATTGATATATTCACTAAACTAATATACAGCAAATGCTAATTTTGTGCCAGATGCTAAGATAGCAAAAATAAATTACCCTGCCAAATGTTAAAATTGTCATGAAGACAGCTTATGTTGGAGAGGATGTGGAGCAAGGGGAACACTCCTACACTGTTGGTAGGAATGCAAACTTGTATAGCCACTTTGGAAATCAGTATGGCGCTTCCTCAGAAAATTGGAAATCAATCTTCCTCAAGACTCAGCTATAACACTCTTGGGCATATACCCAAGGAATGCTCAATCATACTACAGGGACACATGCTCAACTATGTTCATAGCAACACTATTTGTAATAGCCAGAACTTGGAAACAACCTAGATGCCCTTCAACTGAAGAATGGATAAAGAAAATGCGGTACATATACACAATGGAATACTACTCAGCAGAGAAAACAATGACATCATGAAGTTTGCAGGCAAATGGATGGAACTGGAAAATATCATCCTGAGTGAGGTAAGCCAGACTCAGAAAGACAAACATGGTATGTACTCACTCTTAAGTGGATACTAGATGTAAAGCAAAGAATAACCAGATTGCAACCCACAGCTCCAGGGAGGCTAGCTAGTAAGGAGGACCCTAGGAAAGACACAGGGATTACCCAGTGATGGAGAAATGGATGAGATCTACATGAGCAAACTGGGGGTGGTAATTGAGGGCAAGGGAGAGGAATTAGAGCTTAGGGGAGCAGGAGGTTTGAGCTGGATCAGGAACAGAGTGGGAGAACAAGGAAAGAAATACCATGATAAATGAAGACACCATGGGAATAGGGAGAAGCAGAGTGCTAGGGAGGTCCCAGGAATCCACAAAGATGACTCCACCATAGACTACTGGCAATGGTAGAAAGGTGCTGGAGCTGACCTACACTGGAGATTGGATAGCTGAGTACCCTAATTGACATTATAGAACCCTCATCCAGTGACTGATGGAGGCAGATGCAGAGATCCACGGCCGAGTACCAAGCAGACAGATCTCCAGGAGTCCAATTGACGAGAGAGAGAGAGAGAGAGAGAGAGAGAGAGAGAGAGAGAGAAAGAGAGAGAGAGAGAAGAGGGATTCTATGAGCAAGAGATATCAAGACCACCATGATTGGAAAAAGTACAGAGACAACTAGACAAACTAGTAGAGATGCATGAACTATGAACCAATAACTGAGGAGCCCCCATGGTACTAGACTAGGCCCTCTGGATAAGTGAGACAGTTGTTTAGCTTAAACTATTTGGGGAGCCCCCAGGAAGTGGGACCAGATCCTGTCCCTAGTGCATGAGTCAGTTTTTTAGAGCTAGTGCCTATGGTGAGACACTGTGCAGGCTTGGTGCAGAGAAGAGGGGCTTGGACCTGCCTTGGCTGAGTGAACCAGGCTCTGCTGACTCCCCATGGGAGGTCTTGCTTTGGAGGAGGTGGGAATGGGGGGTCAGTTGGGGGCGAGCGCTGGGGGTGGGAGGAGGGAGGACAGGGGAATCTGTGGTTGACAAGTAGAATGAATTGAAAATCTTTTAATAAAAATTTAAAAAAATTCTTTTAAATTCTCATGCTAATAAGCCAGACATATTTATCTGAAAGTCAACTCATTCTTAAAGAGCTGTTTTGATGATGACAACCAAAGTAAGCTAACTCAGTTTTTTTTTTTTCTGGCTCCTTTTGTTTGCAAATGAAGCTACTGTAAAGAAATTTTCAAATGTTTTTCAAATAACAAAATAAAATAAAACATAAAAACATAGCAAGATAATGGATTTGTGGGAAAAAAAGAAATTGAAGAAGGTGTCAGAAAATGGAAAAATCTCCCATGCTCATGGATAGGCAGGACCAACATAGTAAAAATGGCATTTTACCAAAAGCAATCTACAGATTCAATGCAATCCCCATCAAAATACCAACACAATTCTTCACAGACCTGGAAAGAATAATACTCAACTTCATATGGAAAAACAAAAAACCCAGGATAGCCAAAAGAATCCTGTACAATAAAACAACCTCTGGAGGCATCACAATCCCTGACTTCAAGCTCTACTATAGAGCTACAGTAATAAAAACAGCTTGATATTGGCATAAAAACCGACATGTGGACCAACGGAATCAAATTGAAAGACCCAGACATTAACCCACACACCTATGAACATATAATTTTTGACAAAGAAGCCAAAAGGGTACAATGGAAAAAAGAAAGCATCTTCAACAAATGGTGCTGGCATAACTGGATGTCAACATGTAGAAGGCTGCAAATAGATCCATATCTGTCACCGTGCACAAAACTTAAGTCCAAGTGGATCAAGGACCTCAACATAAATCCAGCTACTCTGAATTTTCTAGAAGAGAAAGTAGGAAGTAGTCTTGAACGCATTGGCATAGGAGATCAATTCCTAAATATAACACCAGTAGCACAGACACTGAGAGAAACAATCAATCAATGGGACCTCTTGAAACTGAGCAGCTTTTGTAGAGCAAAGGATACAGTCAACAAGGCAAAGCAACAGCCTACAGAATGGGAAAAGATCTTCACCAACCCCACATGTGACAGAGGACTGATATCCAGAATATATAAGGAACTCAAGAAATTAGACATCAAAACGACCAACAGTCCAATTGAGAAATGGGCTTTAGAACTAAACAGAGAGTTCTCAACAGAGGAAACTAAATGGCTGAAAGACATTTAAGGAATTGCTCAACATCCCTAATCATCAGGGAAATTCAAATCCAAACAACTCTGAGATATCACCTTACGACTGTCAGAATGGCTAAGATCAAAAACACTGAAGACACTTTATGCTGGAGAGGATGTGGAACTAGGGGAACTCTCCTCCACTGCTGGTGGAAATGCAAGCTTGTACAACGACTTTGGAAATCAATATGGCGCTTTCTTAGAAAATTGGGAATCAATCTCCCCCAAGATCCAGCTATACCACTCTTGGGCATATACCCAAGGAATGCTCAATCATACCACAAGAGCACTTGCTCAGCTATGTTCATATCAGCATTGTTTATAATAACCAAAACCTGGAAACAACCTAGATGCCCTTCAACTGAAGAATGGATAAATAAATTGTGGCACATATACACAATGGAATACTACTCAGCAGAGAAAAACAATGACATCATGAGGTTTGCAGGCAAATGGATGGATCTAGAAAAAAATCATCCTGAGTGAGGTAATCCAGACTCAGAAAGACAAACATGGTATGTACTCACTCACAGGAGGATACTAGATGTAAAACAAAGATGACTAGACTGCTACTCAAACTCCAGGGAGGCTACCTAGAAAACAGGACCCCAAGAAAGACACGAGGATCTCCCAATGATGGAGAAATGGCTGAGATCTACATAAACAACCTGGATGTGAGTGGCAGCAATGAAGGGCGAGGGTCGAGGGAAAGAGAGCGGGAGATCCCAGCTGGATCAAGAACAGAGAGGGAGAACAAGGAATAGGAGACTATGGTAAATGAAGACCACATGAGAAAAGGAAGAAACAAAGTGCTAAAGAGGCCCACAGAAATCCACAAAGATACCCCCACAAAAGACTGCTGGCAATGGCCGAGAGACAGCCTGAACTGACCTATTCTGGTGATAGGATGGTCAAATACCCTAATAGTTGTGCCAGAAACCCCATCCAAGGACTGAGGAATCTGGATGCAGACATCCATGGCTAGGCCCCGGTGGAGCGCTGGGAGTCTAATTAGTGAGAAAGAAGAGGGTTTATATGAGCGAGAATTGTTGAAATCAAGGTTGGATAAAGCACAGGGACAAATAGCCAAACGAATGGAAACACATGAACTATGAACCAAAGGCTGAGGGGCCCCCAGCTGGATCAGCCCCTCTGAATAGGTGAGACAGTTGATTGGCTTGATCAGTTTGGGAGGCATCTAGGCAGTGGTACCAGGTCCTGGGCTCATTGCATGAGTTAGCTGTTTGAAACCTGGGACTTATGCAGGGACGCTTGGCTCAATCTGGGAGGAGGGGACTGGAACTGCCTGAACTGAGTCTATCAGGTAGATCTCAGTCCTCAGGGGAGGCCTTGCTCTGGAGGAGGTAGGAATGGGAGGTGGGCTGGGGGAAGGGGAGGGGGGTAGGAAGGGGGAGAACAAGGGAATCTGTGGCTGTTATATAGAACTGAATAGTATTGTAAAATAAAATAAAATAATAAAAAAGACCTCCTACCCCCTTCAAGAAATGATATTCGACATTTAAAATTAAATATGTATAATTGAATGAATACTGTGAATGTAATCTATGAATACCACAAATGAGATTAATACCATGAGTGTAATTTAAAAAGTAAATAAAAAAGATAAAAAAAGAAATTTTCAAATGTTTTTCAAATAACAAATTAAAATAAAAACATAGCAAGATAATGGATTTGTGGGTTGAGATATAATAAAGAAGTAAAATCCATAGCCACTTCAGTCCAAAAGGTATTGTGAGATCTTAAGTTATGTTATAAAAATCAAAGCTTGTAAGTAATGTAGTCATGAAATATATTGTAATATTTGTGCCACAAAAACGAAGTTTTCCTATCCCAGGTGGTTATGCCCAAACACAGACACATATGATTAGCACTAAATGAATTCAGCAAGTTGTATTTACACACACACACACACACACACACACACACACACATATATATGTAAGGTTAAAAGATGTCAGAAAGTTAAGACAGAGCAGGGGACTCCAGAGGAGTTAGAGTGAGAAAAATGAGAAAGGTGTGCAATACAGCATTCATATCATAAATTATAAAAATAAAATAAAAAATAAATATTATAATTATAATAAAATAAATGTAAAGAATAAAAGTTAAACCTTGGATGTGATGGTAGTAAGTGAAAAACTACTGATTTTTTGAGTAGTTGAGCTTGTTGATTTTGTAGTATTCTTAGTAATCTGATAAAAACATTATTTTGAGTGGAAGATACACTTCCCTAGCCTTAAAATGATTTCTACCAAATGCCTTTAATGTTCAGAACACATTTAAAAATAACTTAACACATAAATCAATCAAATCTCATAAATTAGAAATGAAAGAAACAGCAAACCAAAATGTCCTACACACAGGGGCTATACATATTGTTATTATGAAGTAGGAACTATGTTTCTATTAATCAAAGAGACAGCCTCTATGCTTGTCTCTTTAGCAGAAAAAAGAGAGATTTGTGAAATACCAAATTAAAGTCTAGACTTGAAAAATAACCACACAAATGGAAAACTTGTTGAATAGGCTTCATAATAAATTACTAATGGCTAAATATAGGTTTGGTGAATGGGAGTACAAATCAGAATAAAACTACCTGAAATTATCTCCAAATGGATTTAATAAAGAAAAATATGGAATAGAAGATGAAACAGAAGTGATAAATATGATATACATAACTGCAGCCACTTAAAGAAAGAAGAAGAAAAATCGGACACATTCAGTGCTACAAGAAATTATGATGGAGAATTCTCATTCAAAATATGAATTCATGAATTCAACTTGTTAGACAAATCCCAAGCAGAAAAGTACAAGAAACTGACATCTAGATACAGCATGAAGAAATTTCATACAATAAACACTGAATAAATTTAAATTTTATCAGAATAAATAATTCACTGTTAAAGAAACAGCAGCTGAGAAAACTTGCAATGTCATTTGAGACTTTGAGAGAATTGAATTAATTAAAAGAATTCTACACTTAATGGAAATATTCTTTAGAAATCAAGACAAAATAATAAAATTTGGACAAAACTGATAAAATCTAATACCATAATTCTCCACTACAGAAGTTCTAAAAATATCTTCCAGCTAGAAAAAAAATAATTTCAGATGCATGGTCAAAACATATAAAGGACTAAGATGAAGAACAACAAAACTGCTCAAAATGTAAGCAACTTTAATTACCATTGGATTTCTATGACAAATTATGCTGTATAGGGGAAAGATAAAGAGGAAGAAGAGCAAGAGAAGAGAAGTACAAATGTTAAAATACAGTACACACCTGGCATATAAGTGAGGAATAGGGAAGAAAAAAGTATAAAGTTCTTGCTTGCAACTGCCTTGAAAATGAAAAAAAGTATTTTATTTCATAATTTAAATATACAAACTATTATAGTTTCAAAAGAAACAAGGGACTAAAAATTAAAGGAAAAACAAAGGTTAAAAGGATAGGAAATACAAGATTACATATGTTAGAAGCACAACTCAAGGCAGTAGATATAGTAATATTTAATAACACTTAGTATTACTTGGATAATATTAAGGAACATTTCATTAATCACTTAAAATACAAATGGACTAAATGTTACTCTTTTAAAACTATAGCTGGACTGGATAATAACAAAATCATGTTAAATATTATTTAGAAAACACAAATTTGAAACATAAATAAAAACTGGAAAAAATAAACAGCAAGACAAAAATATTGCTAAAGAAAACGAGGTCACATTCAGTAATAAACCATATATTTGAGTAGGATGAAATGAAAATTCTTCATGTATATAGATCTAATACTACAAAATAAAGTGAAATAATCCTGGATACATAGACAAACTTATACTTACTAAACATTTTGAGACAGTTCTGTGTGTTATTTCAGTGTTAATTTCTTCATATATTAAGGAATCAGAACTGTACGGAATATATCACAATATAAAGATGCTTAAAATTAATAGTAATACAATAATCAGAAAATCTCTACTTACTTGGAAATGAAGAATATAAATATAGAATACACATGTAGGAATATTCATGAGTAGATAAAATGCTACCTACACATATATAAAGACTTGAGTTCAAATCCCCAGAATCCATGTAAAAACTGGACATATTTGCACAGTTCTTTATAGCAGTCGTCTCATTGGTTATATGGGAAGTGGAGACAGGAAACTACTCAGAAGCTCAGGGACAGCTAGCCTGAGTTCACAACAGTGAACAAGAGATCTTGTCTCAACCAAGGTAGAAAATGAGAACAAGCACCCAAGCAAGTTTGTTCTCTGGCCAGCCACACATGCACTATGACATACATACCCCAATTTACACACACACACACACACACACACACACACACACACACACACACACAGAGAGAGAGAGAGAGAGAGAGACAGACAGACAGACAGACAGACAGACACAGAGACACAGAGGCACAAAGAGAGATAGAGAGACAGAGAGACAGAGAGACAGAGATTGCACATACAATAGATAACTAGAGAGATGACTCAGCAGTTAAGGATACTTGTTATTCTTGCAGAGGATTTGAGTTCAACTTCTAGCATCCACGGTTGCCTGAAACTCCAAGTCCATAAAAACGCACACATATGTGCACTTACCCTCACAAAGACACACACATTCATATAACCAAAAATAAAATAGAACTTTTAGAAATGCACATACACACATATCCACACACATCACATAAAGTTTAAAAGGAATAAATATTTAAGTGGCTTATGTAAGTGGAAAATAGTAGGAAAACTGTAAAACAAAATGAATATGAAACCAATAAATTTCATGGCCACTGAGAGGAAGCTAATGAAGACTAAATAATTGGAAAGGAAAATATGAGAAATTTAATAGGCTAATAATATACCTTGAGCAATTCAGATATTGATATAAAATAAATCCGAGCAAAGTAGAAAGAGGAAAAAAAGAAAATAATAAAGATACTTGGAAAGAAACAAAACTAAAATGAAGGCCGGGTGTTGGTGGCACATGCTTTAATCCCAGCACTCAAGAGGCAGAGCCAGGAGAATCTCTGTGAGTTCAAGGCCAGCCTGGGCTACCAAGTGAGTCCCAGGAAAGGCACAAAGCTACACAGAAAAACCCTGTCTCAAAACAACAACAACAAAAAAAAAACTAAAATGAAGGAGAATAACAGTGTTAAAGTTAATTTGCTAAAATATTAATAATGGACAGATTATACCTCTGATTAATAAGCAATTAAAAAACAAAAACAAACAAACAGCCTCAGCACAAGTAACCAGCATACTGGTGACAGCAATAATTCACAACTTATAGTCATTAAGGAGATGCTAAGACACCATTACTAATAAATGTGTGACACAATAAATTGAAATTTTAGGTGAAATGACCATATTTCAAGAAATATGAAGGCTAATAAACTACTGGAACTAAAAATAGAACAATTGATATATTTCTGTACCTAATAAAAACTCTACTTTGCAAACAAAACTTATTTATTCTGGCTTGGATATAGTCTGAGTGTTCCTGAAGTATACATTTGTTGAAATGTAATACTCATTGTGAGGCACCAAGAAGTGGAAACTTAATCCAACTACAGTGTTTAGAGGTGTTAAGAAAGTCATAGTATTAATGGATTTTGCCTACTTTGGACATTAAGGCCACAAAGAAGAACAGAAATAGATTGCAGTTGACAAATGAGTAGAGGAAATGCACAGTGAGAGTGAGAGAAGAGTAGAATATATACCTAATAGGGATATATGCAGTAGGAGTACCTGAGGCACTAACATCTTTCACATCTAAATTGAGGTATCCATGGAGAGATAACTGTATTTAGAGGAAAGGACTTTGGGGGGTAATTAGCATTAGATAGGCTCATCGGTGTAGAGTCCATAATTGAAGTATAAGAAGAAGGAGGGGGCAAGAAAGGTTTATTTGTGTCTCTTACCATCTGATGGAGTGCACTACCTTGGGATTCTGCTAGGCAGAAGATCATCATAATCATCAGCTGTAGTCCTTGATCTTAGACTAAAACTATGAACAAGAACCTCCTATACATTAAATTAGCCTGTCTCAAATGTTTCAGTTTTTATCCATGTAAATGGACTGCAGCCTTTTGTATCAAGGCAATTCATAGATAGATGCCTTTGCCAGGAAGTGAAATATACTGAACATTTAAAGAATTAGTAACTTCAATCTTACACAAGCTCTCCAAAGAAGAGAGGGAAATATTATATGATTCACCTTATAAGCCTAGAGTGTGCCTAATATTGAAACCTTTCAAAGTGGCTAGTGATATTAGAGAGCAGATTATGACACCTCTCTTATTGTTCTCTCAATAAAACAACTTTACAATTATATATGGGACAAAATATGGTCATGAGATTTCTAAAATCCAATTAAGAATTTCCTGAATCCCAGATAAGGACAAAGCCAAGATAAATCACATTAAAACTGTTAAAAATTAACATTTCCCCACATCATTGTTGTCTCCAAAATAGCACACTTTAATACCAAGAAAGATTGACCAATATCATGACTTTTCCTTGAGAAGTAAAGAGGAACACAGAAACTTAATATCTTTCCCATAAGGTTTTTCAATAATCCAAAAGGAACTACTTCTGCTTAAGGAAGTCATAGTACTAATGGATTTGGTCTAATTTCAGTACTCAAGGCCACAAGAAGAGCTGGATGAAGGCACAGTAGACAGAATGACTAAAGGAAATCCACACTAAAAGAGAGGGAAAAGACCAGAACTTATAGCCAGCATTCTGGTAGGGTAAAGTACCTGAGGCACTAGCATCTTTCTCTTCTAAATTGAGATACCCATGGAGAGATGGTATACTATGAATTTGTGGAGGCTACTGGGGAGGTAAAAAAAAAAAAAAGAATGATGTGTAATGCTACTGTAGAATCAGAAAACTCAGAGTATTGAAAACAGTCAGCAGAGGGAGCAATAGATTAACAGCTACTGAAAAAACAGAGGCCCAATCAACTGAAAGTTGCGGTGTCCTCTCCTTAAATGGTTTCAAGGACCATCACCCCACCCCCAAACCCTAATCTCTAGCAAGTCTCATTGATGAAAGTATTTTCTAAAAGAAAACCATTCCTCAAAGATTGGAAGAATCGGCTGTTTTGTAGTTGTGCAAATCCCAACACAAAGTTTTGATGAAATGAAAGGACTGGTGAAACACATTGTCCAGAAATGAAGGAAGACACATCTTTAGTACATAAATATGAAAAATATGATTTGGATTATAAGTAATTCAAATTAATGAACATAAAGATATTCCATGGTTCCAAGAAATGATGCAGGAAGAAATAACAATATCAACAATCACAAAACATTCTTTAAAAAAAATAGAAAATATGGAGATAAAGAATACTATAATACTATACAATACTATAACTGAAATAAGCACTAATAGGATCCACCAACATAATTGATCAAACAAAAGAAAAATATTAACATCAAAAAAACATAAGGGAGTCAACAAATGAACAAAACATGACATGGGAACACAGAAGAAGGCGCTACCCAGCCACCAAACCAGATCACCAGAATCATAAGTATATAATTCACCAACTGAAATCAGCTGCCCCTGAAGAAACAGCCCAATAGCACCAATTTAACCAAGAACCCCTACTAAACCAAGACTAAAAATTAGAACAAGAGAGGCACTCTCAGACACAGACACTACCTGCACCGCACAGAGGAAGAGATGAGTAGACGCCAGTGCAAAAATACAGGCAACAACATAAAGACCTATATGGCAACATCAGAACCTAGTTATTCTACACCTGCAAGACCTAAACATACCATGACAGAAGAAACAGAAGAAATCAACCCTAAAAATGTCTTTAAGAAGATGATAGAGGCCCTTAAAGAAGAAATAAAACATTCCCTCAAAGAGGAAATAAAAACTTTCCTTAAAGAGGAAATGAAAAACTACCTTAAAGAGGAAATAAAAACTTTCCTTAAAGAGGAAATGAAAAACTCCATTAAAGAGGAAATAAAAAACTCCCTTAAAGAAATGGAAGAAAAAATGAACAAAAAATGGGAAGAAATCAAATCAAGCCAAGAAAAAGCAATTAAACAGATGAAAGAAACATTCCAAGATCTGAAAAATGAATTTGAGACAATAAAGAATACACATGCTAAGGGAATGCTGGAAATAGAAATCCTGACTAAACGAACAGGAACTACAGAAACAAGCATAACCAACCGATTGCAAGAGATGGAACAGAGAATCTCTGACACTGAAGACACGACAGAGAAAATAGATTCGTCAGTCAAAGAAAACACTAAAGACAAAAAAGTCGTAACACAAAACGTCCAGGAAATTTGGGACACCATGAAAAGACCAAGCCAAAGAATAATAGGGATAGAAGAAGGAGAAGAATACCAACTCAAAGGCACAGAAAATATATTCAACAAAATCATAGAAGAAAACTTTCCTAACCTAAAGAAAGAAATACATATGAAGATACAAGAAGCTTACAGAACACCGAATAGGCTGGATCAAAAAAAAAAAAGTCCCCTCAACACATAATAATCAAAACACTAAACACACAGAACAAAGAAAAAATATTAAGAGCCGCAAAGGAAAAAGACCAAGCAACATATAAAGGTAAACCCATCAGAATAACACCAGACTACTCAATAGAGACTATGAAAGCTAGAAGATCATGGACAAATCTCATGCAGACACTAAGAGACCACGGATGCCAACCCAGACTATTATACCCAGCAAAACTCTCAATCACCATAGGCAGAGTAAACAAAATATTCCAGGATAAAACCAGATTTAATCAATACCTGTCCACAAACCCAGTCCTACAGAAAGCACTAGAAGGGAAAATTCAACCCAAAGAAGCTAAACACATCCATGAAAACTCAGGCAATAGATAATCCCACACCAATATACATCAAAGAAGGACAACACAACACAACCACAGAAAATAACAGGAATTAACAATCACTGGTCATTAATATCCATCAATATCAATGGTCTCAACTCACCTATAAAAAGACGCAGGCTAACAGAATGGATAAGAAAACAGGATCCATCCATCTGCTGCATACAAGAAACACAATTTAACTTCAAAGACAGACACTACCTCCAAGTAAAGGGCTGGGAAAAGGCTTTCCAAGCAAATGGACCTAAGAAACAAGCTGGTGTAGCTATCCTAATATCTAGAAGAAAAGGATGTTTCAAAAGAGAAGAAGTCTTGTGGCAATGCCTCAGTGGTCCAGGCAACTACCAGAGCTCGGAAATCCGCGACGGGGACTAAGGCAGCAGAGACAAAACACATAGATGTACATACAGGAAATAATAAAGAAAAAATCAGTAAAGCCAAGAAGAACAAAAGAAAGGTGGATGCTGAAGCCCATCCGTCAGATGAGCCTATGAACCAGGAACCAGTGACAAAAAAGAAAAAAAAAAGATGGAAAGCAAATCCAAAAATAGTACCAAGGTGCCAAAGGATGACAGAAAGACGGAGGAGACTAAGGGGGACAATAAAAAGCAAAATACTTCCATTAAAAAAGGTGCAAAGAAGAAACCTCAAAAAGGTAAATCAAGTAAGAAAGGCAGCAGACCTGCTCAGGAGACGCAGAAGGAGATGGCTCCCACAGAGCCTCCTTCCACGGAGCTGACTCAGGAGGAGGTCTCTTCCGGTCCTGCGCTCACTCAGGTGGTGGTCACCCTACAGGCTCTACTCAGCCTGGGCTTCCTTCTCCCATGGATATTGCTCAGACTGGGCCTGCTCAGATGGAGCTGCCTCCTCCCCTGGAGCCTGCTCAGAGGGAGCTGCCTTCTCCCATGGAGCTTCCTCAGAGGGAGCCATCTCCTCCCACGGAGCCTCCAAAGATGGAGCAGCCTCTTCCCATGGAGCTTACTCAGATGGAACAGCCTCCTCCTATGGAGCCTGATCGGATGGAGCCTCCTCCTCCCATGGAGCCTGATCAGATGGAGCCGCCTCCTCCCATGGAGTCTCAGCTGGGACATTGTCAGAAGAGGCTGCTTTGTCCTTTGGACTATGCTCAGGTAGAGGTTGCTCAGACAGGGCCTCCTCACATGGGATCTGTTCAGAAGGAGCCTCCTGCTGTCATGGGGCCACCTCTTCAAGTGAAACCAGTCACCAAAAGGTCTTCTCCCCGAAAAGAGAGTACCAAGGAGAGGTCGGGCATGCGGAGTGAGGTGGTGCTGCAGGAGCAAGTCTTTATTGAAGTTGGCTTAGTGCCTGTTAGAGATAGCCAGCTGCTGAAGGGAAGCAGGCACACACAGGATTTCCAAAGGGAAACTCAATAAGAGACGAGACACCCAAGGACCAAGAAATTGGCTCTGATGGGGAAGGAAATAAAATGGCCCCTATCAAGAAAGTGGGAACAGAGGAAGCTGGCAAGAGTCTAGCTACACTTGCTGCTCCCAAGGAATCTACCAGTGTCTTATCCTCGGAACAAAACTCAAATGGGTCAGGTGGTGAAACGTTACATGCTAAGTGTCAGACTGGTTCAGCTGGGCTTTGTGAAATGGAATTGGACACTGAGCAGAACCCAGACAGTGTCCCTGTGAAAGCCTCAGCACCTGAACCGGTGTCACCATTGCCTCCGGTTCCATCACCAACCGTAACGGCCTCGTCTCCTATCACTTTGGCTGAAAACGAGTCACCGGTCATTGATGAAGACGAAGGCATCCACAGCCCTGATGGAAGTGACCTGAGTGATAATATGTCCGAGGGAAGTGATGATTCTGGGCTGCATGGGGCTCGGGCAGTGCCACAAGAAGCAAGTTCAAAAAGTGGGAAGGAGGGGTTGGCAGTTAAAATAACCGAGGGAGAGTTTGTTTGTATTTTCTGTGATCGGTCTTTCAGAAAGGAAAAGGATTACAGCAAGCACCTCAATCGCCATCTGGTTAATGTATACTTTCTTGAAAAAGCAGCCGAGGGGCAGGAGTAGTGAGCCGGCCGGTGGAGGGTGGCTCATCACAGTTTGTAAGCAATGCCTCACTTTTAGTTTAAGGCAGTAGACACACACAAGCTCGCTTTAATTAGTGTGCTGATTTTTAAGTGACATTATTTCCTTAGGACTGTATGTGTTACCTAGTGACTTGCAAAAACCTTAGCAAATGCTAGGGAGTTAATGTAAGAAAACAGATACTTAATCTGTTAGCTTGTGCAGTGCAGTGAAGAAAGGCGGGATGGTAGGTGACGTTCTCCGGGGTGTCTACCTGTGTGGAACCGGTCGGGTGTTCTGCCCTTTTCACTTCACTTGCTATTTTTAGTTCCTTGTTTAGGCTGATAAAAATTGGCATAGCAAATTACTTGAAGAATTTGCTTGCTTTATATAAGTAAAGTTAGCACTTTAAGGTTTCTTTAGAGATGAGAAAAGACATTTATATTGAAGAAAAATTCTTTCAACAGTGGACATTGTATCTGTCCAGGTAATTGCTTCCTGATTTATGGTTGATATTTTGTGCTTCTATGTTAATCATTATGAAAAGTGATTTTTGGTGGGTTTTTAAATTAATTTTTTTTATTTTGGTGCTTTACTGGCTTAAGATGTTGCACATGGTTTACAGACTTCAGATTTTGACAGTTGATGAAAGATACAACAAGCATTAATGTGTGGGTGAAAAGCTTGGTGAAATTCTGAGTGAAGTTTTAGTTAAAGTTGGTTGAACTTGGGGTTGACTGGGAGGCCAAAGATTTAAAAAGCAGAAGATTCTCTCAAGACACAAGTTGTGTGATAATAGTGTGTTTTGTGTGTGTGAATGAGAATTTGTAAATGTTGAATTCTAGGCTCCGACAATCATTGTCAGTGCAGATCAAGCTGCAAGTTTTTATGTTTATGTTTTAAAACTTAAATTATAAAGCTAGTTACGTCTTTCTAACAATTAGTTTTAATGTTTATGAGCATATTTTACCTACATTGCCTTTTCAGGATGTTGAAAAAGATGCATCACAAGCAAAGGCTGGAGGCTGGGGGCTAGATGGTTTTGAGGAAGAGGTCTTGGTGGACTCTTTCATAGAGCAAAGGGAAGCAATGCCTTCTGGGAATTGAACTAAGTTTTAATCTAGTCTTTAAGATTAGAAGTCAAAAACAAAAATATTAAGGGAATGAAAACATAATTGATCTTTGAAGCATTGTTATGTGGAATTGAGTGGGACTTTTGAGGCCTTTCTTCCAGAAAACAAGGACTTGGTTGTCAGGCCTATATTAGGCCTAAACCTTGGTGCCATGTAGTTGTACTTAAATCATTTCAATGGAAAGTGTCTTAGTGATTGGAACTTCTAGTGCAGTTTGGAGTTCTTCCATTTGAAAAATGTGATATTTGCATGGGATTGTTTGAATCTTGTTTTCTAGTCCCTCCCCATCACCACCCTCATAGTCTGAAGGTAGATCTTTCTCTTGATAAGGGAACAAAAAAAGTGAACATCTTTTTTGTAAATTGGTATCTAGTAACTAGTGGTAAACTTGAAATGGTAGAATTCTTTAAAGCCTAATTCTAGGTAGCCTTAGGAAAATGTATCTTAATTATTTTTGAACCTGTATTCACCTTGTTTTTTTCAAATATTTTAAGTTACATTTTCTTTTTTTTTTTAAAAAAAAAAAAAAAGAAAAGAAACCCAGCTGTGGCCAGAAGACAGTAGGAGAAAAAAAAGGTGGCACTGAACTCAGAAGAAAGGCTTTTAAGGTGGAAGGAGTAACGATGAGGGCAAATGTAATAGGACTCAAAAGAATCTCTTGAACATACAAGTGGCAGTTGAGTAGAAATCTGTCATGTTGGATAATAGGGGCTGTGAGGGTTCATTTTCATTGTCAAGTTAACCAAGTTTGGAATCACCTAGGAGATACAGTTTGGGGCATATCTGTAAGGTCATTTCCAGAGAAGTTGAACTGAGACCAGCTCTGAAATTGGGTGGCACCATCCTATGACCTAAGGTCCAAGGATAAATAAAAAGGAAAAAAGGAGAAAGCAGCTCTGGGTGTTAGCATTCATCTACCCTTGCTTCTTGACTGTGGGAGCAATATGACCAACTTTGTTAAATTCCTGCCATATTGGGTTGATTATATGCCCTCAGACCAATGATTTTCTGTTGGGAGCCCTGCGGTCTAGTTTTGGACCAGTATATGAGTGCTTGTCCAACAGGTCCAGATGAGGTAAAAACCCACAGGGACAGTCTTACTCAGCAAGGACCAGTGGACTTCAGGATACTGCTGGGACCACGCGGCCTGCATTCTCTCTTCTCTCTCGTGATATTGATGATTCTCTTGGTGGATTTAGTGTCATTTTGTCAATCTTGCATGGAACAGATGTGATCATTCCTGGAAACCCAATTTTTCTCCAATATTTTCCCCTAAAATTCTTTGGGAGTTGATGCTTCTCAGGTTTCTTATCTGGGGAAGCCAGCTGTCTGAAAGAGCCTGGGAGCTGTTCTGATTCAGAGCTGACGGTATTGGAGGCAGATCACCCCTATCTCTGTAAATATGTTTTGAATGATATTGTTGTTCTTGAAAATGTGTGCCTATGTCAATTACCTTTTAGTTTTGTAAAGACAGGATGTACCCAACTCGATATTTGGCCAAGCCAGTAAAATGATAACTGTTGTTTTGGGTTTAAAGATGTTTTGATGTTAATGTTGGGAAAAACACATTTGACATATTTGTTTTTGCCAGGGGTTAATGGAGGATGGAAAAAACATGTTTGTTATTATGGAAAAGCATGCTTGTTTTTGATGTATAAATAAAGATGGCTGGAGCTAAAAAAAAACATAACTTGAAATTATGAATCAAAGAAAACAAAAAAAGGAAGAAAGAAACAATTCAAGACGCTGAGAAATAAATTAAGTAGTATAAAAGAATCAGAAGAAGACAGGTAAGAGAGGGTATAGAAATTTTACTTAGAGAACAGACCAAATTTCCCAAATTACCAAAAGGAAATAAATTTTCAGACTTCAAAAACAACAGATCACCATCAGAGACTGTATTAGTTACATTTCCTGTTGCTGTAATCAAGTACCTGACAGAGGCAACTTAAAGAAGAAATGTTTTATTTGGCTTGCAGTTTGAATGCACAGTTAGGCGACCATGATGTAAAGGCTGCAGGGGTATGAGGCAAATTATACTGTATCAATATTTAGGAACCAGAGAGAGATTGTGATACTTATCCTAATTCTTCTGTACAGGATCCCACCTCATAAAATCGTGCCTTAGGGTGGATCCTTCCATCTCAACTCAAACTAGACAATCCCCAACAGACTTGCCCAGAGGTCAGCTCCTAGGTAATTCTAGGTCCTGTCAAACTGACAATCAATACTAATTATCACAGTGGTAAAGGCAAATAACTGTACAGTAATAAGCATAATCAACTTGTAAGACAGCACATAATTCAGTGATTTTTTTCTTTTGAGTTTGCATACAAATCAATGAGTTGAAGTATGGGATCTAAAGACATAATTTGTTTCTATTTGTTCCACACCCTAAGCCTCCATGCTATCACCTTCACCCTTCCTGGTTTTCTTTATCATTCCCTTTAAATATCCACCCTTCTGTATCCTTTATGATCTCTATTTTTATGTTCCCACACTTCCTTGTTCTGTAAGATCTCGATCTCTTCTTCCTTTCTCATGGTGTCTTTTCTACTTTCACATCCTATATCCACATTAACATGTAAACACACATGTATATACACATATAATATATAGATTGCTACATAGGATAAACATATGAGATAAAACATGCAGTGTTTGACTCGGTGAGTCTCATTTATTTCACTTAATATAATGACTTCCAGTTCTATACATTTCCAGTCATTTCATAATTTTATTGCTTTCTTTTCATTTACTGGGTGTGGGATTGAACTAAGAGTCTCATAAATGCTAAGTACATGGTCTGCCAGTAAGCCATACCTTGAGCCCCATGATTTAGTTTTTAATTACTGCATAAAATTCTATTTTGTGTATGCACCACATATTCTTTATTCATTCATTTATTGATGGATATCTGGGTTGCCTCAATTTCTTAGATATTGTGAACAGTGCAGCAATAAGGATGCTTTAATAAAACTCCAGTTTTTAAAATAATTATGAGTGACAGAATACTAAGGCAGCCATATACCTCTCCCTCTGTGAGAGGTCTGAAATGACATTATTGTTTTTCCTGAATTTTGAGAAGAGGAAATCAGACAACTTCAGTAGGGCTCAACTGAGAAGCCCTTGCTGAGACATCAATGTGAGGAGCTCCATTCAGCTATCTTGATGTTCAGGAACCCGACTCCAAGAAGCCAACCTCAACACACAACTCTTTTCTTCTAATCAACTTTAAATAGTGGGAGAAAAATAAAAACTGGGGTTTTATTAAAGTCTGTTAGTGTTTCACCAACAAGGAGGGCCACAGTTTGTGGCATCTTATAGTTTTATAGTTTTACATTGTGTGTCTCTTTCCTTTTTGGAAAACCTACCTAGTACAAGCCAACACAAGCACTTGGGTTGGTTCTCCACGGCCCTTGACATAGTACAGAGTCCAGGCATTACCATTCTCCTGCGCTACTTTGACATGGGATTTTTTTTTTGTACATTTGGCTGCTGTATTGGTGGTAGAATATACTTTGATGGATCATCTCTACATCTGTATTTATTTATTTATTACTAGACCTCAACCACAGTCTTATCCCCCTCCACTCTCTGCCTGTAGGATGTACTGTATGTAGTCATGCAGTTTGTATTAATATATTGGAAATCTACAGATCTGTTTTGTACTTTTTATACTGTTGGATACTTATAATCAAAATTTTTACTCTAGGGTATTGAATAAATTTAGTCTTATTAGAAAATATAAATAAATAAATAAACAAATAAAAATAAATAAATAAATAAATAATAAGGATGCATAAGAATCTTTGTATGACATTGACTTAGAGCCCTTCAGGAATATATAAGAGGAATACTGTGCTGATATTTTCTTTGTGCACCCTAATAAAGCTTATCTGAGGATCAGAGGAAAAAAGGCAACCATTATATTAAACATAGAAATCAGGCAATGGTAGCACAAACCTTTAATTTTAGCATTCAGGAGGCAGAGATCCATCTGGATCTCTGTGAGTTCTAGGCCACACTGGGGAACAGAGCCAGGCATTTTGACACACACCTTTAATCCCAGCAATAACCTTAGAGGCCTGGAGGTTTGTACAGACAGACAAGAAGTGATGCAGCATAAACAAGATCACCTGAAAAGGGACTGTAAACAGGGTGTTCTTAGAAACAATGTTCAAGGAACAATGACAACAGAATGCCCCTCCCTTCTGGATTATGAAAAAGGTGTAAAATCCGGGTGCTGGTGGCACACACCTTTAATCCCAGCACTCGGGAGTCAGAAGAAGGCAGATCTTTGTGAGTTTGAGGCCAGCCTGGTCTACAGAGTGAGATCCAGGAAAGGCACAAAGCTACACAGAGAAACCCTGTCTCAAAAAAAAGAAGCTGTAGTAAAGGTAAACATTGGACTAACAAATGCAGATCAACAAGGGACAGACAAGGTTATCCTTTCCCTCTGCCATCGGGAAACTCCCTGAAGTGCCTCTGGCAAGCCCCCATGTCAATTTCTGTTCAGTCCTTTCCTGCCATTGTAGAAGAAACCACTTCTCAGAGCAATTAAATAACCAAATGCCTATTGTAAAAATCCATACTGCTCCAGGTGATAGAAAATCTAAAGCAGAGAGAACAGAAAATTAAGGAGAAACCATAAGTGAATTTTTTGGCAAACTTCTATAAATGAACAAAGACCAAAATTAAAAATATGAATAAATGATGGTCTCTTGGGAGGTCTTGTAGACACAGGTGTGGACATAACAATAATTGCACCAAAATCTTGGAATCCAAATTGGCCTCTTCAGGAGGTAAATGTTCTGCTGTTAGGGACTGGAGTATTATCCCAAGTGAAACAGAGCACAAGATGGGTCTAAGGTATAGGGCCAGAAGGACAGAGAGCAAAATTAAAACCATATGTGGCTAATATAGCTATGAATTTATGGGGCCATGATCTACTACAACAATGGAATACCCAGATTAATATTCCTCCAATATCAGGAACAAACAATAAACTAACACATGTTTCTGAGAGAAATATTAGAAGATATTTTAAAGAACAGTCACCAGCCATTCAGATTGTACAAGAACAGGGCACAATAGCTGCTGAACTTTTAAAGACACCAACAGCTCTCCCTTTAAAATGGTTAACAGACAAGTCTATATGAGTTCAGCAATGGCCTTTTACAACAGAGAAACTGCAGGCCTTGAAAGAGCTGATACAAGAGCAGTTAAATGTTAAGCATATTGAAGATTCAACCAATCCATGGAATTCTCCTGTATTTGTTATTAAAAAGAAATCTGGTGAATGGAGAATGGTAACAGACCTAAGAGCAATTAACAAAGTAATTCTGCCAATGAGCTCTCTACAGTCTGGAATTCCTTTGCCTTCTCTGTTACCTAAAGGATGGCCTCTTATGGTTACTGATTTAAAAGACTGTTTCTTTTTTATACCCTTACAAGAAAAAGACAGAGAAAGATTTGCCTTCATAGTGCCTACTTATAATAATTCTCAACTGGTTAAGAGATATCAATGGAGGGTTCTCCCACAAGGAATGTTAAATAGCTCAACCCTGTGCCAATATTTTATATGACAGCCATTGGAAGTAATACGTAAACAATTTCCTGAATCTGTAATTTATCATTGCATTGAAAATATTTTATTGGTGATCCAAATGTAGATACTTTAGAAAGAGTGTTTGAAGAAATAAAGAAAAATTTGCCTTGTTGGGGTTTACAAATTACTCCTGAAAAGATACAAAGAGGTGATTCTATTAATTATTTAGGATATAAAATAGGTTTACAAAAAATTAGACCCCAAAAGGCGCAAATTAGGAGAGATCAATTACAGACTCTTAGTGACTTTCAAAGACTATTTGGAGATATTTCCCATCTACAGACTATTGTTAGAGTAAAAAAATGATGAACTAAGTAATTTGCTCAAAACCTTAGGGGGTTACAAGGACTTAAATAGCCCAAGAGAATTATCAGCAGAAGAGGAGAGAGAATTGGCTTTGGTGGAAAAGGAAATACAGGATGCACATGTGGATTGCCAAAGCTTGATTGCATTTTGGTTATTTTACCCTCTAAGCATTCTCCTACAGGAATTTTAATGCAGAGGGAAGATAGTCTATTGAAATGGAGATTTCTACCAAATAGAGTAAAAAAATAAAAACTTACGTGGAAAAGATCTCTGAGTTGATTTTAAAAAGGAAAAGTGAGACTTCTTCATAGCAGGAACAGACTAAGCAGAAATTGTAGTACCTTTAACTAAGGATGAAATTGACAAAATATGGACAGAGAGTGAACCTTAGCAAAGAGTTTTCAGTAAATTTTTGGGAGAGATCAACAGCAAATATCCCAAAACTGATAGAATTCAACTTTTAAAGAGAGCTGGTTGGACCCTGCCTTGCATTGTATGGGAAACACTAATAACTAGAGCCCCTACATTTTATACAGACACAAACAAACAAGGAAAGGCAGGTTACAAATCAGGAAATTTAATTAAAGTGGTTCAAATTCTTTATAACTCTGTTAAAAATCAGAGTTATTTGCTATTCTTATGGTATTAATGGATTTTACAGAACCTCTCTACATAGTTACTGACTCTCAGTATGTTGAAAGAGTGGTCTTATATATTGAGACTGCAGAATTTATCACTGATGAGTTATAATTAACTTTGCTATTTATTTAGTTGCAAGATATAATCAGGAATAGGAAGAATCCCTTATATATAACTCACATCTATTCCCATATAAGTCTGCCAGGCCTTCTAGTACAAGGTAATGAAAAGTTTGATAAACTATTGATAGGAAATGTGCTGGAGGCCTTAGAATTTAATTTAAAAAATTATATTCATAGTAAGGGTTTAAAAAGGATTTTTCCATAACCTGGCAACAAGCCAAGGAAATTATAAGGAAATGTCCTACTTATTCTCTTTTATAATTAGACTCCACTACCAGAAGGATGTAACCCAAAGGGTACTCAAAGGAATGAAATCTAGCAGATGGATGTGTTTCATTTTGAAGAATTCGGAAACTGAAATATGTACACCACAACATTGATACCTATTCAGAATTTCAATGGGCAACTGCTCTGAGTTCAAAAAAAGCTGATTCTGTGATGACATATTTGCTAGAAGTTATGAGCATCATGGGTGTACCTGAACAAGTTAAATCTGACAATGCTCCAGCATATGTCTCTGGTAAAATGAAACAGTTTTTTTTTCTTATTACAATATAAAGTATATCACAGGTGTACCACATAAACCTATAGGCCAAGCAGTTATAGAAAGCTTAAATCAAACTCTAAAGGATATCCTAAATAAACAGAAAGGAGTTACAAAACCCCCAGAGATAGATTACATAATGCTCTATTAACTTTGAATTCTCTCAGTGCTAATGAGAAAGGAACAACAGCTACAGATATATATTGGATAATAGAAAAAAGTACAGAATTAAATCAGCCTATATAGTTTAAGGATGTGCTGACCTCAGAATGTAAACCAGGGTATGTATTAGTTTGGGGATGAAGTTTTGCCTTTGTTTCTACAGGAGAACAAAAACTATAGATACCATCAAAATTGATAAAAGTTAGATTGGAACAAGATAAACCTCTTAATTAGAAGAGGTGATATTTGATCAACCAGCATGACCATCCAATTTAAATTAACATATACCACTAACAAATGCTTTTCATTTAATCAGATATAACTTGCCAGAAGGGAACCTCCCCAAAGTCAGGGTTGGGGAAGGGTTTTTGTTTTTGTCTTATAGGAGAATGAAGGTTCAGTAATCTGAAGAACACTGAACAAAAGAGACATCTGAAGAAAAAGGACAAACCATCCAGAAAAAAAAATTCCCAAGAAAAAGAGTAAATTGGCCTATTGGTATATCACATATAAAATTTCATAATCTTCCTAAATGTTTGTTTCTGATGGTCTCTACAGACACTTAACACAAATGGTCTTTGTGTAGTCCCAGTTCAATTAAAAATTAAAGCTGGTTTTGAAATTGGAACATGACTCTCTCCTTCTCTAAACCCAAGCATGCTTGTTAAAAGGGAAATCCAATATCTCTGTATCGTGTCAAAAGTGCCACTTGACATGGGATAGAAGAAAACAAAAAAATTAAGGGACTATTCTATTGCTACTAATCTCATAATTCTTTGGCTCTATTTTTATTCTTTAACACTTTTCTTAAGTTATGAATTTTATATCAAAATTTATAAGATTTATATATTTATACAAATATATATTAAACTTCTCTTATGATATTAAGGGTCATATAGAATACTAACTAATTCTAGAAAAAAAGGCTTAATCTAGCTGCCTATACATGGTTTTGTGTTTGAGTCTCTATCAGTTTTCTGCAGGGAATCATGACCAGGTCTAACAGAAAATTTGAAGTCTCCAAAAGGATGTTGGGATATTACAATGACAATTTCATCAGGACAATGATAATACCATGAAGCTGACAAACACCACCCAAAGATCAACTTTGGGCTACAAACTGCTCAGGACAATTTCAAGATGGTTAGCTGAGATGATCCAGCCTCACAGACTACTCGAGCAAGGATTTGAGATAATCCCTGTACTTTCATATTATGCAGAGACTGGACAGCAAATAATACAGCTACCTCTCCCAGAACTTGACAATTAACCCAAATTTTTTTTTCAGGATCCTAAAGAAGTCTTCACCCCCAGACAGCAGGAAGTAATTTTAAGAGCATGAAACCCACATTTTTGAGAGGTGGGGGTGGGTGTTTGTTTGCTTTGTTTTTTTTTTTTTTTTTTTCCGATAGGTTTTGGATAATTGTCATTATTTAGAATGGTTGGTTACATGTTGTTTTTGTTAATGGTCAGGAAAAAGGCTGAACAAAGGACATTAGAATTAAGGTTATTGTTTGAAAAAAAGAAAAAAGAAGATATAGATAAGAGGTAGATTATTGAATATACTCTGAAAAAAAGATATAGAAATGATAGAATAAAAGGTAGATTTGTAATCAGAATATTTCCTGTGTCCCAGCCTCCAGGCAGTCATAGGTATAATTTTGGACTCACCAATATAGGATAGAAAGGATATCTTCTTTGATTTTGTCAAATAAAATAAACTAGATATTATGACTATAATTCTTGTTTGATAATTGTTTTGTTATATGTAATTTTAATAGGTTAAAGTTAAGACCTTCCTTTTGTTTACACAGAAAAGGGGAAGTGATGGGGAAATGTCTTTCTGTATGCTGTGAATGTGTTGCTCTGATTGGTTGATAAATAAAGCTGTTTAGCCTATGGTAAGGCAGCTTAGAGGCAGGTGGGAAATTCAAAGAGTGAGAGAGGAAGAAGGTGAAGGAGGGGGTATGGGGGTGACACCAGTGAGCTGCCCAAGGAGCAACATGTAATAGGATGCAGGTAAAGCCATGGAACATGTGGTGGTGATACATAGATTAATAGTTATGGGCTAATTTAAGATATAGAGCTAGCTAGCAAAAGGCATGAGCCATGGCCCTGCAGTTATAATTAATATAAGCCTCTGTGTGTTTACTTGGGGGACACGAGTGGAACAGATTTGTCCCGACCACTGGCAGGTCGAGACACAGGAAATCTTCTGACTACATAGATTACTGAATCTACTCTGAATGGAAAAAAGAAAGAATATGAATCTGATAAGATAAAAAGGTAGATTATTTAATCTACTTTTAAAAGGCAACTACTTTACTTTGGATTGGATTTTTGTATATTGTATACAAATTATATATATACATATATAGATATGTATATATATATATATAGTTATAAGTTTGAGATTGATTTATATAGATAAGATAACATAAAAAGGTAGATTATTGAATGTACTTTTAGAAAGCAACTACTAGTTTTAAATATTTTACATGGGATTGGATTTGTATCTACTGTATACAAATTATGTGTATTGTTACAAATTTGAGATTGATTTTGTTAGAAAATACTGTATGTATATTTCTAATCTTGTTCAAAGTATTGAACCTATACAGTTCATTTAACAAAATAATACAAATTGCTATTCCTTGAAGGTTATTAGTAACTATTTAGGATATAAAGAAATGCTGTGGATATCGTTCTATATAAATAAAACACTGATGGCCAGTGACCAGACAGGAAGTATAGGCGGGACAAGGAGAGAGGAGAATTGGGGAAACAGGAAGAAGGAAGGAAAGACACTGCAGCCACCGCCAGGACAAGCAACATGTAAAGACGCTGGTAAGCCACCAGCCACGTGGCAAGGTATAGATTTATAAAAATGGGTTAAGATATAAAAGATATATATAAGATATAAAAACAGTTAGCAAGAAGCCTGCCATGCCATACAGTTTATAAGTGATATAAGTGTCTGAGTGATTATTTTATACGTGGATTGTGGGACTGTGGGGCTTGGTGGAGCCTGGAGAGAAGCCCTCCAGCAACAAAGAAATGTAAGTTAGTATTTAGTCATTGCAATGAAACTTGTAGTCCTATTAGGTATGTTTTGAATGTCAAGAAGAGATATATTTTAGATAGACAGGTCATCTTCAAACACTTCAGAGATCTTCAGAATATGGTATTTAAGATGTTTTAATAACACAGTTTTTTTTTTTCTTTTTTTATGACTATGGGATATGTATGCTCCTGGCAATATCAATCTACTTCAGAAACAATGATTGTCATTGAGTTTTCTTTCACTGTGGCAAAATTTAGCCACTGGGCCAAAAAGTGCACTCACACCAACTGCTAACATTATGGACAAGCAGGACACAAAACAAAGGACTGCTGATGTTTGCCAAAACAAGGTAGAAATGCTCTTTAGAAAATACTGATTCACAGATTAGTCTGGCAGATATGCTAATACTGTAGGCTGAAGATGATGCCACAATGTTTCAGTGAAACCTCAGGTGACTTTTCAGGCAGCTGGCTGTTTCTGTTATAACTCACATTTTTGGAAGTTGCTTGTTTGCACTTCCTGTTTTACTCAGTAATATTATTTCCTTCTCGAGTCTCTGAGGGAGTTGAAGATTAGATAGTTATAGTTTTCCTTTGTAAGAAATTCAGAAAAGAAACTCACTAAAGAGGTATAAATTATGTAAGTTTGAAAGACATCAAAAGATAGTTTTGGTTATGCAAATTAGGATAGAAGGTAAATTAGATACAATCCTTTGGACTCACAAAAAATAGGATAGAAAATAAAACATTTTCTCTGAATTTGTCAAATGCAAATGGACTAGACATTGTTGATGTATTTATTGCCTTTCTATATTGTATATAGTTATTGTACTTATTGTATATAGCTTTTCTTATATTAGTTATATTTTTTTTATTTTAGACAAAAAAGGGGGAAATGTGATATTTTCTTTATGTATCCCAATAAAGCTTATCTGAGGATCAGAGGATAAAGCCAGCCACTGTATTAAATATAGGAAGTCAGGCAATGGCAGAACTTGCCTTTAATCATAGCATTTGGGAGGCAGAGATCTATCCAGATCTCTGTGAGTTCAAGGCTATACTGGGGAACAGAGCCAGGCATGGTGACACATGCCTTTAATCCCAGCACTAACCACAGAGGTCTGTACAGACAGACAGGAAGTGATATAGCTGGGTGGAGAGAGGAAGTGGGTTGGCAGAACAGAAGCCATATAGGTATGGGTATACAGAAAGTAGGTGTCTTTGGCTGAGGATTTCCAAGTGGTAAGAATGGGGCTGGCTTCTTTCTGCTTTTCTGATCCCTCAGATTTTACCCCAATATCTGGCTCTGGGTTTTGATTAATAAGACCATTTAACAATTAATCTTACAGGATATAACTGGGTCATGTGATATTCCTAACTTTTGGTGGTTTTTACAAACTTCCTGTACTGATTTCCATACTTACTGTACCAGTTGACATTCCCACCAGCAGTGAATATGAGTTGTTCTTTTTCAGTGTTTTTACAAATCCTTGTTTTCTCTGTCTTTCTTTGTTTTTTTCAGAAGGAATCTATTTTAATAGTCTTCACCCTTCACATTGTAAAGATATTATCCAATATTTTCAGAGGACTCATGGTTCTGAGGCCCATGTCATCTGATAGCTGTGTAAATTTGCATTATTTTGGTTCACTAGTAACATTAAACATATTTTCCAAGTTCGTTGGCTTTTTGTACTTTCTCTCTTGTTTTCTGCCAAATTCCTTTCACCACACAATTTTTAACCTGGTAATTTTTATTATTTTTAACTTTTAAAAGATTTAAAATAATTTTTATTTTAAAATTATTGTTACATCATTTTGTCTTCTTTTCTCCCTTCAGTCCCTCAATGCTCTTTCTGTCTATCAAATTCATTGATGTTTCTTTAATTGTGGTTACATATTTACATATGTGTATATATATATGTCTAAACACAGAAAAACAACCTTCTCAGGATGTATAATGTACTTCTATGTATATGATTTTGGAGATAAACAGTTGGTATTGGATATCCAATTGGGAAACTCTCCTCTGAGGAATACTATTTCTCCTACTTTCAACATTCTTTACTTGCCTATAGTTCTTTGTCTAGGTTTGGGCAACTGTGAGATTTCCCATTCCATGCTAGCATGTCTATTGGTGAAATCACTATTCAGGACTTATTTAGGTAGTCATATTGTTGAGACTTTGTGGATGTAGCATCACTGACATTTCTAGGAGACACAATCTCACAGCAGACTTCCTGTTCCTCTGGCTGTTACCGTCATTCCATCCCCTTTTCCATGATGCTCCCTAGGCATTAGGTGAAAGAGTTGACTGTAGAATATAGGTTGGGAATGTGCACCACAGGAATACTTGTTGTCTAAATTTTAATAAATGTGACAATATGTAATGGTCTACATCTGTTACTAGAGAAGTTTCTTTATTGAGGAGTGAGAGGTACATTTATCTGTGAGTATAAAGATAATTAGAAATTATGCTGATTTAGATGTAAGCATTCCTCCAAGATTTGTGACCTCATTATCTCTAGATAATTAAGTTTCCAGTACTAGGCATTTCTCTCTTGTTTGGTAGGCTTTAAGTCCAGTTAGAGAGCTGTTAGTTACCACCAAGCTATGAGTGCCACTATTCCACACTTAGGGTTATTGAGCAATGCTCATTGTTGTTCATAGCTATCATAGTTTGTAGGACTATTGGTTTCTTTCCTTCCTTGAAAGCTTCGATGGCAATCTCTGGTACTGTGAAAGCAAAACAACAAAGAAATTCAGAAAATTAGAAGATGATGCTTTTAAAACATGTATTTTATTAAGTTTGAAAATTTAAAAAAAAAAAAACAGATGAAGTTCTTGATTCAACCAAACTACCAAAGTTAAACCAAGAAAAAAATCAACAACCTAAACAGACTTATAATAAATGAGGAGAATGAAACCAAAATATAAAACTTTCTGCCTAAAAAATTCAGGTCCAGATAGATTACCAGCAGAATCCTACCAGACTTTCAAAAAATTCTGTAGCTATTCCCTCTTTAAAAAATATTTTAAAACACAAAAATAAACATAATCAATATGAAATTGGGACACTTCACAAGGTCACTGTTATTCACTAATAGAAAGAAACCAGAGATAAGAAAGCTAAAATGGCAGAAAAAATATTTAAGGCTCTTACTTTTGAAAAGGTCAATTACTACTTTGAAGATATAAACAGATAAATGACATAATGAAGTCAATTATGAATGTAGATAGGAAAGTTAACAAAAAAGGATGAAATGATCATCAATTTAAAGTAGATAAAATTATGGAGGGAAATTTGGCAAGTAAATTTATGCTCCAAAAGAAGCAAATATCAAAATAAATATCCAGAATAAAACATGAATATAGTAAACCACAGTGATAGAGTGGGAGAGATCTTAAGGGAAGGGAGCTAAAAGAGCTAAGTAGAGCAAACTGAGCCTAGAAATATGAAAGGAAAGAAAAGATAATGCTGGCTCAGAAACAAGTTAAATAATATACAGGACACAAATATAAAAATGGAGAAACTAAAACTTGAATTTCTCTCACAAAGTTCTATTAAAAAGTAAATATCTAGTGAGATTCAATGAGAATAAATATATGTGGTAATTTGTTTTTCCTGTTTCTTTTTTGTTCCTATAGTAACTTTTCATCTATAATGGGATGGTGTAACCTTGAGAACTTTCTAGAGTTTTGGCATTCGACTTCTCAGTCTCTAGAACACACACACACACACACACACACACACACATACACAATCAGAAGTTAAAGAGAAAAGGATACGGGAGGTGTCATAGAAATGAAAAGGATTGTGAAGTTCTACTATGAAGAATAACCAATCAAAAAAGATGCACAACCTTGGAGAAGAATCATTTCATATAAAGATTTTTGCAAAGACTAAATCATGACTATGAGATAATAATAAATCTATAAATAGCAAAGGGCATGAACAAAAACAAACCAAAAGTTAACTACAATAAAAATTCTAATACCATGTAATTTCACTGACAAATTCTACAATTTAAAGAAAAAAAAACAATGCCAATTCTTCTCAAAATGTTCATCATGCCTCATCATGTCTTGTTATGGTAAACTGTAAGGATAAGGACATCTATAAATTAAAAAGGTCTTTTCACTGTTGTAGAGACTGAGAACTCCAATTCCAAGGTGCCAAAAGTTCTCAAGGTTACACCATCCCATTATAGACAAAAAGTTATTATAGAAAAAAAAGAAACAGAAAGCCTAATTACCTTTTGTACCATGTTCATACTCACAATATGTAACACATTCTAAAGGTAGCATTAATCCATTCATCAAGATGGAATCTCTTACTAGGTTCTGTCTTTTAACACTACTATTGTATTGGGGATAGTATTTCAGGCACATGAACTCATAGACAATGTCAATGTTTCAAAATAATTAAAGAAGGTGAACTAGCAGATTCACTTCATGGGGCCAGTCACAGGAAAAGATGATAAATAAGAAAGCAAGATGCCAATATCACTGCTGAATAAGGAAGATACCAGCTACACCAAAACACTAATAAATCAAATTGATTAGCATATTCCCCAAGATCAAATTAGATAAAAAACATCATTTCATGAAAACTACACCACATTTACAGATTGAGAAAATGAAATCCACATGATAATGTCAATGGACACAGCAAATTAATTTGGCACAGTTCCACAACCTCCATGATAAGACTACTCAATAACTAAGAATAGAAGAAAATACTTTCTGTGTAATAAATTGTGTATATGAGAAGCACAAATATTAATGGCATACAAAATGGTTGAAAAGCTGAAGTCTTTTCGGCTATGAACTAAAACAAAGTTGCTTGCACTTGACATTTCTGCTTAATAGAGTGCTGAAATGCTTAATCTGAACAATTAAGAAGGAAAATAAAGTATCTAAAGCAGAAAAAAAGTGTTTTTCAGGTTATTGTTAATAGCTCAGTGGTTAAAAGCACTTGCTATGTAAGCCTGATGATTCAGGTTTTATTTCCAGAGGCCACAGTAGAAGGAAACAATCAGCTCCCAAAAGTTGTCTTCTGACCTCCATATATGAGCCATAGTACATACACCTGCACCCAACCATTTATACACACATTATAGACACATATTAACACTATAGTATTAATAATAATAACAATAAATAACAACACATATTATTCAAAAGAAATAACGTTTTCTCTGGTCTTTAAGATGATATATGATCTTACAAATCATTGCCCTTAGGTATAAAGGGAAATGATGTGGAACAAGGATGACTGGACTGCTACTCACAACAACAGGGAGGCTACCTGGAAAACAGGACCCCAAGAAAGATGGGAGGAACGCCCAATGACGGAGAAATGGATGAAATCCACATGAACAGCCTGGATGTGAGTGGGGGTAATGAAGGGTGAGGACCGAGGGAAAGAGAGCTTGGGGGAGCGGGAGATCCCAGCTGGATCAAGAACAGAGAGGGAGAACAAGGAATAGGAGACCATGGTAAATGAAGAACACATGAGAATAGGAAGAAGCAAAGTGCTAGAGAGGCCCACAGAAATCCACAAAGATGCCCCCACAATAGACTTCTGGCAATGGTCGAGAGACAGCCCAAACTGACCTACTCTGGTGATAGGATGGCCAAACACCCTAATTGTCGTGCTAGAAACCACATCCAATGACTGAGGGAACTGGATGCAGAGATTGACGGCTAGGCCCCAGGTGGAGCTCCGGAAGTCCAATTGGCTAGAAAGAGGAGGGTTTATATGAGCGAGAATTGTTGAAACCAAGGTTGGATAAAGCACAGGGACAAATAGCCAAACGAATGGAAACACATGAACTATGAACCAAAGTCTGAGGAGTCCCCAACTGGATCAGGCCCTCTGAATAGGTGAGACAGTTGATTGGCTTGATCTGTTTGGGAGGCATCTAGGCAGTGGTACCAGGTCCTGGGCTAGTTGCATGAGTTAGCTGTTTGAAACCTGGGACTTATGCAGGGATGCTTGGCTCAATTTGGGAGGAGGGGACTGGACCTGCCTGGACTGAGTCTATCAGGTCAATCTCCATCCTCAGGGGTGGCCTTGATCTGGAGGTGGTGGGAACGGGGGGTGGGCTTGGGGGAAGGGGAGGGGGCAGGAAGGGGGAGAACAAGGGAATCTGTGGCTGTTATGTAGAACTGAATAGTATTGTAAAATAAAAGAAAAAAATAATTAATGGCAAAAAGAAGGTAATAAAGCATTGTGCTAAATATTTCAGCAAGCATAATTTATTTATTTATTTATTCATTTTTTCATTTTACATACCATCCCAAGTTCACCCTCCCTTCCCTTCCATTACCCCTCCCCAGATCCCACTCCTCATGCACTCCTCAGAGGGGGTAAGGTGTCCCTTGGGTAGTCAACAAAATCTGGCATACCAAGTTGAGGCATGGCCTAGCCCCTCCCCACTGCGTCAAGGCTGAGCAAAATAAATTTATAAAGTGTTTAATTTAGCAGCGATAACCTATGACATGAATTCTATAAATAGGTATGAGGTGACTGAAATTGCCAATTTTGAATACTAAGATAGATAAAATAAGGCTGGGAAGATAAAAAGAAAGAGGTCAGAAATATCAGATCACAGAAAGCTTAAGGAAAAGCCTTAAAGAAGCTAGGATTGACTCCTTCATAAGAGGCAATGTCTGGTTACTGATGGTACTCATGAGTTTGGCAGGAGACTCCATTGACCTAGAGACTGAAAATACTGAAGGTGTGCTACTGATAATAACTGAAGTTTATACCAGTACCTCCAAGGAAGTACAATATAGTCTATTCCTGGAATATGAAAAAAATAGACTGTGCAGCTCATAACTGCTCTAAGCAAATATGACAGTTAAGGTGAAAAGCCATTTCTTGAGTGATATTATATGAATAGGAAGTGGTGAATAAATAATTATTTCTTTCTTTTCTCTCCCAAACATGAATTTCTAAAGTGCTCACTGCTAGATAAATCTAGTGTAAATTTGGATTAAGAAGGGGAAATATGCTACTAAGAGGTTCAGTCTTAGTACCACAGATCAGAGTAAAGGAGAATAAAATTTAAATAAGAGAATCAGTTAGTTAGTAAGTGAAATAAAATAAAGGGTAGAGTTACAGTGTTTTATTTAATTTATTATTTTGGTCTTTTATATTGAAAGTATTTCAGCATCATATGTTTATTGTTTATATTACGTGATGGTTATAGGCTGGTTGCAGCTGTACTTAGCAGTGTTTGGCTTCACATATATTCTTATTCTAAGTCCTGGGTTGTCAGATCCACCTTGTATATACTCTTCCTCAGAGAGAGGAAACAAGTTTAAGAAGACTCAATCTACAAAAGGGCAATAAATGTTCTATCAAAGTAGGACATGCATCATATTTGGTTTTATATTATTGGGTAAAGCATCTCTCACATACAATTGCCAGGGCATTATTGTGAGAATTTTGGCCTTCTAAAGTCATCAGTGGATGAGAAGACATTCACAAGCAAGTCACAGAAAAATGATATGGACTATAATATATTACACAGAAGTAGTAATAGATCAAAAATAAGCTATAATTCCAAAACATTTGGAAGAAATATAAAAACTATTATTTATAACTTGTATGACTGTGCTCATAAAAATCCAATGAAATCTATACAGATAATATGAAAATTAATAAAGTATTTAACAAAAGGATAAAAACCAAATAAGTTGCACAATTCAACTGTAATTATATTCAACTAAGCAAATATTTGTAAAATATTTGATAAAAAGTACCAACATAAAAGATATAAGATAATGAACAAGATGCCTACACAAATTCTTTATTATTAAACATTTATATGGAGAGAAATATCATGATTACATGTTTAAACATCATATAAAGTCAAAATGTGTATAAATTCAATGAAATAGCAGTCATTATTTGTAGATGAATTTCTAAACAGTCTTATTAAATAAGAAACACAGAGCCAAATACAGAGGTATAAGCCGTAGAGAGAAGAGCAATAGCCTCCAACTAACCTTAGCTTACCACCTCGCTGTAGCTTCCCAAGAGAGCCTCTTCCTGTCTAACCTGTGCCTTTATTGCCTTCTTGTTCTGCATTCTCATTGACTCTAAGCCCAGCCACAGCACTTCCTCATCACTGCCTGTCTATACACACCTCCAGGTCTCTATGGTTGGTACTGGGATTAAAGGCATGTGTCACCATGCTTGGCTGTGTCCTTGAATAAAGAGACTCTGCTTGCCATGTGATTGGATTAAGGGCATGTGCTACCACTGCCTGACTTCTGTTTGTGGCTGGATATGACCTCTCATCTCCAGGCAAACTATATTTATTATCATACAAATAAAATATCGCATTTCAGCACAAATAAAATATCACCACAATTATTCCTGTGTGCTTTTGTAAAATTAGCTAGAATATTTTTAAAATTATATGAAAAAACTAAAAGGGAAATACAGGGAAATTTGAACTTTAAAATGAAGAACTTATATTCATTAAAATCTATTTAATGACAGTAACAAGATAAGACAGTGGAATTGCAGCCAACAAAATCATTTATTTTGTGAACAACAAAAACGAAATTTTTACAAATTGATAAGAAAAGTAAGGTAGTCCCCAGTGCTAGCATGTGTAGACAGGTGAATACAAGATGTTTTCTAGGCAGCCAGTCTAGCAAAACTCAAGTGCCAGGTTTAGTGAGATATTTCATCTGAAAAAAAAAAGGTGAAGAACCAAGGAGGAGGACACACGAAGTCTATCTCTGGTTTCCATATGTGTATGCAAGGGAGTATGCACCCATAAAAACAAGTCGACATACATGTGCATACACCACCACATAGAATATTTTAACTAAAAAACAATGGATCCCAATATCCACATGTAACTGATTTAACTGGAATTTTGCAATAGACGGGATCAGTTTCTCTTACAAATACACTAGATATCCCTTAACCTTATTGGTAATTAGCTAACTGAAAATCAAAGTCATTATATACCTATACACATCTACAATGTTTATTAAACTTTAAAAGCCTGAAAACATTAAATCCTAGCTCAGTGTTGACCAAAGAGAAACCTCATTTGCTAAATGAATAGAGAGTGGTAGGATTGTTAATCGACACACAACTTTGGAAAATAATTTGTAATAATCTAGTAAAACTGAAGCTAGCATATAATTTAACAATTAACTCATATATATATATAATATTATATGAATATAATTTTGTGTCTACTAAAACCCATATAAAACAATGTTTGTAGTGATGTTATAGTTATTATTTCTCATAGACAAATCCAAAATCAACATATATGTCCAACATCAATAAAAAAGAGATAAATAGGTGCTAGTATGTTCAAACAAGTGTTGGACTGGTGAGATAGCACAGTGGGTAAAAGTGCCTGCTGCCAAACCTGATAACTTGATTACCTGCATTTAATATTCACATGGTGGAAGGAGAGAACTAAATTTGACTACACACTCACACACACACTCACACACACACACACACACACACACACACACACACAAGCACACAATATACAAAATGAAATATTTTTTAAACTATTATGATAATGTTAATGAATGTTCTACAACTAATGCTGACATATGGATGAAACATATATTATGTTGAATAAAAGCAGTAATATACAAACTAGCAAAACTATAAAACACTATTTGCATACTGTTTAAATATAGGTAAAATTGAACTTTGTTATACAGGAATTGCTAAAACCCAAATTAAGATATCAGAAGAATGGTTCTTAATAAGGGGGGAAAACTTCATTTTTAAAAATGTACACTGAACTTTCAGGGTATTGATAGTGTTTTCTGTATGGAGCAAGTAAATTCCTGAGTTGGACGTGTGTTTTTTGACATGGTCAAGACTCTGTCAAGGATTCAGACCCACGGCAATGCCAAAGCCTTTTCTATCCCTATTGCAAGGCTCAGAGAGATGGGAAAGTATTCCTCATACTTGAGTGTGAATGTTGACTGCTTATGAAGAAAATGTCCATCATAGCTTTCACCCCCCCACCTCAGATATTGTGGCGTGAAGACTGCTTTCTTACGAAGACTCTGCCTACATGGATTAGCTAAACCTACCTCCTAGTTCAGGTGTATATAATTATGTTGCTTCATCTACAGATTTGGTTAAATCCTTATCAAAACTCCAAGACAATTCTTCATGGAAATAAAAAAAATATATTTTTTTAAATTCCTATGGAAACACACACACACACACACACACACATACACACACACACACACAGAGGGGATCTAAAGCAATCCTGCATATTAAAAGAACTGATAGAGAAGAGAGGCAGCTCAGCAGTTAGGAGCACTGACTGATGTTCCAGAGGACCTGAGTTCAATTCCCAGGCTGTCTGGTGCCTGATTATGCCAGGATTAAAAATTAATTCATTCATTAATTAATTCATTCATTAATGAATTAATTAATGAATGAATAAAAGAACTAATGAGTGTATCACCATCACAGACTTCAAGCTTTATGAGAGATCTATAGTAATATCAACAGCATTGTATTAGCATAAAAACAGACATACTGATCAACAGAATGGAATTAAAGACCCAGGCATAATTCCACAAACCTAGAGACACCTGATTTTTGACAAAGAAACAAAAAAATACATACTGGAAAATATAGCATCTTCAGCAAATGGTACTTGTCAAACTGGATAAGTACATGGAGAAGAATGAAAGTAAATTCGTATCTACCACCCTACACAAAACTCAGCTACAGTTGAATGTAAGATCTCACTCAACATAAGACTTGATACCATGATTCTGATATAAGAGAATGTAGGCACTAGGCTTGAACTCATTGGCACAAGAGAGGATTTTCTGAAAATGACACCCATTCCACAGGAATTAAGACTAATAATCAATAAATGAGAAATAATGAATCTGAAAAGCTTCTGTGCAGCCAAGAATATCACCATTCAGGCAATGTGGTAGCCTAGAAAATGAGAAAATAAAGTATTTACCAACTATATATCACAGAGTGTTAATATCTAGAATATACAAAGAAATTTACAAAACTGAAAATAAAAAGCAAAATAACCCAAACAATAATGGGGTATATAATTTAGCAGAGAGTTCTCAAAAGATAAACACAAATGACTATGAAACACTTTTTATAACTGTTCAGTCCCCTTATCTGACAGGACATGAAAGTTAAAACTACTTTGAGATTTCACCGAACTCTGGGCACCATTTGTAGACGGATTTTTCTTTTGAAGCTGCCACCTCACAAAAAAAATGACATGAAGACATTATTAATTATGAATGCCTGACCTTAGCTTAGACTTGTTTCTAACTAGCTCTCATGACTTAATTTATCCCATTTTTTAAATCTATGTTCTTCCACTCACTCATTACCTCATATCCATTTTGCCCATCCTAGTTATTCTGCATCTGGCTGGTGATTCCTCCTTTCTTCTTTCCAGAGCTCTCGATTCTCAGAAGTCCCACCTAACCTCTTCCTGCCTGGCTAATGGCCATTCAGCTCTTTATTAAACCAATGACAGTGACACATCTTCACTCAGGGCAAAGGAATATTCTACAATAGTGAAGGAAACCATTGAAAACAGAAAACTGGTGAACATGTGTTTAAACAAAGGGACCATATTCTAGTCCCAGCAAACAACAGAACTTGGCAGCTTTGACAACATGCACTGAATGAATTTCTGCATCATGGTACAGCTACAAGCCTATGGAGGCCAGGGAGTAGAATTACTCCCATAACATTTGTGCCACCATGGTACTAGTAATTGTCCATGTACTGGCTCTTTTCTTATGTGTCAACTTGACACAAACTAGAGTCATCAGAGGACGGAGCCTCAGTTAAGGAAATGTCTCGATGAGATCCAGCTGTAAGGCATTTTCTCATTTAGTGATCAATAGGGGAGGAGGGCCCAGCCCATGGTGGGTGGTGCCATCCCTAGGCTGCTGGTCCTGGGTTTTGTAAGAAGATGTACTGAGCAATCTAGGGGAGCAAGCCAGTATAGGCAGTACCCCTCCATGGCCTATGCATCAGCTCCTGCCTTCAGGATCCTGCTCTGCTTGAGTTCCTATCCTGACTTCCTTCAGTGATGAACAGCAATGCTGAAATGTAAGTCAAGTAAACCTTTTCCTCTACAACTGGCCTTTTGATCATGGATTTTTGTCACAGCAATAGAAACCCTAACTAAGACAGTCCACTTATTTTTTTAACTGGATTTAAGGACCCTAAGTAAGATGAAACCCATACCTGACACTACTAAATTGAAGTGACCATGACCTGAGACAAAGTAGGTCACTGGCCCTAGGGGGAAACCAACTATTCTCATTCTGCTAAAGGAACACAGGCATAAAATGACTACTAAGGTCATATTGCTATACCCATCAATCAAAGCACCACTCAACCCTCATCAGAGAAGCTTTTTGTCTCTTTAGATGATACTAAAACAGAGGTCCACAACTGGACAATATGCAGAGAGTGAAAGACTTTGGAGAACTCAACCCAAAATGGGATGTGTTTATAAAAGCCCTCTCTAAAGGCTCAGAAATCTAGGCAGAAGAGGGGGCAGAAAAATTGTAAGAGCCAGAGTTGGTGTATGACTCCAGGGAAACAGCATCTTCAGATAAAACGGGCCTGATGCACATATGAACTCAAAGAGAATGTGAAAGTAAGTGTTCACAAGACCTACATACGTACAAACCAGACAAAATCTCAGCATGGAAAAGGAGAAGTGGACACGAAGTCTCATCCTAACCCAGAAAGTAGTTACAATTCATACCCCATGTGAAATGGAAATCAGTTTTCTCCAATGGAGTGTCACTGGGTATATCAATCACCCTCTAGAGCAGGCCCCATGCCTAGGAGTAGTTGGCTGACACAAAACAGACTTCATGTTTGTTTTGTTTTGAAATTTTTTTCCTTATTGGGGTTTGTTATCTTTGTTTGTTTTAATTTTTGTTTTCTTTATTTTATTTTTGAGAGAAAAATAACATGAAGTTGGGTGGGTAGGGAGGTGGGAAAGATCTAGGAAGAGTTAGAAGGAAAAGAATATGACCAAAATACATTGTATGCAACAATTTTAAATAGAAGTAATTATTACAATAATAACCCTGCCTACTTGTTTATATGTATGTAATAACTCTGCCTCTATGTTCAGCTATATGCAATAACCCCATTTCCCTTTTCAGCTATAAATAATAAATATGCTATAAATAAATAAGCTTCTGAGGCTTCTCTATCAGAGATCCCTGTCTACCCAGTCTCAGCTTTTCTATGTCTATGTGTTTGTCTTTTTTTTCTTTTCTTTCTTACATTTTGTTTGTTTGTTGTTTGTTTTGTTTTTCCAAGACAGGTTTTTTTGGTGTATTCCCTGGCTGTCCTGACACATTTTTTGTAAATAATGCTGGCCTCAAACTCAGAGAGCTGGATGCCTCTGCCTCCAGATTGGTAGGATAAAAGGTGTGCACCACCAGGCCTGGCTTTGTCGTTTTGTTGTTGTTGTTTGGTTGTTGATTTATTTTTTATTTTGCTTTTACTTCCCTTACTGTCCTGTCCCCATTTATGTCGATCCATGGAGGTGTGCAGAGCATGGCAGTTCCTTCCTTCCTTCCTTCCTTCCTTCCTTCCTTCCTTCCTTCCTTCCTTCCTTCCTTCCTGTATTTCTTTCTTTTAAATTAGTAAATACAAGTATATATTCTTATAGGGCACCATGTAATTCTTTGATATATGTATAAATGATATAATATTCTAATAAAAATAAGTATATCTATCTCCTGAAATATTTATTTGTGATGAAAGCATAACAAATTGATGAATTACTATCCTCTAGCCAAAAAGATATACACTGTCTTTTTCTATATTCAGCCTACTGTTCAATAGCACCACAACTTGTTTTTCACTAACTATAACTTAATATACATTGACTGTTTTATCTTACTTCCCTCCCATCTATTCTCCTGAACATCTTGCAAACACTATTATACTTTTAAACTCTATAACAATAAGATTTGAGATTGTGCATGAGTAAGATCAAGTGATATTTGCCTTTCTACGCTACATATATTTTACTTGCATAATATACTCCACTTTTTCCTATTTTTCTAAATTATATGATTTCATTATTTTTGAATGACTATTATTCAATTGTATATGAATACTAAATTTTATTTATCTATTCATCCTTTGATGGATACTTCTGGTTTATTACATTTTTCCTTTTGTGTATAGTGCTACAACTAACATAATATTACAGATGTTGCTTCAACATATTAATTTAATCTCCACTGGACATGTTAGGTAATAGAATTGCTGGATCTTACAGTAATTTATTTATTTATTTACTTATTTATTTAGCTATTTAGTTAATTAGTTAATTAGTGTGTGTGAGAGAGAGAGAGAGACAGAGAGACAGAGAGAAAGGATTTTTGGGAGTCAAAGGACGACTTACAGTAGTCAGTTCTGTCCTTTTACCATGCGGGATCTGGGAACTGAACTCAAGAGATCAAGCATCTTTCCTTACTAAACCACCATTCTGGCACTGGAATGAGAGCTGTATTTCTTCTTTTTCTTTAAGCAGTGTCTACTCTAGTCTAATCGCTATAACTAACTTACATATCCGCTAGTGTTTAGCAATAATTCTTGTTTCTCTACATCTGCATCAGCATTTTCTTATCATTTTTATTGTGATCATTCTGTGTTGAGATCCTATATCACTGTGGTTTTGATTTGCATTTTCCTCATGCTTAGTGATGTTGATTTTTTTTCATATACCTGATAGCTATTAATATGTCTTCTGTTCAAAGTACTTTCTTCCTTGAGGAATTACACAGGAGTTATTTTACAATTATTTTGAATTTATACAATTATTGTATATATGGCTATACATCTATATATCTTCATATATATGGTGTGTGAGTTTTAATTTATGACAAAATGTAGATATAAGTTCTCTGATTTGTTAAAATACATTTTGCAAAATCTTTAGACAGAAGTTTATGCCCACCTTTGAACTGGAGACCTTAGGCACTTCTCTTAAATTTCTGATCTTCCATTTTACCATCTGTAAACTGAGAATTATTGTGCCTGAGCTTTATAAAATATCAAAAGAAACCTTAGATATGAATGGATATTCTATCTTGTAAATTACAGTGCAGATTTCTGGCATTACTGAGTGTGTGTGTGGTTGGAGAGGGGAATGTGGGGGGGGGCTTTTTTTTTTAAATAAATCAGACTTAAAAAAAACGGGAAAGAAAATAAGCAGGAGGCTATTATTAAGAGGTATTTATAAAAGAAGATCAAAAAAGTCAGGTAAAGATCTAGAAAAACATAACTTGGAACAATTAGAGGATGGGACAAACTGCAGCTTTTGGCACACCAATAGCCCAAGGGCATCACCACATGATAGCAGAACACAGAGATGAAAATCCTTGTGATTACCCAGGGCCATTAAGAAGCATGTCACTTGTGTCCACTGTCATTTCTCAAAAACTTGAGAATATAATACAAATATGTCCATCCAAATCACTAATTTTTTAGAATTCTTTTGTCATTTACAGCTAAAATTGCTATCAAACACAAACTTATCAAAAGTTAAATTAATAATAATAATTAATTTGCACTGAGTAATCTACCATACATCAAGTACAGTTCTAGAAAAACTACTCAGCTATCGTTTTGTTACTAATGAGATTAGAGATTGAGTGGCATTTCTTTAGACCTAACAGTGAAGATAAAATTTGAGCCCTGTTATAATCCAGCCTACATTCTGAACTCCTTCTATTTTTATAATACCAAGCTTTCATTTCTTAAAACCTAGTAAGATATGTTTTTAGAATAGATGTTTATTTGGGCACTCTCAAAGCCTAGAATTCTTATATACTCATTCATTTAAATGTATACAGTACTATTATCATACAACTCTTTTTATAGTAATCTGAAAGTTTCCATTTCTCAGGCTATTTTTTTGGTGAGTTATAGATACACAGTTATTATTTTAAGTGGCCTACATTAGAAATTTTCTCTGAGATATTTACAAATCCAGTGCAGCACTTTCACAAGATTGTGCTTATTTCTAGTGACTGACTGGGATGATAAAGTGAGATCTGGTGACAGCAAGGTAATAATATAATAGTAGTGACCAGGTTTTAGCAAATCCTTTAAGAGCCCATATTGAGAACGACATGTAGTGGAGATTAAAATTGAAATAAAATAAAATTAAGACAAATTATATCAATGTTACAATAAAATAAATGTTATTGAAGAGCACCCAGGTTCAACCCCTAGCACTCATATGTTGGCTCACAACCATCCATAACTCCTGTTTCAGAGAAACCAAAGCCCTCCCTTGACATCTGCAGGCACCAAATACGTATATGATACATAGACATACATAAAGAAAAACACTAATATACATAAATAAATCTTTAAAAATAACAATGCCATTACTATTTGTAACAATTATTAGATGTTATTGTCAGCCACTCTAATGAACATTTTTATAGATGTTGACACTTAATTCTCATAATAATTTCAGGAAGTAGACTCAATTGCCATTCTTATTTCCTAAAGATGAGTTCAAATCTCCTAATGAGTAAATGTCAGGGCTGAGATGTAAACCTAGCTCTGATCACCACTCATTTGATTTCTCTCTGTGCTATTCTGTGACGGTTTCCACATTTACATCCAAATGTATGTTAGTAATGGTACAGCAATTCAGTATACACACGATATTTACTAGTAAGAAAGGAGTTCCATAACTTCACTTTTCAAACAAACCAAAGATCAGGAAATTCTTTTAAATATCTTGTCTGGACTTATGGTTTCTTTGGGCATCCCTGCTTTCAACTATATCCCCAACCAATTTGACTGATCAATGTCTTACCCAAGGATAGAATCTAGTTTACAACCTCTGCAGTCTCTCTTCCTGAAAAGTAAGGAATCTTTGGCTTTGTCCCATGACCATATCTCCCAATTTGAGGAAACTACAGGCAAGCAATTTGTTGAACATTAAATTGTATCTTTCAACACTCAGTGTTGTCTATAAATCATTTCACTCCTTCTATAGCTCTCAACTTTTGACAGCATTTTGCTGTAAACAAATTTGGAGGCTATTCTGTGATTATTCCCACTTGGAACATATACTGTTTCCTCTCCATGAAACTAGAACAGAAGGTCTAATAGAAAGGAAATTATTAAGCATTCTACTGAGTTTTTTCCTCCAACAAAAACTAAGATAGAGGTCAATGAATAAGTATGTGCAGACTGGAACTTGAATCCTCTAGGGTGACTGTAGGCTAATTAATAATTAATGCCAGAGCCATGGTGTTTGAAATGCAGATGTGATAACTGGAGGCCTGGCAGAGCTGTTCAGAGGAAGCAGATTTAGATGCTATAGGGAATAGGCACTCCCTTGCCGGCTGGCTCAGAGAGCCAGCCTGGGTGCAAAGCAGGGCCTATGGTTTAGATTATATTCCCCTCAGCTGTTAATTACCTGAACCTACTTTGAAGTTCTTCTCTTTTTATCCTCTGCATGAAAAGAGATTGGTTCAGCCAAGGGACTTGGAGAAATGATCAAATACATGGGGTGGAGGGAAGGGGAGGTGGGAATAGAACTTCAGATATAAGAAGATAACGAAGAAAAACACATAGTAGAACATACAAGAACATACATTATTAGGAAATGTCGAATTGTGGTTCATTGTTTCAAGCACATTGTTTCTCTCAGTTATTCTAGTGAAGCTGACTTTTTAGTAAATGTGCAGAGTCTCTCTGAATAGATAAACAAAGAATTTCCACTTGTATTATTATACAAAGATTGGACATGAGATTATCACAGATGCTTTATAATGCTGTTTTTATTTCAATAAAGTCACTCGACCTGCACGTATTTAAAATCAGATAGTGATAATGGTAAAATTAATAGATTCTGCCACAAATTACTTGTTTGTGCTCAAATAATTCATTCTAAAACCATAAGTAGTAAGTGTCATTGCTTGGTAGGTAAAATTATATGTTAAGAAATTGTTAAAAATTAGATGCAGTTGGAGAGAATCTGAAAATAACTTCAGTTCAAAGCATTGTGATTTATTTTCAGAATGGATGTGTACATATGAAATATTAAGAAACATAGCCATTAACCGTTTCTGCAAGTCAACTCTGGCAACTTAGGTTGAATGTAAATTTACTGGACTTAAAGCTTTTTCCTGAAATAAATTCTATTCACAGTGAGCAGTATTCTCTTTTGGTATAAACAGATGAAACTTGTCTTTATATCTTTTACCGCACACTGATATTGATTTTAAAAAAAAAAAGTATCTCTGTGCATTGACACTGACACCTGTGGATGCAGTGTTATCTAATAAGTTGACATCAAATTGATACAAGCAATTGCCCATCTATGAAATCATCTGGATTTGAAGCTCTAGTTTATTGTCCACTTCAAACTTAAAAGTATGCATTGCAGAGCAGAGACCTTAAAAATTAAAGTGAACATGGAAATCATAAACTTATTTATTTCAATCTAATGCTCAAAAGTCCTAATTTCTAAATCTTAAGTCCAAAAGTCCTAAAAGTGAAAAAAAAACATACAAATGTGATGTTTACTTTCATGACAATTTTTCATCAAGTAACTGTAAGTGCAGTATTGTAATGCCAAAATCCCGGGTATTAGTGAAAAAGTAACATTTTCTCCAGGCTTTACATGTAAAGTCTGGGTGTTTAGTTCTGTTATTAAGAAAGGGGGGTGGGAAAACAAAGTGTTTCAAGACTATGCGCAGCAAGCCAGAAGCACTATTTGAAAAATCAACCACTTGGATAAGCCCGTAAGATGTTCATAGCTACAGCCCTTTCCTTTGTGGGTAATCACAATCTTTCATGTTTGTGGATAATATTCAATTTTAAAACACAGACACAGAACATAACATATTTCCAAAAATAGAACAGTACTGTTCAAAGTTGTGGTTCACATTTTTGAGTTACTGTTCCCCAAATCAAATAAAAGTACATTTTACACTGAACATATTAGTTTTGCTTTTATGATGCTAACAAATATATTTGCATATATATTTAATTTTAAAGCACCTCATCACTTGGCCAATCTGAGTTAAGAAGAATGGTATCTGAAAACAATCTTCTGATAAATTTCTAGGCATAAAAAGTTTCAGTTTAATGAAATGTGAGAATAGAGTTATAAAGAGAAAACTACAGTGATGCTACCCCAAGAATTTGATTAAACTTTCTACTTTATTTTAGCATTTCTCTTTTACACCCCACTACTCTCATTCTCTCAAACTGCAGCTTCTGCTAAAAATTAGATATCTTGTAAAAAAAAAAACATTTCATTTTTATGGTATATTTCTTAAAGTATTAATGTGATGTGGTGGTACAATCATGAAATTAAAATATTTTTAAATTGATGGAAAAAACAAACTCTCCACATAACAACCTGTATTTAAACCATAGAAACTGAAGGTCATAATTTATGTGTTTTACACATCTGTTTGGAAAAACTAAAGCTTTATACTCATGCAACTCTATGTGAATTATATTTTTAGCAATGTATGTTTTCCACAGTTTATTTTCAGTTGTGCACATAATGTAAAAATATTTTTGACTAGCAGTTCCTACATTCCTAAATAATAGCCAGTTTTTATGGCATTCTAAAATGTAGGTAGAATATTTAGTCTGTTTTGGATCTTTTTTACCTCCAGCTAAAAGGAGAGTGAAATGAAGTTCTCAGCTGCTTCTTAGTAAAACTGCTAGAAAAGTAAATAGATCTTAGCAAAAATATTTTTTCTGCCTCCAGTATGAGTGATTAATGTTGCAAGAACTATGTACTGTAAAGCAGAAGATTTCTTTACCCTGCAAAAGAAAAGTAAAGCATTGAAAGAGGATTTTAATGAAATCATAACATTAAAATAGTTTGTTAAGTCCCACTAATTTTCTAGGTGAAGGTTCTGAAGTGAATGTGAGGAAACATTAAAAAGGAATTGAATTTGCATTCCTTATGCTACAGGCACATGTTTACATGACCTTTAAAACAGAATTAAAGCCGTATCATCAGCAGCTGGAGGCAATTCACATTACCAAGGCAATCCAATCAGAATGCTAAACTAACTATAAAACATAAATTAAACTGATACAGAATCATCTTAATTCACTAGGTTTACTTGCAATGTACTTATATAATACTAGTCATTTCAAAGCAGTTTGCAGATCTGCCAAATGAGAAATAATCTAACATATCTGAAAACAGTGTCCAACTATGAGAATGAAAACTAGGAACACTTCAATGTACATTTCTCAAGAAGCCTTCATCATTGCTCAGAGTTCTCTTACTTAATGAACATTATTTACTTTCAACAATCACCTCCAAAAGCAAGCATCACACATAAAGACATAATGATCATTGCCATGCTGTAGACAAGACAGAGTTCATTTTCATGTCCAGGCGAACATTCAGAAGAGTTTGTAATGAATATTTAAAAGCTGATAAAATTTAACAGAACTTCTTTTTACACCAAACATCATCATATTATTCCCCACCGTTTTTCACACCTTCTAATAACATCATAGTTGTTTTATTTCATGAAATATATAAATGAATTTAATTTTAAATACAGTAGGATGAGTTACAGTTTTATATACAACTATTATAAGATTTGCTTTAAAGACATGAGAGGAGAAAGCATATCTGTAGTGCAAGTTAGCATTTCACTAAATGTGTTTTACAAAAGCTTGCTTTCTTTCCACTTGTAATAGTAAGATTTCAGGGGAAAATTCTCTTTTCCAAAGTGGTTCTATTTGTTTCTTTTAATTCATTTTCATCCTATTGAGAAATTTTAGCATACTCCTTAATGATACTGAAAGCACAAAAGTATGTTTGAGAATGCAATTCTTCTATTCTGAGAGAGTGCATATAAAAGGTGGAGGCTCCAGTACTGCTATTCATTATGAATGTGTTAACACAGGATACACAAGAAGCTAAAAGAAAACCAAGCCTCTCCATTTGTAAGACTCAGTTCTTGTGACTTTAAGATCCACAGTCAGAGTTGAGTTCATTACTCAGGGAAATTTACAAATAGGCTTGTTCTTCAGTGTGAAATGATTCAACTCTAATCTCTCTGTGTATCTCTCTGTCTCTGTCTCTGTCTCTCTCTCTCTCTCTCACACACACACACAAACAGATGTTTGGAATCCATTTATTTGTGGGGGAGATAACTAATATTTACATTTAACACCTGGGGAAAGATTACATTAAAGGTAATGATGAAAACAGATGTGATTCAACTATAGTTTTACTTCAAATAGGATTTCCAATTGTTCTCTTTAACTAGAAGGATGAAGTATAGATGGGGAAAAGAAAAACATTCATTCTCACTATCATTTTAGTGCATTAATATTTGACCTTTGATATTTACATTATCCTGAAGACTTTCCTTAATCATCTAAGGATCCCCATCCACCAGAATTAATAAAACACCAGAAATTTATCTTTTAGAGAAAGATATGAGGTTTAAATCTTGCTCTCTTCATTGTGAGGAAATTAACTTTATAGTGCCTAAACAAAAAATTTTAGTATGAATATCACCACAATGCACACTTATAGGAGTATTGTTCTCCTGAGAGAATCCCCATTGGCAGGAGGAGGGAAGACTGAAAGAGCAGAGCTGGAAAAAGCATCTTTCTGTGGCAAGTCTGGGCATTCTTTGGGGGAAAGGCAATACTTTAGATGCTTTACCTTAACATGGGCCTAAAGAGGGATACACTGAGTTTACGTGTACTTAGGCCTAGGATCAGTTTGTACTGCAAGATGCTAATGCTGCCCAGGGACAAAGATTCTCAACAAGACTAATCTAAGGCACAAGGCTGTTCAAAAGGCCCTGGAACATCACAGTGGCTTTGATGTTACACTAGATTCCTAACTCATTTTTCCATCATAAGGAGGAAGAAATCAACCTAGTCTCTATATTATAGATTCTGCTCCAAACAGAAGACTAGAGACACAGAAGTTGGGTGGTCATGGTGGCTAGGGACTAACAAAATACATCCTTCTTATAGTTGTCTTATTTTTACAATAGAACTCATTTGACTCAGAATTACCATCTGCAGAATTAAGACAAGATTTCTCAGTTGAATGTTCAAAATAACCATGATCTTTCCTCACCCCTAACTCAAGCATCAGCTCAAACCACCTCTGTTTGTATATGTTCAGGAGTTAAGGTCAGCCCAAGTCACTTTACTTCATCAGGGTGACAGCAAAGATCCCCAGGAAGTATTAGGTCCTGTTACTTCCCAAATTGTCCTCCTTACTTTGGGTTAGTTCTATAATATTGTTACCTGTCACCCTCCTTATGTTGGTGTAAGTAGACTTGAAATTGCCAGAACACCAGAATATACAGCACACTAGCCTCAAAGTAATTCACCAAGTAAGAAGACCTAGTCAGGAGCTATTGTTCTTCTACTAGCCAATTGAGCTCTTATATGTTGAAAAGAGGCTCTTAAAAGTTCTTAAATATAAAATTCACAGGCTGACATGTGTTCACATATGTGCATGTGCAAATGCATAATATGGACCAATTTATGTAACCAGAAGAACTGGAAATCAAGTGTTAGATTAGATAAACCTCTTCTGAAGTATAGGAGCCAAAAGGATTCCACAAATCCAGACCCAGAGGAAAGTGTTGTCAGTACGAAGAAACATTACAGAAGATGGTACTTTTAAGAACACCAAGGAAGCCAGCATCCCTTCTCTAAGAACTAACACAACATCACAGAAGTGGAAGCACTGATATTCTTGTTTTAAACAAGTTCCCAAGATGTCTTTACAACGTGAAAATTTTTCCTCCAAACAATGCTTCTGTATGAGAGATGTATATGTTTGTCTCATAGCTCTTAACAGTGTTCTGTATCTACACTTTCTATGACAATAATTTAAAAATGTCTACGTCAAAACATCTGACTACATTTGATTCTTTGGTTTTCCCTACTATGTGACTCCAAAAATGGTAAGATTAACCCTGAATATTAATCAAATCATTTACTAAAGATCCTCTCATAAAGAGTCATTGTTTCTCTGTATAACCAAACCTTCCTATATTCCTATACATGCTCAGGTGTAAGGACGCTAGCCATTTCAGATAAACAGTATTCACTAGGCATGGAGTATAAGGGCAGAGAAGATGGGATCTCTGAGTGAATTCAGAGCATTTTCACAACTATGCATGTTAAAACCTTACTCATTCTATGAAGAAAAAAATGAATTTCAACTGGAGAAGCTCTAGTAACCACTAAAGTTACTTATTTGAAAAGTAATACTGTTCAATTAGTTGAGTTGTATAGATGCTTCCAATATCAGTCCATAGAGTTCCTTTACATGCCCTCTGATTGATTGTACAGATAGAACTATTTTTCTCATCTTTAAATACATCCACCATTTCTGACTTTAGAGAATAATTTAAATTGAAAAAAAAACTATTGCTGCCATTTATGTATAAAATCATTCTGTGACTCCATATAAAACAAAAATAGAACAGTGATTCTGTTTGAGATATGTATTTTGTAAAACTCTCAACTGGGTCTCACAAAGCTAGACTCAGTCAGCAGTGCAAAACAAGTGACTGCCAAGCAACCCCCTCACAATTATTCTTAGACACCTCAATTCCTGATGGGAGGGTGATAGCCATGCTGAGTACTACACAGTCTTGTCTCCTTAGAGTTCATTCCCCGGGACCCCATAAGATCAGGGTTCATGTACTGACAATAGCATGAGCAAGGGAAGAGGTGACCCCAGGGGAGAAACTGAGACTGGGTCAAGGAGATCTGGGAATGTAGCTGTGGAAACAAGTATCCTTTCCCTAAGCAGCCAGGGGCTCTATTGTCTCTTCTTATATTCTAACCATCCTGTCTGTGCCTCAGCCACACAATGCCACAGCATTTCCCCCATCAACATTAAATTTAGTTGGCAAATGTCTAGTTCTCACAGATTATGGTATTCATACTAAAATTGCCATGAATAATATTGTAGTTTTGTACATTACCATGTTTCTGTTGCAGCTTCTACTATATGCAACTGATTCTTTACATTCAACAAAAGACAAGCGACCCTTAAAATGAACTTCATTGCATTTGAGTCCTTGGTACTTATCAATGTTGTCTAAATTATTATATTTTAAATTATCCCCCAGAATATGGTGAGCTCCTTACCTTACCTTGCTATAGTTTTCTAAAAAGAAAGAATATAAAGACAGAAAGAAAGATGGGAAAGGAAGAAAGGAGGAAAAAAGGACAAGACATGAAAAAGGAAAGAAAGGAGTGGGATATATAAGAGGAGCTACACTGAACAGCATGCTGCTTGCTCTGAAGGGTAGCTGTGCCTCCCATTCCAAATGTCTTATGAGCGCAATGTACAGATACTGGGGGAATACGCTTCTTTCTCTGCTGCTTTCAGAAGCTGTTCAATTGTTTCCACTTCTTTATGAGCTCCTGGCTTTCAAAAAGAAAATGTGCACTTGTCCCTAGCAAACCCAGTCTAACTTGTCCTGTTTCCAAAGTGAACTTGTGTTGAAGGTGAAGTTTTCAGTCTAGAGGTCATGCCCATGTGCCACATCCTACTGTCTGCAGCTTCATGCTATATTACACACAATGAAATCTGGCCTTTTATACTCCTTTCCCGACCCCCACCCCCACCCTCTGCCAGCTTCAGCTCCTGACAGCCTTTCTCCTCCATTCCCCAATTTGTACACATAATGAGAATGCTTCATAATCTATACACAAATATTAAATCTGCAAGAGTCATGATCACCATGGCTGAGGCACTTTCAGAATGAGTCTGGATGCAGGCTGCCCAGCTGGAGCCATGCTAGCATGCTTCTACAGGAGCGAGACCTGAACCACATTAATCTGCTTAATTTCTTTTGTGAATCCTTCCTTGCTTGGAAACAAGAGGGCTTGAGCTTCTGCAAAGGCACTCAGAAACTTGCGTCCTTTAATTTTGTTAGGAAGGAAAGCCATATGAAACCCTCAACCATTAGATAAACAAAAGTATAAGTAAATCAAGCCAATCTGACTTTCTTTTCCAAATGAATTGTATTGCCCTCATTGAAAGGAAAGTAGGGGTATGGAAAATGTGGGGTGGGAAACTGGTGTGTGAAACAGCTCAACAGGGAATGAAGATGTTGCCAATGCTTTCATGACCCAGGAATTGAAACTTCTGCAGTCTTGCTGGAGAAAGGTAGTGGATTTGCTACAATTGCAATTCCTCCACTTCAAAGCCCAGTTCCTATCTAGGACGACTTTTAGCTGCCCCAGCCCAGTAGGTTCGATAGCTATTGTCATATAATTCAAACCATTAGCTCTAGAGGGGATAGGGGAATCAGACTGAGGACCTAGAGTGAACTTCAAGATTTGGATGAGGAGCACACCAAGATATGTCTTTAGCCTAGATGCCAGAGAGATCGAGCTTGGTAGGAGTGACTTGGAGTTTAAGGCAAATTGCAGTCTATGAAAAATAAGTTACCAGCTCTTTGCAACAGTAGCTTCGCTTGGACTTATTTTTCTCCCATGTCCAGACAGGGTCGACTATTGAATGAGGCTCTTTTATTTTGCATGGGGCAGGGGATTTGTGACCATGGTCCCCCCTTTTATTCCTCTCTCTATGGAAACCCAAATCATGGGGAGAAATATGCAAGGCTGAATAAAGAGAAGCCACAGAAAGGAGCGCTTGAGAGCGGCATCTGTTACACTTGGGAAGTTAGACTGACAGGAGAGGGCGAAGGAAACCTCTCTAGTAGATTAGTTAGAACAGCAAGAAGATTCGACTACATGTAGATATTTTCTTCAGAAAGCAAAATGGGTCGTATTCAAGGCAATTTTTTTTTACAACTGCCATAGGGAATGATTGCACCTAATGAGATAGGCATTATCCATATTCATAACAACAATTTTTAAATGAAAGAAGGAGGAAGAAGGGAGAGGATAGAAGATGCAAGAGAAGGGAGGAAGGGAGGGAAAGAGAATGCTAAGAATTTCTGCTCCTAATATGCATCTATTTTGAAATTAAAGGCTAGAAAATGGGGCTATGAAAAATCTGTTCCTGGGTGTAGATGTATCTTTTTGCTACCCTCCCCCTACCTCCAGACTTGGGACTAATGGTCTGAGCTACTTTTGCTTTACTAGCAAAACCGGGTTACCAAAGCAAAGCAAGGCCATTACTAAGAGTAATGTGTACTCCAACACCCCTGCAAGTCAGAACTAGAAAAGGACCCCCTTTCACCAAAAAGCTTTATCAGATGATAATTATCTTCACCTCCTTAACAGCCAGACTGAGATAAGCAATTCTTTCACCCAAATGCAGCTGCTAGGTGGGGGTGGGGAACATACCAACAACATGGCAATAATCATGATCGGAGTTTTGCACATACAGTTTCTTCAACACATTTCCTCTGACCTTTCAGCTGACCCAATAAATATTAGCAAATGATCACCAAACAGGCAGTCTAATCGAGCACCAACAACTTCTTTTTGTTTGATTTTAATGAGTTCTTATTTCGTCAGATGCATAAGTTCAGGCACAAATTGGATTTCATTCTTGTAAAAAGATAATGCATACATTCAGCAGTAAGAAACAGCCTACCTCATTCCTCCACAGAAAAGAGAAGAGATATAGAAACAGACACACAGAGATGGAGAGAAAGAGAGTGCCTGCGCACAAGAGTATAAGAGGGAGGGAGGGAGGGAGGGAAGGACAGAGGGTGGGAGGGAGGAAGGGAGGAAGGGAAGGAGGGAGAGGGAGGAAGGGAGGGAGGGAGGAAGGGAGAGAGAGAGAGAGAGAGAGAGAGAGAGAGAGAGAGAGAGAGAGAGAGAGAGAGAGAGAGAGAGGCAGAGGGAATGAATCGATTCCTAGGTTAAAAGCAGATAAGCCCTTACAATAGGGCATCAGCAAATGAACCTACAATTTCAATGAGGGAGCAGGGTGAAGCAGTGGTGGCGAAAGATCCTCTCTAACAATAATTACTAAGTGTTTATCTTTAAGAGCAAAAGAAAGATTTCAAACAGATGCCAGGTTTTCTCACCTAACAAACGCGCGTTTACATTTACCAATCTCTGCTCCTATTATTTTGTGCTGTCATAAGAATAATCACCAATTTCACAGGAAATAGATGCTCCTTAGCTATATAAAGGAATGGCAGAATAAGCTCACCTTGCTTTTAAATTTTTTTCTCATTTTCTTGCATTTTCTTCAGATCTGTCTTCTTAGAGAAACTAATGCCTTAATGACTTTCTGGTAGCTGCAAGCCTTCTTTTATTTCAGCTAAATATATGAAAATGTATGCAAATTTAAATCAAGCTTAACCTAGGAGCTCTTGCAATATATTTAATGGAATTTCAAACCAATAAGGGAACTCTGATGCCGTCTTCTGTAAGAGCAAATATAATTACACAGCCAGGTTTCCTCCAAAATTACCCAGCGAAAAGGTCTTTAAAAAAAACAACAAAAAAAAAAACTTCTGATTTGGTGTGGGGTACTGTGTATTTACTGTCTTTTCCCAGCTCCTGTAATTCTAAAATCTTTGCATTTCCCCCAACTCTGATTCCAAACAACACGTTTGCATGGGGCTGTGGAGCACGTGTACATGCTCTTCTCTAACTCGGAAAAGCCTGGGAGGGTATGTCTTTCCTTTAACCAAAATTTGAAAACAGTCGGGTCCCCCAGGCTGAAATCTGATTTAAGCTTTGAGGCAGCTGTGAAGGAGTGGGAAAGCTGTACAAGATGCCAAGCCACCAAGGTCTCTCTCCGGATTTCTCCCAGTTTCTCTCTCTTCTCTTTTTCCCATAACCCTATTCTTCTCCCCTCTTCCCTCTCCCCTCTCCTGTCTTCTCTCTCCTTGTCTCGCTCTCTCTCTCTCTCTGATTTTCTAAATTTTCAAAGAACAGCAGAGGAAGCAGATTTCTCAGTATTTCCCTCACACTGCCAAGGAATCAAGATGTAAAGGTTTCAAGGGGACAACACTGGGCGGGCATGGTGTTATGAACACTTTCCAGTCTGCAGGTTGGGAGTGGGGGAGTGGGTTTTCTGTGCGTCTAGGGTGAGTGTGAAAGATGACTGCGGGCTTCAGCAAGCAGCGCCTCTTACATAAAATGAGAGACCTCGAATGGGAACAGACAGGGAAGCAAAGATAAAGCCAGGTTTCCAATTAACCAGCAAACTTCAAACTGACTTGAGTCTTCCAAGGATCGCTTTAAGATTTACATTTGCAAACCCTCAACTCTTCATGCCCTGAATCAAAAATTTAAGAAAAAAATAGAAATCTTTTTCCTAGATCGATTTAGTTTCTTATAAACAAAAAAAGTAAAATAAGCAATAAGTTGGAATCGCTTTTATTGAATCATGAACTTTTTATTTTGGGTTCTGACCTAAGACATTACTTTGTTCAAAGTTTGTAGATGCGTTTTATTTTGCAGTCCCCGCCACACAGTAACCCAAAGCGCTAACTAAACCTGAAAATTTTTTGTGCACTAAGATCAAAATGACATTTTAATTTTCTTTCTTTCTTTCTTTCTTTCTTTCTTTCTTTCTTTCTTTCTTTCTTTCTTTCTTTCTTTCTTTCTTTCTTTCTTTAATTTAAATAAGTCAAAGGGAGATCTGAAACCAAAGTTAGCCTCCTCACTTCCACTCCACACAAATATATCCCTTCTCCATCACAAGCAACCACGTAGTCTCCAGGAGGGGGGAAAGGGTTAACTAAAAGAGCCGCTGCCACTCTGAGCTAGGCAGCCAATGGAGCCTAAAGATTGATTCACTTCCTGCTTGGGTCTCACTGAAACTCCCGAGCTTCGCCAGCCTAATTTGGAAAGCGAGCTCGGCCTCCCGCACCATCATTGGCTGAGTTTATGCCTGGCCAGGCCAAGTCGCACTGCGATTGGCCTTGGCGGGTGCCGGTAACCTGCGCTAGCGGCTTTGGTTCCCCCTCACCATAGATGTCAAAGGCTGAAGCTGCTCCCTTTGCCACATTATAACTAGTAGAGGATCTTCATCGACCATGGCCACAGCTGCCTCGAATCCCTACAGCATTCTCAGTTCCAGCTCCCTCGTCCATGCGGACTCTGCCGGAATGCAGCAGGGAAGTCCTTTCCGCAATCCTCAGAAACTTCTCCAAAGTGACTACTTGCAGGGAGTTCCCAGCAATGGGCATCCCCTCGGGCATCACTGGGTGACCAGTCTGAGCGACGGGGGCCCATGGTCCTCCACATTGGCCACCAGCCCCCTGGACCAGCCGGACGTGAAGCCAGGACGCGAAGATCTGCAATTGGGCTCAATCATCCATCACCGCTCGCCACACGTAGCCCACCACTCGCCCCACACTAACCATCCGAATGCCTGGGGAGCAAGCCCAGCTCCAAACTCGTCCATCACGTCTACCGGCCAACCTCTCAATGTGTATTCGCAGCCAGGCTTCACGGTGAGCGGTATGCTGGAGCACGGGGGACTCACTCCACCACCAGCCGCTGCCTCCACGCAGAGCCTGCATCCAGTGCTCCGGGAGCCTCCAGACCACGGTGAGCTGGGCTCGCACCACTGCCAGGACCACTCGGATGAGGAGACTCCAACCTCTGATGAGTTGGAACAGTTCGCCAAACAATTCAAACAAAGAAGAATCAAGTTGGGTTTCACACAAGCCGACGTGGGGCTGGCACTGGGCACCCTGTATGGTAACGTGTTCTCGCAGACCACCATCTGCAGGTTCGAGGCCTTGCAACTGAGCTTCAAGAATATGTGCAAGCTGAAACCCCTGCTAAATAAGTGGCTGGAGGAGGCTGATTCATCCACAGGAAGCCCTACCAGCATTGACAAGATCGCCGCTCAGGGCCGCAAGCGCAAGAAGCGAACCTCCATCGAGGTGAGTGTCAAGGGCGTACTGGAAACGCATTTCCTCAAGTGTCCCAAGCCTGCAGCGCAGGAGATCTCCTCGCTGGCTGACAGCCTCCAGTTGGAGAAAGAAGTGGTGCGTGTCTGGTTCTGTAATAGAAGACAAAAAGAAAAAAGAATGACTCCACCAGGGGATCAGCAGCCACATGAGGTTTATTCGCACACAGTGAAAACTGACGCGTCCTGCCACGATCTCTGACTGGAGAAAGCCCGGAGGTGGCCCACAGCACTGGGAGCAGTGCGAATCATTCTCACTCCCTTCCTTCCTTTCATCGCTACATTCTTTATTATTGCTCTCTCTCTAGCTTGCTAGCTCTTTCTTTCTTTCTTTCACAGGGGTTTCTAACTTATGTTAAGAAAAGAAACACACACACACACACACACACACACACACACACACACACACACACACACATTCAGGCTTCTCAACTCTGAAACAAAATTATATTAAGCAGTCCAGGCGGGGACCTCATAGTCCCTGCTGCCAGAGCAATTTCCCTCCAACCTTTTCTGCTGATCAATACATATTGTTTACTCTGAGTAAGATTTGTTTGGTTGCTCCTCTCTAAAAAGGGCAAGGAGCTGGGTAACAGGGGTGGGGGCGGGAGAGGGTGGGAAGACAGATGTGTGCCTATGAATAACCTTTCAGCGCCTTGGTTATAGCAGCTGTATTTCAGGTGAAATCTGTTTTACAATAGACTAGTTTTGCATTTTTTAAAACTTCTATAGCGTTTCTAAATGTCTGCGGTGTTTTACTACAAGCTGTACACAATATTTGTGAGATAATTTGTATCTAATCGACCACTACACATTATTATTGCTATTATTATTATTTCTTCATTGAGCTGATGGGTTTTTAATTGCTTAAAAAGGGAGGGAGGCTGGAAGGAGGAAAGAGAAAAATGCTCACCTCTTGCACTCCCACACTTTCGAATCTGCATGGAGAGGAGAGGATAAGATGGAGAAAGTTGATGTTTCTGTTTTGTTTTGTTTGTTTTTTTTTTTTTTTTTTTTTCTTTTCGGGGACTTAGTGCCTATATGGGCAGAACAAGCAAACTGAAAGGGTTTGCAAAGTAGCCTGAAGAAGAGAGGCTATTTCGCTGCTTTTTGCCCCCTTTTTCCCCCGCAACCGTGGAGTCTCTGAAGGCTTCCACAGCTTAAATCCCGGTGCCCCAGAAGGATTCAGCAGTGGCGCGCGAAGAATGGGGTTTGAGGGACCAGAAGGATTCTGAATTCACCATCGTAAATGCCTGTGCCTGAAGTTTCCCACAGGCTGCCAGCATAGTCAGGTTGACAACCTGCCCTACACCATGGTACACTCTCCCAGATGAAAGACTTTGCCTTCACAAATGGTGGCTGTCTCCGGAGACCACGACCCAAAGACGCTGGCGACAGATTGGGCCAGTGCCTCCCAGTTCGCGGCTCGCTCTCAGGGTGAGAAACACTCTCGGTAGGGTGGTGAGGGGTGGGCTAACAGGCACCCTCTGCTTAGTGCGGAGCGACAATAAACTGGTTGGCAAAAGTCTTGGAGATTCTGGTCCAGCCGTGTACCACCTCCTCCCTCTTGTATATACCAAGGTCTGAGTGAGCTCTTGGGGAGCCCATCTCAGCGTCTTTGACAAGCACAGCTGGTGGAAGCCCATGGCGAAGACTGAGCGAGCTAGGGATCGGATCGCCTGGGCAGCTGAGTTAATGCTTTTTTCTTAAAAAAAAAATAAAAAATATGTGTGTATGTATTTCTTTGCGTGTGTGCGTGTGTGTGCAAACGTGTGTGTGTAGCTAGCTGTGTGTATCGTATTACTGTATAAAAAAAAAAAACTTAAAAAAAAATCTCGCTAGGCTATGTAGAGATCCCAAAATTAAGCGGTTGCCGTGGCTTTATGGCTAGCTTTTTCTCGTGTCCACAGGACAGGTTCACAGGTGCACCTCGTCCCCAACAAACACTCTGTGCTGGCCCAGCAAAGCGCCCATGCCCAGCCAGCTATGGCGGGCATGACCTGAAGGGGATCTCAGCACGCCAGGCTGATCTCAGGATTCAGCCTGCAGGCGAAGCTGTGGTAGACAAAGCTTCAAACTACCTAAGGACCAGAAAACCTTGTGCCCCTTGTAGAACTTGTGTCCCTTGTAGAAGATGCGCTAGTATGGGCTGCCAGGCCTCTGGTTGACCACACTGTGTCTCCTCTAGCCGCAGGTCGAAGAGCATATATTAATTCAAATCCCCGACCCTTTTGCTATTTTTTTTTTCTTTTTTCCTTTCCTTTCTTTTCTTTTCCTTTACTTCCCCTTTCTTTCTCCTTCTCTCTCTCTCTCTCTCTCTCTCTCTCTCTCTCTCTCTCTCTCTCTCTCTCTCTCTCTCTCTCTCTCTCTCTCTCTCTTTCTTTCTCTCCTCCTCCTGCTCCTTCTCCCTCTTCTTCTTTTGTCAAACCTCTGAATTCTCTTACTTTTAGGTTTTAGTTCTGCGATTTTATTTTCCTAGTTGAATTCATGTTTCCCAAATGTTTGAAGGTGGTGGGTTGTTTGATTTTTTTTTCCTTTGCAGTTAAACGCTATGGTTCAAACCTGAGTTAACCCAAATATTTCTGCCGACTTTATAACTGTACAGTTTTGTATATTAAACGTTTTTGAAGTTATTAATTTAAAAAAAGATCATTTAGTTTATTCATTTAGTAACTGATGTATAATAAACGCTATTTTCATTAAGAGTTGCTTTTTCAACTATTTTATTCAAATTGCCTATTGCAGTTGCCAACAATTATTTATTTTCAATAAATTCTGCATTGTGTTTAAATAGAAATTGTTTCAAAGATGAGTTGGGTGTCAAAAAGAAAACAATTCGCTGTAATGTTTGATGTGAACAGTTTCAGTCAAGGGGTTTATATTGACGCAATATTTTATTGTTGTAAAAGATTTAAAAGGTTTAAATAAAACATTTTTCCAAAAAAAAATGTTTTCTTCTCCTGGCCGTATTGTGTTATGTGGGAGGTGGAGCATTTAAAGAGGTACATCCTGGATGAGCAAGGCATTTGCTTTGCTTCGGGTTAGAAATTATTAGTTTTTATTTTGATTCCGGTTGTTATTCCTCTGACTTTTGCCCTTAAGGCTCAGAAATATACTCTTACACACAATACCTGTTTGTTCACCCACACCCATGTGTTCACATAAAATGCACACCTCAATGGTGGAAAGCCAGGTGGGTAAGACTATTTTATTAGTGTTCTCCTAGAATATGTCTTTGTCAACCAGTGTCTTCTAGTCTACTTCTCTTCACCCCACCCTACCTCACTGCAGCCCCCCAAATTAGACCCAAACCTTCCCGAGACTTCTATGTTCCTTACATGTCCTCATGCTTCTTTTCTCCACACTCCTGACAGTTCCCTTCTAGTAAGATACCGGGATATGATTTCATGTATTGATTTTCTTAAGGTGCTCCCTGGGCCCAGAAACCTCAAGGAAACTGTTGGTTTCCATCCCTATCTATCTGGCTTGTAAGAGGGAAAAGAATGAGACAATTGGGGAGAATTTTGATTTATTATAGTCATCTTTCCATTCCCACATATAATTTTACATCTATTTCATAAATCCTTCCATGAAATAAGGGACTGCTACCTGTAGTGGTAGCTAATGAGTAATTTGCCAAATATGAGACAATTCTCTTTTAAGGTTTTACATGTACAAACATGTTTTGTCCAACTATTTTTTGGTTGATGCATTTGAATAAATAAACAATATATAAATTTCCAGCAATACAGACCCCTTCTACTTATACTCTGATAGAGATATTTTTCTTAGACAAATCATAATTATTTAATCACTTTAATAGGTAATGATAATCACAAATGATGCCTTAACTTTTAAAGATTGCCTGATTATTTATAGCTGTATAGTAAAACATACACATGTGACTGTTTTCTATGACACATATTGTTTGTATAATCATGGATATATCTGGATATATCCCCTTTACACATAATATTGTTTTTTAAATTTTTTTATGTATTTTGTGTGTGTGTGTGTGTGTGTGTGTGTGTGTGTGTGTGTGTGTGTGCTACATTTGTGTGAGTGTTCTCAGAGGTCAGAAGATGGTGTTCCATCCCCTGGAGTTTAAGGTAGTTGTGAGCCACTCAACATGGATTCAAGGAGCCAACCTGGAGTTCTCTAGAAGAGGAGGAAGCTCTCTTAAACAGAGTCATCTCTCCAGCCCATAATATTGATTTTATAGAGTTGAACCTATAATGTTCTTTTTTTCTTACTAAAGAACTGCACACAACTACTAACTTTCAGTTTATCCTGAACTCAGGTGAAGTCACATGCAGATATTTTAGGAGACATTTATGTGACTGTATAGACAGAGGACTCATCAGTACTTTATTAATATATTAATATGCATTATACATATATATCTATCTGAAGCTGACTTCCTTTATTGCCTTTTTTCTTCTTAACCTTAACCTAGCAGACTTTTATGATAACGTTATCAATCTATGTATAATGAGAATATTATCATTAAAAATCCAGTGTTGTTGGTGCTTTTGCATAGGACTTTCCCTTTTTTAAGGCAGCTTCTTTTCCAGCTCCCCACCAATGCCTTTGCACAAGTAAGTAGCTTTTGTCTTGGCTTTTTTTCAGGTCTTTACAAATGTAGCCCTCTCTTAGGAAGAACTGATGGATTTAAAATGAACAGTAATAATTAATTATATCTAGTGCTATGAAGGCAAAAAATTTCAACCCCAACAACATGTCAGAATAATAAAACAGAGAGAAATTGTAAGGGGGAGTAGGATGAGACTACAGTAAGTATGCAGGTGTTACACATGTATAAATAAAGACAAACTTCAACCTATCGACACATGCCTATAAATGTTGGTTGTTTACATACTTGTACATAAGTAAAAGAGAGAAATAAATTGCTAACTTTCAGAAATTATTTCTCTATCAACAAAAAGAGGAAAATTCGATGCAAGGAAATTGGTTTCTTACCTTTAAAAAGAACCAAATTGAGGCAATTATTGCCTAAATTAGTACATGGGGAGTATTTGTCTTTAATGAAAGCAAACACTGTTTCTTGAAAATATTCAGTATTCAAAATTTTCCCTTGTTCTGTAGTCGGTCATTGTTGTTTTCATTGTTTGTAGTGATACAAGTTGAACATATGTTTCTGTTCTTAAAATATCTTTTATATAAAGGAGAGATGAGACCAAGGAGAACAAGAATGTAGGAAATAGCTGGAGGTTGAAAGTAATTTGAAAAAGAGAAAAGTGTATTTCTCCCACTTCTCAGATCTTTCTAAAGGCACATATGGAACCTCCAAGTTGTGCAAATTATTCTACAGCTTGGTGGTTAGAATCCAAACATGTGAGACTTCAACAATCCAAAAGTCCAGTTCAGGCACCCTCTCAACTATCTCAACTAAGGTGGGGTCATCCTTATGGATTCCTGGGATCTTCTCTAGAACCCTGTTTCTTCCTATTCCCATGATGCCTTCATTTATCATGGTATCTCTTTTCTTGCTCTCCCACTCTGTCCCTGTTCCAGCTTGAACCTCCGCTTTTCTTATATTCTCATCCCCCATTCCTTGCCCTCCACTACCCCCCACCCCCATTTTGCTCATGTAGATCTCATCTATTTCTCCTTCGCTGGGTTATCTATGTGTCCCTCTTAGGGTCCTCCTTGGTGCCTGAACTGGTCTACTCTGGTAATCAGATTAGTGAATACCAGGTCATCATAGAGCCTCAACCAGTGACTGATGGAAGCAAATGCAGAGATCCAAGGCCTGGTGCCAGGCCAAGCTCCAGGAGTCAATGAGAGACAGGAGGGATTCTATGAACAAGGGACATTGAGATCATGACGGGAAAATGTACAGAGACAATCAGTCACACTAGTGGAAACCCATGAATTGTGGACCAATAGCTGTGGAGCACCCATGGGAATGGACTGGGCCCTCTGGATAGGCAAGACAGTTGTTTAGCTTGAACTGCTTAGGGGACCCTCGGCAAGGGGATCAGGATCCATCCCTGGTGCATGAGCAGGCTTTTTGGTGCCCAGTGCCTAAGGTGTGACACCTTGCACAGACTTAGTGCAGGGGAGAGGAGCTTGACCTGCCTGTGCCAGGCTCTGTTTTATCCCTATGGGTGATCTTGCCTTGGAGGAGGTGGGAATGGGGGGATGGGTCGGGAGAAAAGCTGGGAGTCAGGAAGAGGGAAGAGGGGGTATCTGTGGTTGGTATGTAAAATGAATAGAAAATTTCTTAACAATAATAATAATAGTAATAATAATAATAAACAATCCAAAAGTCCTTCAAGAAGAAAAAGCAATACTGTAGAAATCATTGCTAGCACTCACACTCATGTGTTCTTTAAAATAAGAGTAGAATGTTTTTATACATGCTCCAGACAGCATTCTTAATGTAGTAGTCCTCCAACTTACCCAAAGATATTAATTTTCAAAATATTAACACAAGTGGATACACAGTATGTTCAAAATCAATTAAGTCTTTTAAAAATAAAATGAAATAGAGGTACCTTTTCAAAAGAGCACTGATGAAGAAAAAAACATGGATGGTAGGACATTTCCAAACTCATGTCACCATTTAAAAGAACATAGTCTGAAAAACCAAATCCAGTTAACTTCTGCCACCTCCAAGAATTGGGAAAGAATCACATATAGGGATCAAAAATACTATCCTTGTACAGGACATTTAGAAAATTAAGACCCATGTGTATGGAGATGGAAGGACATTTGTTCACCATAATTTCTTTCCTAAATACAAGTATAGAATCTGTACCCATTCGCACACTATATAACTCATTAGTTTGAATGCTATGCTTTGTTTACAACACTATTTATTACCAAGAAAAAATAATGAGATAGTTTTGCTCTCTAAAGGAAGAAGTGGGGTAGCATATTTTGAGGTGAACACAACAATCTTTAACATGTAGATATAGATACATACCCTGAACTGCAAACATCCAAGTCTCCTATATCCAACCCCTCTTCCATATACCAACAGACTGTCCTAAAAGATGAGGATATTGATCAACTCATTGAATATGCATTTTGTCTTTCTAGATACTCAAGTTGTGCCCACATTATTCATGTATAGGTAACTGAAATGAGGGGGAAAACACTTTACTTCATAAAAACCTTGCTATATCTATAAAATATCAAAAGACCTAGTTTCAGTGATCCTCACCTTAATCCAGCACGTGCATGCACATGTGTGAGCACACACACACACACACACACACACACACACACACACACGCACTTATTTAGCTGCTTGCATTGTTAGCAATGAATATTTTATCAGCCATTCCTATAAGGAAGGTGATCATGGAATGTATTACTATTATTTCTCATTTCCTTTAGCTATTTTTCATATATTATAAAACCCTTAAATGTGGCTGATTCCCGTATCTATGCAGCCCTTCCTCTTTCTCCCTTTCACATACCTATGAAAAAGTCATGTTAAATGTAAATTTGTAAGATACATATTAGTATCTTCCCCAAAATATTAAAAGTAAGTTCATTGTACATAATTTTTGATAAAACTTTTCTTTCTTATACAGCTTCAATATGAACACAGATAACCCTGGACCCCAGCAAAGATTGCTGACTGACATCATGTTTTTAAAGTGTAGCAATTAGAGGTGCTATAACTAGATGCAGTAGTTTATTAGGCTTCAAATGATATATAATTATAATATATGTATATATTATAAACCACATAAAGAACTGCATTATGGTGGAATTGTTGCACAGAATAGTTGTATTTTTCTTAATGTTTTGTCATTTTGGTCTACTTATCAAGGTGTTAGTACCCATATTTAGTTTACATTAGTATTGTTTAAAAATATCTAGCCACAAAGTATTTGAATTTATGCATGTAGAAATGATCAGAACCAAACATAGAGGTATGTGTCATAAAAAGTAAAGGGGAAAAACTCAAATTTGTGAGGTGTGTTGGTAGTGACTCTGTGAAGGACCTTACACAGTAGTCACTGTTAAAGGGTACGGCTTAACTTGCTCTGCTCACCTATGAAGAGCAAGCAGTTCTCTACAAACACCCTTCTTTCATCAGAGGAAAAGAGACTGAGTGTTTTAATCTGAAAGTTTAAATTCTTAGTCTCTGAGTTGAGAATGGTTGAAATTATAAATAAACTTCCTTTAATCATCTACATTTTACATACTATTTCAAGAGAGAAATCCTAAAATCATTCAAATTTTACACCAAAAGTGAAACTAGCTTTTTGTTTTGTTTTGTATTTTAAAAGTAGCTCTTTCATGTCCCCTGAGTCCTCTCCGTACCATTGGCCATGGATGACTAGGTAGTGTTTCCAGATGGTCCCACTAGCTTTCCAAGGGCAGGTCTACAAGACAAAGGACCCATTTCCTACCTTGAGAACTGCAGCCTTTCGCCTGAAGGGGAAATTCAACTGATCAAGCCCTGTGGTATAGTTTACCTCTTAGTACTCTGTTTCTGCATGACATAGGTTGAAGTCTTCTGTTGAGCTAGGAAACTTTTATTTTCATTAATGAATTAAAAATACATTGGAATAACTGAGTATTTTTAAAATGTCAAACTTAAAATTCTTTTATTGCAGCTTTCTCTGTACATCTGATTGGCACTTCACACTACCACATTTAAGGCTAACTTAGAGAATGTACTAAAACAATTTTAAAAAAAAAACTAGTAAACTTCAAGTTTCTAGTGTACTTTTCCTCTGTAGGCAACCCTAGGAACTTTGTAAATGGTCCCCACACTGTGCTTTGCAACAGCCAATATGCAAATCACAACAAAATGATCACTTCAGGCCACACAAAATGACCACACACAATCTGTGCAAAAAGCTCATTAATATCAATAGGCATCCTGTGCACAATTGAAGGGCACTCTATGCTATGGGTTTCATTCATTGCTGTGTGAGAGTATGGAAGTTCATGGGCTCACCATTCAGTCCCACAAATTAAACTCATGTGACATAGGTGAAGAAAGCAAATAAAATGCATTCACATAAATATAATAATTGTTGGTTAAATTTGTCTTTAAGCTTCTAGCAGAGAAACGCATGTAATTTGGTTACAGAAAACAGCAATATTCAAAGCAGTTTTACATTTGAGATATGTAATACTTTCAATTAAAATAATTATAAACATGTGGGAAATATTTTCAGGAAAATAGTTAAATTTAAAGGAGCATCTCCAAGCTGCTTCCAAACACACACACACACACACACACACACACACACACACACACACACACACACATTCATGCACGCACACACACATGCATTAATGCACGCACACATACATGCTCTTTTACAAATTTTCCTTAAAAGGAATTAAAATAAATTATCTTAAGCTGAGACAATACAACCATTCCAGTGAATGTTTTTCCAGCCCCTAACCCCAGCCCCTAACCCCATCATACAAATATCAGTCTGCACTTTCTGAAAAACAAAGAAGTTGCTCAAATGACTGTGGGGAGGGTGCCATGTTTTAAATGCATTAAGGCAAAACAGGCATTCAGCACAGAAACCATTAATAGTTTAATACAGACTATTTTAACGCATTTGACAGTGAGGAATGTGATAGAAATGATGACTCCTCTGTGATGGAAAGACTATGAATGATATTGTCATTGCTTTCTGATAGTATGCGAACATTTATTTCTTCAAAGAACACATAAAAATTCAACTCACCTGCAATAAAACTGTGTACTTACTGTAAAATATTTCTTGCTCTAAATGCTCTAGACCTGCTCTGTTCCTGTTCCATGCCTCTCACTGTCAGACTTGTGTAGCACCCACCCAAAACTCAGTGTCAAATTAAGAAGTGGCAAGAGGAGGCCAAGATACATAATACCTTAAAGCTAGTCTCTACCTTTCCACATATAATCGTATGAATTTCAAAATCCAGCACTTTTAGCTGAATAAATATTCAAATTTTATATACAAGTTTGTATACTAAAAATAGCAACATCAGTCAATTTAATAAACATTTCTTGAGTGTCTCCTATTAGTGTGGCATTATTGAAGTGGAATGTAAAGAGTGTGAAATAAATAAATGGGCATTGCTTCAAAAAAATAACCATCCCTGGGGTAAGAGAGGAAGAAAATAGAAATATTCAAAGTCAACTGTTAATTAAATGGATATGTACTATTGTCAATGAAGGTGCTAACTATTTTTATTGCTGTCTTATGAGCACTCATGAGCATATCATTTCTTTGTGTTATTTTTAATAATACTGTATTTCTTTATTGAGATACTTGTAATTGTTAATCAGACACTAAGTTGTTATTTGTAAGTTTGTCCAACTGAATTTCAACTCTGATCAGCTTGAATCCTTTCCCTGTATACAATTTTCAAGAGAATAAAGTCAAAGAATGCAATAAATGTTGGAAAAGGCACTTCCTATTCCTCTTCTCTCCATTTGCATAAATGACAGGTAACCTAAGCAATGTGAGAAGCTTCCTTCCCTATTTTCAGCTACTACACGATTAGAAGATTGGTCTGTCAGACACTTCTGGAACTGCTAACTCCTGTTTGAGTTAAGGAGGGAAAGCCTCACCAGCAGGTGCTAGAAATCAAACTCCAAAACAAGGAGATTCTGTGTGATGGTTCCACTCACAGCATGCATGTCATTGCGTGAGATTTACGACACAATAAAAGCACCGGGCAAAGACTAGCATGAAAAATACATTTGGAGACAGAAATTCTTGTTAGAAATTTTAAGGACTTTGTTTTTTAAAATGAGAAAGGAAAAACAAAACCTCAAAATGCTGGAAAAAAGCTCTTTGTTAACAAACTTTTTCTTAGTTAAAACCTGGCTTCACTGAAAATTTTCAGTAGTGCCTTTTTGTGAACTGCTAATGTGTTAATTCATTCCTATGAATTCAGGAACCTGTGGAGAAATGGCATTGATATTTACAGTGTGACTAGTTGACTTGTTAGGATGATTTTCAGAGCTTAAAGAAACCTGAGTCTCTAACAGAGACTCATTAAGTATGGAAAGCATTCTTTTTTTTCCTTTTCCTCCTTTTTGAAATGCACTCAACAAAGCAAGGCTCGCAGCACTATTTCAAAATTTCCAATTATTTTGGGGAAAATATGCTCAGTGTGAAATATGTTCCCTAACACTGATAAAAGAAATAATCAGAGGAATAAAAAAAATCATGTTCAATTGTCCTGCATTTGCACTCTTACGTTAACAACAGAGAGTAATGAGATGCAAAGGCATGCTTATCTGAGAGGAAAGAGCTAGCAAAACAGTGGACAATGTCATGAGTATGTCTTCCTACCTAAGACTTCTGGGCAGACTTGCTACTGTCATCATTTATGCTCTTTGGGTAACAGAGATGAAATGATGAACTGGGGTACAGTCACATCAATGCAATGATGAGCCGTGCTACAATGAATCCTTAGTTGAATAAATAATCCATTTGGGGCTTGTCAGGAGTCATCCTATGGAGCTGTCAAGATAGATTACTCACTAAAATGTTTGCTTTGCAAGCATGATGACCTGAGTTCCATTTCCAGAATCCATGAGCTGGACTGGGTGGATGCATGTGCTTTTAATAGCAGTGCTTGTGACACAGAGATGGGTGGGTGCCTGGTGCTTTATGGATATTTAGCCTAGCCTACTTGGCAAGTTTCAATCCTGTGAGGTGGGTTGGTGGCTCCTGAAGAACAACATGCACGACCGTCCTCTGCCCTCCACACACAAGTCACACACATAAATGTTAACACCAGATGTATTTATATCAATAACTTTTCTACATTATATACTATAATTTTTAAAAGTTCTCTCTCTTTCCCCTCTCCCCTGTATCTCTCTCTTTCTCTCTCTCTTCCTTCTTCCCCCTCTCCCTCTGACAATTTTATTAGAGTTTAAAAGAAAACCCCCAAGATGGGCAAGTTGTAAATCTCAGCAGCTGCCCGGAGAAGGAGAATGGAGAAGAGAACGGAAAAAGGCACTCTACTTGACTATTTATGGCTATCTTCAGAAGCTTTGTATCTAAAACAAACTAAGGCACATTCTTATTTTGTTTGTTTTCTTGATTATTGTGGTAGAATCTCACTATGTAACTTTGAACTACTGATCGTCCTACCTCTACATCCTGAGTTCTGGATTTACAGACTTGTATACTTCCATGTCCACCTAAGACATCAGGGTAACAATTTCAAAAGTTGCCTCAATTATTTTCCTACTATTTCCTACCATTCAGCAATTTTTATGACTTTTTCAACTCATCATTTTCCTAAATATTCCAGAGTTGCAGTTTAATGAGCTATGTGATATCGAAGTTCGTTAACTTTGGGGCTCCAATTTCTTCATCTGTGCAATGGGAATATTACTTTTATCTAATAGGGTTGTGAAAATTAAAAATATAATCCATGCAAAAACACATAACTTCTGGCTTGTGGTATTTTTTTTAGCATTAAGTCTTATTGCTCTGTTTATGTGTTTTCCTTTTTTAAATTCCATACTGTAACATAAGGTGTGAGTTTGCTGTAATGTATTCTAGTAGAGTGAACAGAGAGTCTCTGTTTTAACCCTGACTACTGTTGTGCTTCCCATCATTTTCTCCTTAGCAACACCTATGACAATTGTCATTTATATGAGCAACATGTTCAATAGATTTTCCCCAGCATTATGTGTAATTCCCCAGACATTGACTGTAATACGAGAGATTGAGAGAGTTATGATCTAGACAACCTAGAATCTGTTCTTATTTATTTTAACAAGGCAAGGAAGTGACACTTTGCAACATCAACTACCATAGTAATCCATTGTTCTTGGCATGCCTAACAACACAGTGAAAGACAACCATGTCTTGTCACACCAAGGTTGAAAACTGCTGTGTTTGGGAATGTCCATGTATTTCTCAATCTAAAATATGAACAATAAACAGTGACATCCTCTTTATTTAACAATCATAACCACTATTGTATCTCCACTAAGGAAAATAACTAAAAAATACCTCCATTGTAGAAATATGTGGAGTCCTACAAAAAGGTTACACATCATTTCTTCTGTGTTTATTGTCATTTAGAAAAAGCAGACTCATATTTGCATATTTCTTTTCCCACTCTAAACGGAAATACAGTGTGACTTCTGTGAAAATATAAAACCTTATATATTCTAGGTGAAAGAATAAGCAAGTGTACAACTTTGACCTTTTCAGAGCTTGTGCAGTGTGATTCACTATCCATCTCTCTTCCTCCTGTTTACAGTCTTAGTAACCTGTAGAGATAAACTGGTATAGGCAACCAATCAAAGTGCAGAATATTGAAAAGGTTAAAGTCTATGTTTATGAGTCTATTAAATGTTTATAGTCTTTCACAGACTGCACTGGGCCTTAACACTATTGTAGCTTATTCCTGTAATGAACATTACAACAAGAGAAAAATAGGAAAAAATAATCCTTTCTCAAAACAAAATCTGTAATGAGAACACAGAATAGTATAGTATATGTTAATTTGTTCCCATGACAATAACTACAAGAAAAATGAAAAATAATGCCAAACTAAACCACTCCTTGTAAAGAGTAGGATTATACAGGGGCTGCTAGAAACTGAGTTTAAAGGCTCTAATCCTTAGAGTGACAGTGACTTTATATTCCTTGGAGAAAGGTAAAGACATTCTCAATGTGGATCCATGCATAACCATGAAACATCTGACTCCTTTCTAACCTTTCTAGCCAAAGACTGATAAATAATTTTAATTTTATCAGATAGCGAACATTAGTGCACATGTTATCATATATGTCTGCCTCACTGTTTTATATGAATTGTTATTTTCCTGGATAATGTTTAAAGTATCTAAAGCTTTATAGAATAATTATACATTATATGAAAAAAATTTCTTTTGTCTGAGCATTAGGTTAGATGTCAGGTCTTATAAAAATAATAAAAATCACCTTCTATATATAATCCACATCCAAATTAGTTGTGTTTAGAATTTTTTCTTCACCGAAAGTTCAAGTATGTTGGTATAAATTTCCCAGACTGACAGACGTCAGCTTTAGTCATACTGGCATGAGTTAAAATATGTTAATCATTTTCTTCTGTTTCAAAAGTGATCCTAGGAAGATTTCCAATATTATTACAAGTCGTAAAAAATAAGTCATCAAACTTTTTCAAGAGAAAAAAATTAAGAGATGTTTTAGATTTTAAAACAATGATGTTTATAATGTAATACTAGCAAAAACTACAGTAGTAGCTTGACAACATCTATATTTAAAATTGCATCATTTATAATTGGAAAAGATCTTTTTTTTCCATTTTATAGGCTGATATTTTGCCCTATTGACAGTGTCCTCTGCCTCAGAAGATTTTCAGTTTCATGAGGGTCCATTTATTATTTGTTGATCTTAGTGCCTATGCTATGGTGTTCTATTCAGGAAGTTGTCTCCTGTGTCAATGTTTTCAAGGCTATTCCTCACTTTCTCTTCCATCGGTTTCAGTGTGTCTTGTTTTAGGTTGAGGTCTGTGATTCACTTGGACTTGAGTTTTGTGCAGTGTGATAGATATAGATCCATTTGCATTCTTCATGCAGCTACCCATTTTGACCAGTCCAGTTGGTTGAAGATGCTATATTTTATCCGGTTTGTAGTTTTTGGCTTCTTTATCAAAAAGCAGGTGTCCATACGTGTGTTGACTTAAGTCTGGGTCTTCAATTTGGTTCCATTGACCAGTGTGTCTACTTTTATGCTAATATCCTGTTGTGTTTATTACTATACCTCTGTAGTACAACTTGAAATCAGGGGTGGTACTATCACAAAAGTTATTTTATTTTATTATTTTATTTTAATCTCAGGATTGTTTTTGATATTCTGGTTCTTTTGTTTCTACATGATGTTGTAATTTTTCTCCATTTCTGTGAGGAATTGTGTTTAGATTTTTATGGAGATTGCATTGAAGGGATCCTATGGAAACCCTTAAACATCTCAGGTTATTGTGAAGACTATTGGTTTGCTCTCCATAAACTGATAGTAATGCCCTATTGCTGAAAACACCACTTACATATGTCAATATGTTCATTACATATGTTCAATATGTCATTGAACATAGAGTAGCTGAGTTTGTGCATAACTATAGCCTTTACCCCTACTGACTAGTGCTCATGATACTAGAAAATACTCTGCATGCTATCAGAGGAAAAAAGTAACCACCAGCCCAGCTACATAAACCCCATGATCTACAATTGTGAGTGCCTGCATGATATGCTGATGTAATAGTGGTGTAAATGCTGTAGAAGTAATTAATCACTTTCTCATTAGAATTAGACCCACTCCATGAGATGGAATGCATGGTTGACACTGCTTAGGTGGTCAAGAACCTGAGACTAGATAGGCCATGAACCTGGGGAAAAGCCAAATATTACTGTTCTGTTAGGTAACATAGCAGGAAAATGACTCCTAGTGATTCTGTTATCAGTGTCGTCATCAAAGAAGCTTCTTGTTGCAAGAAGGGAACTAACATAGAAACCCACAACTGAACAATGTGCAGAGAATGGGAAATTTGGGGATGCTTAGTTCTGATTGGGATGTATTTATCAAAACCCTCCCACCAGGACTCAGGGACTTTTGTGAAAGGGGAAGCCGAAAGATTGTGAGATCCAGGGAATAGATGCCACCAAAGAAGCAGTATCTTCCAGACTTAACTGAACTGAATAACATATGAATTTACAAAGACTGTGGCAGCATGCATTGGGGGCTGCACAGGCTTTAGCCAGATTGAGTCCCAGTGCTGAGTCAGAGAAGTGGACATGAGTTGCCATTCTAACTGAGAAGCTATCTCCAATTGGCAACTGCTTGCAAAAGAAAATATAATTTTCTTTAATGGAATCTCAGTGGGTATATTAACCATACTTAAGGGCAGGCCCCATGACCAGCAGTAGACTGACAATATAAAGTGAACTCAATAGTATTTTTTTTTTGTAGACTTCTGTTTCATATTGTTTGTTTGGGCATTTTTAATCCTACTTGACTTTTGTCTGTATATTACAGTTTCTGATTTTGTGTTTTTATGGGGTTTGTTTCTGTGTGTGTGTGTGTGTGTGTGTGTGTGTGTGTGCCAGAGCGTCTCATGTTTTTTCATCTTTTAAATTATGGTTTATTTTGCTTCCATTTGTTCATTTGTTTCCTAAAAAGATAGAGAAAGAAATGGCATATAGTTGGGTGAGTGGAGAGGTGGGAGGATCTGGAATTTATTAGAGTACGGAAACTGTGATCTGAATATATTATACAAAAATATTTTTCATTTGCACAATTAAAAAAAATATTTTTTCTTTATTTTGTGTTGCATGCAACCAAGAATATCACAGCTCATATGTGGACATATATATGCAACTTGCTAGAATTAGTTCTCTACTCACATCATGTAGATTTGGAGCATCAAACTCAGGTCCCTAGCCTTGTGTGGTAAGTGCCTGTAGCTGGAAAGTTTCTCTCTGGGTCCTGGCAAGCCTCCACAGTCCCACAGCCCACTTATAAAGTAATTACTCAGAAGCTTATATTAATTAAAATGGCTTGGAGCCGGGCGGTGGTGGTGCATGCCTTTAATTCCAGCACTCGGGAGGCAGAGCCAGGCGGATCTCTGTGAGTTTGAGGCCAGCCTGGGCTACCAAGTGAGTTCCAGGAAAGGCGCAAAGCTACATAGAGAAACCCTGTCTCAAAAAACCAAAAAAAAAAAAAAAATGGCTTGGCCATTAGCTCAGGCCTACCACTGACTAGCTCTTACATTTAAACTAACCCATATTTCTTACTTATGTTTAGCCATGTGGTTTGGTACCTTTTCTCAGCTCTGCCTTCACATCTTGCTTCCTCTGTGTCTGGCTAACCACTCCTGACTCTTCTCAGAATTCTCCTCTCTCTTTGTCCCGCCTATACTTCCTGCCTGGCTACTAGCCAATCAGCACTTTATTTATTAACCAATCAGAGCAACACATTCACAGCACACAGAGCGATATCCATAGCAAGTGGCTCTACCTGCTGAGCAATTTTGCTGGCCATAAAATTTTGTCATTTAGAGAATCATCTTTGTTATCTTCGTGTGTGTGTGTGTGTGTGTGTGTGTGTGTGTGTGTGTGTGTGTGTGTGTGTGTGTGTTGTGTTGAGACACAAATCTAGGGCCTTGTGCTTGCCAGACTAGGTCTTTGCTACTAAGCTACCTTCTAACCCAGCTATCTTCTTTGAATTGTGGAAAAACTAAAGTACTGAACATAAAGCAATTTGAGACTCAGTCAAAATTTCATTTCAAAGGTAACATTTTAAGCTGCTTTTAGATGATATGAATCATAATTTTCTATTTTCAACAGTTTGGGGGAAGGCAGACACTACAGTTGGACAGAAAAGAAAAATGAGTTGGTGAGTATCACAATGGCCTAATTTTCATACAGAAAAGTTTTCTATAATTTTTCCAGGTCTACAGTTTCATTCTAATGGAATAATACTCTATTTATTGAATTATTAAATAGTAACATTTTCATACTGTAAGTCTCTATGTTATTCTCAGAAACATTTTGACAACGATAAAAAAAATCACTTAATTCCTAGTATTGTTTAAATCTTGTCTGCCCAAGGCCTACAGTAATTTACCAGTGCCTAAAACCTAAAGTTTTCCTCTCTCCTGCTTCCTCCATCGAAAGACATATCAATTCACTGGATCTGTTCACTTACCTATTATTACAATTCCAGTTTTAAAAGAGGTTTACATATTTCTGATCTTAACTCACAAGCCACTGTTTTCTAATTACAGGTAAACTTCCTATTATTTATTTCTATTATTTCCATTTTTGTATCTAAAGTTTATAAGAGGTATATCATTTTACTGCTACTACATGTGTTTCTGATATAACCAGCAACAACTATAGCTGTTGTTTATTATATACCATTATCCTATGTACATTAAAAATTAAATCATATTTAATCCTGGTAATAGTCCTAATGTGCGTTATCTCTATCTTTATTTTATTCATTCTATTCAGGAAATTTAGGTTCTCAGATAGAGCTGAAAACTGTGTAAGGTCTTAGGGTTAATAAATGCTAGGGTGAGCATCAAATGTTACTATCTGACTCTATGTTCCTAATTACTATACTATACTAACTCATTACAGCAATTGTAGTTTTTCAACTCACTTTAGTTTGTTTAGAATTTTGTTCTCATACAATTTCTCTTTAAGCACTACTATTTCTCGTGTGTGTGTGTGTGTGTGTGTGTGTGTGTGTGTGTGTGTGTGTCCTATTACAGGGTAACCTAAGAGTCCACTAGCTAGAAATAAGGTGAGTCAAAAAATGTAAAGGGTTGATACCTTTTACCTCTGATGATAATCAAAGACAAAAAGGAAATTTGGTCTTCCTAAGATAGTTAAAAGTAATAAAGTACATGCAGTTTATTTATCATTTCTTTTACAAAACTAGTTTCTATATTATGCTCAACTAATAAAATATTTTTGTTCTTTCTCCCAGAATATCTATTTCCTATTACACTTTCAACCTATAAGTCAAGAACTGTGCTTTATTTTCCCAGAACCTTCGAGACACCATTGTCATATATATAGATCCTCATTTCATTGAAAGGATAAATAAAGAATCACTAGTAATTATCACCTACTATGTATTATATACTGTGCAACCAACATGCTTATACTGAATCATTTAAAAATTTAAATAGAAACACTTTTATATTAATTTTAAGAAGTTTATGAGAGCTTAAATAATTCATACAAAATATCCATTGGCAGAATAACAACCCAAATCCATTATATTCCACATGATTTTTATGACATTATTTTGGAAGGATGAATGAATATCTAAATTATCAAGTTTCCTCCATTCTCAGTGAGGATTTGGACCTAACTTCTTTTCTTAGTCCTGAGTTCAAAATGATTCTTAACTTCACAAAACATAATAGATGAAAGGAAAACAGAAAAAGATATCTGCAGTGAAAATGCTAGATAAAGGGAATGAGATGTTTATTTCCATCAAGTTGTACATAATTCTGTGCATGCTGAATTATGATAATTTGTTTATCTCCACTACTGCACTATGAACTCTTCTAGGATGTATATGTCTTTCATTCATTGTAGTACTGCCTACTCCAGAGTCTCATACATACTGAAAAGTCAAACATTTGTCTGGTAGTGGTAACTTAATATTATGATCCTCCAATGACTTAAAACTAAATAGAAATTAAAAAAAAACTAAATAGAAATTAACACAAAATCATGCATTATCTATAATTTGAACAGATATCTGCAATCTTTTTCATTCAACTGTTGCTTGAATATGTACTATGTGCTAGATACTGGGATGGCCATGAAGATAACATGGTAATCTCTACCATTACACTCTATTAGAGGTTTGGGGGGGGGCATAAACACAATCTGCAGCTATATCCCCTAAACATTTTAGTAGCTGTGAATAAAAACCTTTCAAAATAGCAATGAAAATTTTGATCTTTGCATTTTCTTTTCTCTCCTCAACTTCTCAGTTCAGACCAACATCCTTTGATGATCTGACAGTGTCACATGCATTCTCTGGTTCTCCCAAATAACTTTCTATACCTCCCTCCCTCAAAACAGTTTCAATTTAATTTTTGTTCTGCAATAAATATACAAAACCTTATGAAAACTTTGATTTCACTATAAAAATTTGGACTATATGATTAAATTAACTTACATTAGTGACATGAGTGTCCCATTGTTTTAAACTTACTGAGAGCATGCACTTTGTATGTCCTCTTTTCCACAGTGACTAGCAACAACACAATAAATACTTACCTAAGCTTTAAGCTCTAAAGAAAACCATTTTCCTCTCATGGCCTATTTACATTTTAAAAGAAGAGCAGAAAGAATTAGGGGAATGTTGAAAGTATTCAATTTTGAGTCTTTTGGTACTGCTAGCATTGTTATTCATTCCCCGTGGATACTGTGGGATGTGGATAGAATTATAGGGAAAAATTCAGAATTGTATGATAACCTAGCCCCTAATAACTCAGAAGATTTAGAAGAATTGCTTGCAATTATACACTGATTGTCCCACTAATCGAGATTTTTAGATTAAATCAATGAAGTGGCTAATAGTAAACAACAGGTGCTTCTGACATTTAAAAATTTAAAGAAGCCTATGGCTTCCCAAGTGGCTGCTTTTCCTGTGTTAAATTTGGCATTTTAATTATTTCCAAACCTTATAAATGACAGACCAAATAGTGTTTATTCAGTTCAAGATCTGTAAAATGAGGATTTTGTAGTCTCCTTCAAAGTCTCACTATAGTTTTATGAAAATCATAAACCCTTGAGCAACACACAAATGCAGGAAATGTTCCAATAAAAATAAATGTTAAGTAGAAAGGTGACTCTACCTCCATCTTTCTCTCTCTTATATAGTAAAATCCTTCTGAGCTTCTGAATTTTGTTTTGTTGAGCCTACTCAAGCAACTTGTGTGTAAGTTTGGGCAATGTATAACCCAGAAACTCTTCAAGAAAAAGCACAGGAGACTGTTCATTTAGAACAGTATCTAGGCTGGAGATGTTCCCCAACACTGAGGAAGAAAGGGGAGGTTAAAAAAAGAAAAAAAAAAAACTAGTTTATTGTATTCCATTGTAAGTCTATTTTGTAAAAAGCCCATCTCTAACACACTACCTCTAATTATTGGCTTTGTTCCATATTTACAAGCTGTATCTTAGCAGAGCTCTAGGTTTTCTGAGGGCAGAGACATTCTGTCTCATCTTGATATTGGCAAAGCATATGGCAAATTGATTACTGCAAAATAGTTATAAGTAAATACCTACATATATAAGTATATGCATACGTAAATGTTTGTTGATACCTGATCATGATTGTTGCCTCTTTTATTAAATGATAAATACACAGTACGTATGTCACCTTAAGATTCAACATGTTAAAGAGGTCTTCCTGTTTTAGGGTGTACATTTTTGATTCTGCAATTGGCTCCTGGTGTGCATAATTAGCCACTTGCCAACATAATTGGCCACTTGCCTTTTTTAGGATATTCAGTGGCAAAGTGCAGGTGCACTGTGGGGACCCATAACTAGTTGCAGCTGAAAAATAAATGCAAAAGAAGGAAGCCTAATTGTGATTCCTTGACAATTTGGCTCTAATGTTCTAACCCTCTCAGCTATCAATCTTGTTAATTTTTTCCCCTTAGATCCATTGTCCAGAATTTGGTGAGATTTGGAAAAGACAACTTGTTCAAAAATATAATTGTTGTACGTAAGTGAAACAATAAAGCTGGAAGAAAATATCTTAAAGCCCACTTCTGCAGAAGTTCTACTGAGGAGAATTTCAGACTTAAGATAAGTCTGCATTTCACAACCACCTTTTACTTCTGCAGAAAATTGCCATTTGAGTGAGTTGTTATTTTGTATATTATTGGGACAGATTGTACTAGATAGAGTAAGCATGGGGTAGAGATGTATCAAAAAGAAAGATGTATAACTAAAGGCTCTTGTGTTATTTTTCTAAATCCAAAACAAACAAACAAATAAATAAATAAATAAATAAACTTTCAATGTAAAGAATGAAGACTCCTGTCAGCCTGTGCCAACCCTAGGCTCTAGAAAATTCTGTGTCTTTATTAAATATTCAACCACTGAAGGCTTTACTTGATGTATTAATTGACTATTGTTGTATTGATGCTCTGTAGTAAGGCATCCTTTAAGGTCAGTGAATAAATCACAAATCTTTCCCTCATAGGTCTCTGGATCATTTGCCCAGACCCTGACCATTTTTGTTTCATTGATTGTACATGGATACATTGTGGATTTGATTAATATATGTTTCTAACTTTCCCCATTTTCCTTTTCAAATCACGGTTTGCTCAGGGTATCGAGTCCCCACAGTGGATCACAGGAGGGCAAGAAGATAAACCAAATAACAATTCCCACATTTTAAACATGATATTCACTGAATGTTTCATTAGCAAATGTAAATGAAAAGTCCAGATAGACTTTAATTACACTTTGATGATGCTACTACAATGTGCCTGGAAAAATGTGTGTATAGTTTTATTAATAAAAAATGGAAAAATGAGGACTAATAATCCAGTCTAACATTGATTTGTATACCAATGATTATTCTGATAAATTTCAACATTTCTGATCATAGAAGATAATATTAAATAAAGAGTTGTTGAAAGAGCTAAGAATTTTAGTCTATAAGAGATAAAAAGCTGTTAGAAATCATAGAGAAGCATTTCTTCTGTGGGAAGAAATAGTTGAGAAGCATCTCATCTCTCTATAGGAAAGAGCATGGTTATCTGAGATTGCTCTTTGCTGGAACACTTGTTAGCAGACAGGGGAGAGGGGACTGAGATAGTAGGAGCAAAGCTAGAGGAGTCTTCATTTTCTGAGTGGCATTTGTCTTCATTGCTGTATAGGCTGCATTGGGTTGTTCTTTTAAGAGAAAGGGAGGGATAATTGTCAATGATATTTTATATTTGAAGCTCTCTTCGCAGGGTTCACCAATCTGTTTCAAAATGGAATGGAATCAGAGTGTTCTGAGAAAAAATTCAGAGATTGTAATCCCTACGAGACAATTGCAAAATTAGGGCTGGAGAGTGTTAGAATTTATCATTTTTTGGGTGCCGTCTATGTACCTGAACAGGTATTATGTCATTTCATAGGCCTCGAAGCCCGGGGTTTCTCCCTTTCTGTGATTTTCAGCTGCCAGTCAGCACCTCCAGGTAAAGTACTAAATAGCAGGACAACTTTGTGAACTGCTGTTGCCATCTAATGGCTTTTTCATAAAACTGTCCATAAATTCACATCTGTGACCTTTCTCATAACAGTCCTTTCTTCGCTTTCTTCCTGTAAAAGTAACAGCTACTGATTTATTCAGCTGTAAAGTGCAGCATGATAATAGATTATCTGAAATCTTTGAAAGTGTTTCAGTTTCAATCTCTTCCAAGAGATGATCCAGTGAACAGAAAACTAAATTATTTCCTTGTCACTGATGTTTCAGCACTCTTCAGTAATAATAATAATAACTTTCTTTTACTGAACATATATTTATTCCAGGAATTATATTAGATATATTACATGTATAATTTCATTTAAACAATAATTTCTCTGTGTTCATTTATAGTTATAGCCCTTTGGGCCACAAAATCAAACATGCAGCTATAAAAACCTGTAGTATTGAACTCACTACTAAAATCCAGTTTAAGTTTAATTATTTTCTTGAAAGTCAAATGCCACAAAAAATCAAACAGGATGTCACCATTACTTTTTACTTTTTGTGGAACAAGTCTACTACCTCGAACTGTGCATTGCTTGATTTAATAAACATTGGAAATATAGACCAAACAGCTAATACTGCCAGTAATCTTATAACATATTCAAAGTTCAGTGTTGATGTCAATAAGTTTTTAACATATTATTTGTTGGGTCAATAGCCATTTAGAATGAAGGCATTAACTGGACATGTATGAAATATAAATTCTCAATACATTTTTTATATGTTGAATTATTTCATCTTTATAAAATCTTACAAAACAAGTGAATTTTATCTTTTAGAAAATAAGTGTTATGATTACCTCAGTTAGTACTATTTTATAGTGTAGCAGGAATCTTAAAGAGTCTTATTAATAAAATCAAACCTGTGGCCAGTTATTGGAGTGAATGCTAGAAGGTCAGAGAAATAGAACAAGCCACAGCTAACCTGACCTGGCCAACTTCTCAGCTGGTCTTGTGTCTTCAGACTGGAAGACTTTGTGTCCTCATATCTGAATGCTTCTAATTTCTGGTCTTCACGCCTTATATATCTTTCCTTTCTACCATCACTCCCTGGGATTAAAGGCTCTCTTTCTGGGATTAAAGGCGTGAGTCACCATGCCTGGCGGTTTCCAATGTGGCCTTGAACTCACAGAGATCCAGAGGGATTTCTGCCTCTGGAATGCTAGATTAAAGGTGTGAGTGCCAGCATTTTCTAGCCTTTGTATCTAGTGGCTCTTCTGTCTCTGACCCCAGATAAGTTTATTAGGGTGCACAATATTTTGGGGAACACAATACCACCACATTATAGATATGAAATGAAGTCACCAATATAGTGATATATTGTTTGTAATCTAAGAAATAAAACTTGCCTAGATATCAGAGGGCAGAGCCAGCCACAGAGTTAGCCACAGAGGTCAGAGAGTGGTGCCATACACCTTTAATCCTAGCACTCAGGAGACAGAGGCAGAGATCCGTCTGGATTTTTGTGAGTTCCAGGCCACAATGGGCTACATGAGATTAATCCAGTCTAAAAGAGAAACAGAGTCAGGCAGTGGTGGCACACACCTTTGACTCTAGGACTTGGGATCACATACCTTTAAATCTAGCACTAGGAAGGCTGAGATAGGAAGTGATATGGTTGGGCAGTATAGACAAATTTCTAAACAGTCTTATTAAATAAGAAACACAAAGCCAAATACAGGGGTGAAAACCATAGAGATCAGAGAAATAGTGAGAACCACCAGCTAACCTTAGCTCACCACGCTGCAGCCATAACTTTGCAAGAGCTTCTTCCTGTCTAACCTGCGCCTTTATTGCCTTGCTGTTCAGCTTTCTCATTGGCTCTTAGCCAAGCTACCTCACTTCCTTGTCACTGCCTCTCTGTTTAGACCTCCAGGTATCTATGGTTGGTACTGGGATTAAAAGCTTGTGTTACCACACTTGGCTGTTCCCTAGTGTGTCCCCTTGTGATCAGATTAAGGGCAACCACTGCCTGACTTTTGTTCACTTAAAAATGGCTGGCTACATACTCTGATCTCCAGGCAAACTTTATTTATTAACATACAAATAAAATATATCCACAAGGTAGAGAAGGGAATATAAAGCTGGAGAAGACAGGAACTCATGCTCTTTCAGGCTGAGGAGTTGGTGAGGAAAGAGGTGGTGGCTGCGGCTTGCTCTGCTTCTCTGTTCTTTCAGCTTTCACCCTGATATCTGGCTCTGGGTTTTTATTATAAGACCATTTAGGATTCACACAACACACCAAAATGTTAACTATTTTACTCAAATAATGACAAAACTGGAGGAAGTTGGGTCTAGAACCTGATTCAATCAGTGTGAGAAGACAGTTCCATGAATTGAGTCAATGGTATGCAATAATCTTATTTTTGAAGGAATTTAATATATTTTGATATCTATCTATTTTATTTATCTATTAATTTTTAGTTTTGGAATGATAATATAATTACATCATTTCCCCCTTCCTTTCCTTCCTCTGTACCCTCCCATATTCCCAACCTTGCTCACTTTCAAATTCAAGGACTCTCTTTTCAATAATTTTTGTTACACACACACACACACACACACACACACACACACACAGAGAGAGAGAGAGAGAGAGAGAGAGAGAGAGAGAGTTTGAAATACATAAGTTCAACTTGATCAGTATGTGCATTGTTAGTTATATGTATATGTTCATATGACTGACCATTTGGTATTATATAACCAATTTGTGTGCTCTTCTCTAGGGAAGATTGTTGCTCCTGGGCTCAGCATTTTTTAGTTGCCTGTAGTTCTTTCTGTAGGACTGAGGTTTCCTAGGCCTTATTAGAGTTCCACATTAGAATTTTTATTGTTGTTGTCTTTGTTCAGTTCATTCTTAGGCAATCATTTTGGTGAGACTTTATGAATGTGACTTCTGACATTCCTAGGAGACTCAGTCTGACAGCAAACTCCATGTTCCTCTGGGTCTTCCCTGCACCTTCTTCAGCAATGTTGTAGATGTATCTATTGCTATTGGGCTCCATAACTGTGCTTTTTTTTTGGTGACTTTTTTAAATGGTCTTCTTCTGTTGTAAAGAGAAGTTTCCTTGATGAAGGGATGAGGAATACAGTTATCTGTGGGTATGTATGAGGACGAATATTTATAATGTAGTTAGGGATTAAGGTAGTTTAATAAAGTGGCAGCTGTATGTTCTCCTCCAACATTCATGAGTTCATTAGCTCTGGAAAGTTGGCTAGATCCCGAGTACCAGACATGATTTTCCTCTTGTTGAGTAGGTGTTAAGTCAAATTAGAGAACTGTTGGTTACTCCCAAGGTATGCATGCCACTACTGCATCATTAGAGTCAACACACTACATTGCCCTTATTGTGATTCATAGGTGCCATAACTGGTAGAACTGTTGCTTGTTTCCCTCCTTTGAAAACTTGCATGGTGTCTCCTTCTCAAGGAGGAGGCTTTCATGTCAGTTTCAGTTCAGCAGCCTTTGGACTTTGTGTCTGAACTGCATGATATCTTCAGAAGTAGGTATTACATTCCACCTCTTGGGGGCAACCAAGGACAAAAACAATAGCCTATAATGTTTTGTGAATCTCTTGGAAAACCCTGACCAAAAACTCAAAAGAGAGCTTTTTATCTCATATTGAGGTTTTGTTAGATGGTCATACATGTATCATATTTTCATTATTCATTCATCATTAGTCAGTTGAAGGACATTTAGCTTGTTTCTATTTCCTAGCTATTGTGAACAGAGCAGCAGTGAACATAGCTGAGCAAGTTTCTGTGGCATAGAATGTGGAGTCCTTTAGGCATATGCCAAGGAGTGGTATGTCTTGATCAGACAGTGGATTTATTTTTAGCTTTTAGAGATTTCTACACTGATTTCTACAGTAGTTGCACCAGTTTGCAATCCTATCAACAGTTCCCTTTTCCGTAATCCCCTCCATCATTTGTTGTTAGTTGTTCCATTGATCATTGCCATTCTAACTGGGAAAGATGAAATCTTGAAGTTGTTTTTGAGCCTTTCCGTAATTGCTAAGGATGATAAACATTTTTTTGAGTTACTTTATAGCCAATTTTTCTACTTTTAGAACTCTCTGTTCAGGTCCCAGGCCCATTTTTCAAATAGGCCATTTATATGTGTGTGTATATGTATATGTACATGTATATGTATATATTCTTTGTTTCTTCTTTATATACTCAGGATATTAATCTTATGTCAGATGTATAGGTAGCAAATATTCTTTCCCATTATGATAGCTTCCTCTTCACACAGTTGATTGTTTCTTTAACTGTGAAGAAGTATTTTTTAGTTTTATGAAGTCTCACTTGTTATTTGTTGTACTTAATTCTTTGGCAAATTGAGTACCATTCAGAAAGTTCTTTTCTATACAGATGTAATGCCCATCTTTTCTTCTAGCACTGTAAGGCTTCACATTTAAGTATGTGATCCATTTGTGATTAGTTTTTGTGCAAGGTGATGGATACAAGTCTAATTTCAATCTTCTGCATGTGGACATCCATTTTTCCAGAACCATTTGTTGGAAATGATTTCTTTTCACCAGTATGTGTTTTTAGCATCTTTGTCAAATATTAAATGGCTTTAGTTACATGGGCTTTTTTGTTCTTAGATTTTGTTACATTGGTCTACATGTCTGTTTTTGTGCCAATAGCATATTGCTTTTATCTCTCTGACTCTGTAATATAGCTTGAGATATGAATGACAATCCTTCCAGCATTGTTATTTTTTTCAGTATTGTTTTGACAATACTTTGTCTCTATATATTAAATGATAATAGCACATACTTGTTTCACGAAGATTGAGAAACTAATACATCTCAGAATATTTCCAAGATTCACTATTAGGCAAAATTACCCTTGTTAAAAATCACTAATATAAAGAGAAATGATTCTTCTTGAGTAATCTGGTTCTTAAATTAAAAATTATTTATAATAACTTATTAAAAGAAAACCAAAATTGTAGCATTTGAAAGTCCTTGTAATTCAACCAAAAACAAACTTTATTTACAAATAAAGAGATTAAAGTTTAGAGAATGGAAAGACATTTTTATCATCACAGAGAAATAATAGCAGTTTTTCTCAGATCCCAGTTCCCTGGCTTGTAGTTAGGATATGATCCATCATAGCATTATCAACTTAGGAATTTTTTTGCCAGTATCTTAGTTTTCCAGTGTATCACTAAAATTATCACCTAATACAGGTGAGTCAAGTGCCTCTTTAACATGACTGGCTCCAAAATTAAAAGACAAAATAACCTCTTGTTCAAAATCCCAGTGAGAAATGTTATTAAAGCTTTTCCCACCCTTTTGTGGCTTCTCTCTTAATCTGTCATGGAGATTTTAATTTGCTATCCAATACTGCAGTCTGTCAGGATGAAGGATACCAGTATGGTGAGTTCATGATTTGGTGTATGCTCTTTGTTTGCTGGGTTTTAATTCCTATAAGACAGAGGACCAATGTGGCATTCAGTTCTGAAAGGAGACAGGAAGAGAAGGAAAGCTCTTCTCTTTTCAAAGCCCACTTCCCTGATCTACATCAGATGGTAGGATGCAACAAACACCAGGACTCAGTGTTGGAATTTAAGGATAGGAGGGAAACTCATTAATACCAAGGTATATATCAAACGTACCACAATATTGCCAGTCTAGGGCCAAAGTCTTATATTCTAGTCAAAGATTTCCATGGTCCTCTCTTGTTCCTGGAAGTAGATAGAATTGGTGGTTATGTGACAGATTTGAGTGTTTAGAACTCTGTCTAGAAAGGAAGAGCAGCATGAAGAGGAGGAGGAGGAGGAGGAGGAGGAGGAATTATAAGTAAAGCCAGGTTCTACTTCCCTATCTCATGTCTTGCTATCATGTTGTAGTTCATAAGTAAAACACAACTCAAAGATGAATTTGCTACAAAGTTCAAGAGAGTAACTGCAAAATCCTTAAGCCTCAAACTTTAACATCCTTGCTGAGTGTTGAGTCATCATGACTACCTAAGTACCATGTCCATGAAATCATCCCTGATTTTCAGATTCAGAGTTCAAAAATCTATAAATGGAAAGCTGAATATAGTGACAAGTCTTGAAAGAAAGTTTATCAAGTTTACATTTCATTAAATGAAAGGGATTATTACTAATTTCTCATCATAATCCTTTCTGGAATCATGTTGATCTTTTAAGGTTTGGGAGGAAGAGTCTTCATACAGCAATTTCAGTAAATCGTTGATTTCTTACTAGAGTTTTAAAGCTCTGAGTATGTGTACTAAATACCACTCATTATAAATAATACAAAATTCTGGATGTCCCCATTTTGTATAATGAAAAAGAAATATACTATGCATGTCTTTAATTTGTAATATAAAAAATGTATAAGTTTGGGCCTTATAGTGAGCATAATGCAGAAAGTACATTTTTGCTTTTTGTCAATCTAATGCTTTGCCTCTGCACTTCCATTTACAATACAGAAAATATAAACAAGAAAATTTCAGAAAAATGTGATCACACCTTCACATATCTTTTCAGAGAGCATCGTGGATCTTTTTAAATATAATTTGAGGATATCCTATGAATTTCTTATTCATATTCTAATGACTCCAGGATGGTTAAAAGGCAGTGCCTACAGGAATTGTTTTAATTTCAATTTTAAATATCCTATCAATATAATTATATCCTATCACTAAGTTGATTTTATACAGATAAACTGACCCAAGGGAGATAGAATTGTTTGGAAGGATACCTTCCTAGGATGAAGTTGAACAATCTACAACATAGACTTATATTGGCAAGTGAATACTCACTCAGTCATTGAGTCAGCTTGGCTCTATGAAGAGCTACATAAGCAGCTCCGACTGTTTACATGAGAGGCTAACAGCAGGCTACTGTAGAAACTTAGACTCTGAGTAATTGGCATGGAAAATGAATTCAACTCATTAACAGGTCTCTGAAACAGAGCCCTTTGAAAATCAGTTTGACAGTTTCATTTAATAAGTATTCACCACCTCCAGGCAACTCCACTAGACTCTTTCACCTTTCACTTTCCTCTCAGTATTCCTTGCAGCCAGTCTCTGCTGACTATTAGCAGTTACTGCTACGGATAGCAAGTGTGCAGGAGCAGCAGCCAGACACAGTCAAATATATGCATTGAATATGTATATATGAGTGAGTGTATGTGTCCCCTCTAGAAGGAAATGGCACTTTTCCAGTCAAATTTTCAGAGCAAATCAAAGGCTATGGGTCCATGATAATGTCTCCATGATAAAAAGGAGTTTGTTCCTGGCACTGCAGCTCTGGCGATGCAGGTCTAGCCACATACTATATATATCCAGCAGCTTCATTATGGGTGTTGATCACCTGCACATGTGGTACCTGGCATTAAACTGCACTGTTTGTTTCTTGAAGCCTCTTCAGATAGACTCAATCATTCACAAATGATTCCACTGAGTTTTCCATAAGACCTGAGAGATACCATTGCCAAAGCTCTCACTAGACAAATCTCCAAGAATAAAGTACCATAGAATTCCTCCAAAAAGCTTAAATTTTAAGGGTCAAACTAGAATAAAATTGGGAAATATGAAAGAGAAAATAGTGGCTTTGGGGAGGTATATTCATCAACACAACACCCTAGCAAATTGGGGCATCTCAGACAAAGTGAAGTGGAAAATTGAAGCAATTAGGTGGATAATTCTGTTCAAAAAACACTCATCTGAAATAGTCAGATAATTGAAGCAAGAATCCATTTTTGCCTTGAATTATCTTGATAGTTGTCTCAATTATCCACTTCACTATGTGTATGTGTGGACTTGGCCAGTCAGAGAGATCAACATTATCATTACTTGACCTTAGTCCCATCTTTTTCCTTGTAAAACAGTTGCTAGTAAAAGTACATCTAAAGGCAACTTGGGAGAAGTGGACTAAAGAGATCAGAGTAAGGCTCATGGGGCTCATGCAGCAAACACAGGACCTGCATGGGTCTGTACCAGATCCTCTGTGTATATGTTATAGCTGTTAGCTTGGTGTTTTTGTGGGACTCCTAACCATGGGAGCTGGTGTGTCTCTGACTCTTTTGCCTGCTCTTGGGACTCTTTTCTTCTATTGGGTTGTCTTGTCCTGCTCCAATATGAGGGTTTTTGTATTGTCTTATTGTATCTTGTTTTGTTGTTGCCTCTTACAGACCTGCTCTTCCCTGAAGGAAAATGGAGGGGAAGTGGATCTTGGGAAAAGAAGGATGGTGAGAAGAGTGGAGAGATGGGAAACTGTGGTCAGGGTGTATTGTATGAGAAAATAATCTATTTTCAATAAAAAAGAATTATTACTATGTGAAGAAATTGAGTGCATGGTCTCTGGAGTCAGGCTGGACAAAGTCCAATTGTAATTCTGCAATTTTGTAATCATATGACCTTATCTAAGTGTTTAATCATCCCTCCTTTATGGATTTCTTTAGCTTAACAAATGAAGTTAAGGCTGAGGACATGGCTCAGTGCTTGCTGTGCATACCTAGGAACCTGGGCTTGGATCCCTAGTACCCATGTAGAAACTGGGCATGGGAGCAAGAATCTGTAACCCCAGTGCTGATGGGCAGAGACAAGTGGATCTGAGAGTTTCTCTAGCCAGTCAGCTTAGGTCTGGAAAAGTAAGATGGAAAGTGATAGGAAAAAATTGACAGGTATTCACACCCCCATATACATGTGCACACATGTATGTATTGCACATACATAGGTAGATGGTAGATAGATAGATAGATAGATAGATAGATAGATAGATAGATAGATAGTCAGGAAGACAGACAGATAAGTGATAGATAAAATTAAGGTAATAGCAGAGCCTTTACTCTAGAACTGTATTGAACATAAACTACTTGGAAGGTGATCAAATGGTATGTACTGAATGTCACTCTACATAGTGGCGATTATAACTTCATTTCCCTTAATAATATGTATGTAGGGACATAAGTCAACCATAGGAGTAAAAGGGATTGTACACAATTCTCTGCTGAAATTAATTTTCATTTGAAAGTAATTTCTAATCTATGAATGTTTATATATTTAAGGGGATCTTCAATTAGCTATTCTAAGAATCTCATTAACCAGAGGAATTAGAACCACAGATGCAGAGATGATTTGTTGAAAGTTACACTACATAAAGCAACAGGGCTGAGTTCTAGAAAAGCTAAAGCTTATACATCCTTTAGAATCTCAAAAGAAGCATGATTTTCATTTCTATCACCCAGATTACTTGAGAATTTGCTTTCACAGGCTCATTTATTCATCATTTATAGATTCACAGTTCTTTCATCTTATTTTATAAGAAGCTTTGAAAAATAAGTGCTTTTCAAATGTGTTAGACAAACACAAATGGGCCATCCTCAGGGGTGGGAAGCCTAAAGATGTTCCAAAATCACCGTGATATACTGGGAAATGAGAAAGGGTTTAGAGTAGAAAAACAGTATATTTATATACACTTGAATGTTAGTAAACTAAAAGATAGAAATTTAAGTGCAATGGAAATAGAGCCCAGTTTACTAAGCTAGAGTAAGCTAGAGAAGTGGATTTACTTTACATTGAAGAAAGTAGGAGTACTGAATGGTGACTAGAGTTCAGGGTGCCTAGGCTGAAGCTCTACAATCATCATTTTACTGTTATGTGATAGTGGGAAAGTTAGTGTATTCTACAATCATTTTATATAAGTAATTGAAAACACTAGAACATGGGGGAAGCAGAGATCAGTGAAGCTGAGTGGCTAAGAAAGACTTTTTGGAGAAGGTAAGGTCTGGGCATGTGCCTATCTGGGACAAAAGTCATCAAGTTACCACACAAAGGTTTTTCCTTCTTTTTTTTTTTTACTTTTAGTTGTATTAATGGTGACCCTGTTAAAACTATTATGACAGGTTCTTGTGTAAAGACACTTTTTTGAAACTAAGAGAGCTTATTTCCACATAAAAATGGATGAAAATCTTACATATGGAAAGACTTTAAGACACCTTTTAATATTTAAGCAAAATATTTCTCCTCAGAGCAAAAGATCTTGTAAGAGATTGTCAACTGTAACCATGTCATTCAAAACTGCATCAAGCAAAAGGATGCATTACAGATGCTTCTGAAAACTAAGCCATCTGATAGCCAAGGGAGAAATAAAAGAGTAAAGACAGGCCTTATTTCCCTCTCTTGTTTTGTTTGTTTGTTATCATTACAATAGAAATAGAATCAAGACTTGGAAAAGGACAAAAGGAAATGGACAAATGGGTACTAAGAAGGAAAGCTGGAATTTCTTTTTTAATGATACAGACTTGTTACAAAAGTCTCTAAACATTACTTCCTGCCTAAAAAAAGGGTGCAATTGCAAGATGTCATTTCTTCAACTTAGAAATCAAAACACTGTTTTCAGCATCATGTGCTATCCCCTGTGTATCTCTAGTGAGCAAAACCAAGTGCTTGATGAATTGTTCTGCTAGTTTGACATCATGTTATTGATGGTACTTTTCATATTATTGTGTTTTTAAATGAAGGAAATTATAAGAATGTATGCTTACAAAGTAAATCATATTTGAGAAGAGCATTCTAATGTGAAATCCACTTTCCATTTATTGAATAGCTTCTTTTTAAAATTGTTACACAGTGATAACACATAGAAGTGAGTCCAAGAAAAGAGAGAAAGTCTAGGGTGTGTGTGTGCGCGTGTGTGTGTGCAAGCATGTGTGTGTGTGTGGTATATTTGCATATCTATGTAATATAATTGCTGCACAATTAAAAAACAAACCAGTTTTTATTAAATCTCAAATTGACAGTGATAGAAGAATCACTGTCAATATTTTATGCAAGAAACATTTTAAATTTTCCAAAGTTTTATGTTATATAATACAGGGACTAGGAATAAGTTCAACAGGAAGGATGGTGTAACTAAATGATCAAATCTTGGTAAAGAGCCTGGAGTACCAGATACCAGTAGTATAAGACTCATCTCTTTTTATTTTCTTGCATCCAGAAAGTTATGCTAGAATAGGGACAGATATTTAAAACTGGCATAAACAGTTTTCTTTATCTCTTTCTTATGAGATACAGATATGCCATGACTTTTCAGGACCATAATCCCTATCTTCAAATATTTAAAAATTCATAGAGAAAAACACTTATTCATATTACTTCAGAAAATGCTCCAAGTTTCATGAAATAAAGAACTCACTCTAATAGTCCCATGTTCCAAAAATCCTTTAAAGTGTCCAATTGGCATACTTTCTTTTAAACTTTTCTTTGCAAAAATTCCTTAAACTTAGGCCTTCCTGACTGGTTTATAAAACAAAACACTTTTTCTCTGGTTCCCTTAAAATACATTCTCCAAATTGTAAAGTTGAACAGAAATTATCTTCAGTGTTTCTGAGTTATTTTCTTAAGTGTACTTCTATAATGACTTATTCTCACATATTTTTTTAAATTACAAAGTTATTTGAAAGAGAAATGGTCTGATTAAATTTGTTAGTATAAAGTAAGACACTGAGAAGAGGGAAAACCCATGTGGTGGCTTTCTTTTACGTCCTTGATAGACCCCAACCCACCTCATATTTAGAATAGAATATCATGGGAGATGACATTCAATGCATCATCTTATGCTCTTCCATATAGAGAATGTGCAGCCATACAAGAAAACCGTGGTCTCTCTGCTTAAGAATCTGAACTACTGATTTTTCAGCTTCTCTGATTCCCCCACCATGGGAGAATAGCTGCGGGAGAGATGAAATGACTGGGAAACCAACAGGGCAGCAAGCAGAGCAGGACAAATTGGCAAATTATTTAATACTGAAACCCAACCTTGCCACCTCCTGGCAACACTTACAGTGTTAAAGTATGGAGTAAATATTAATTATCTATAATGAACCATTTGGGGTTATAATTATGATGGTGAAAATATTAGAGAGTAGGAACAGGCATAGTTAGGTACTCCATGTGTTCTTGTAATGTTGTTTAATTGATGCAGCAATCACACCTGGGTAGCAGTAAAGCCATAGGAGTATTAACAGTGGCACTCCCAGGGGCTGTGTCACAAAAGCCTTTGATGAAATTGAAAGGTCTAACTTCATTTCAATTTTTGTTGCGCCACTGCGTTCTGCTAAATCTATTCTCCAACTGTCTGCATTTTTTGCATCTGCCCTCTGTCACCAAGATATTTTACCCCCCAAACAGGTCTCATCTTTGCTCTGAGAAGCATCTGCATTACTTTTCCCTTTACCCAAAGCCTGTTCTGATCTTTTCAGCATTGTTGTTTCAGTGGAATAGAAATTTGTTTAGTTGTTATTAAGTATCAGTGTCTATTTTTTTTTTTCATTTAAAGGGTAACTGATGATAGATCCAAATGGATCTATCTATTCATGACCAACATCCAACTGGTTATGCAAATTGTCCTTAATATTTTATGCATATTCCACCAACCACCTATACCAGAAGAGGGTATAAGAAAAATTTAGCTATGTAAGTATACCATAAAGGTGAGGTTGGCCTTTGTTAAAATGAATGAAAAGAACCTAATCTTGATGCACAGCAGAGCAAGGATCTGTATAGTTCATCTTCTCCATAGAAACACAAATTTTTGGACAGATGCAATTTAGAAATGATGCAACCCAGGTGGATGTGGTGGCACAATTCTGTAATCACAGCACCTGTCAGGCTAGAACAGGAAGATTGCCAAAGCCCTGAAGTCAGTCTGAACTGCACACTGAGTTCCTGGCCAACCTAGTCTAGAGCCCGAGACCCTGATTCTAAGAAAGAAATATAACAACATTTACTAGACAAAATGACCACAGATTTGAAGGAGAGCAAGGAAGGCCCATGGGAGGGCCTGAGAGGAAGAAAGGGAAGGGATAAATGAATTAGTTATATTACAATCTCAAAAAATATAAGAAATAATCTAAAAAAAAAATAAAAAATACACAAAAAGGAAAGAGAAGATCCAAACTAGAGTCTCCCAAATAACCAGTATACATAAAGATAAGCTATATATCTAAACCTCCTGGAAAACTGATTACAGAGTCAGACTCCTTGATTCATGCACCATAATTACTGAATCAAAATCTCTGAGGGTGAAGCTTGGCTGATTTACAGGTGGTATGTAACTTGCTCAAAAATAAAGAATGGAGTTAGGTTTCACACCCTGATTGAATTTGTTTCAAATCATATCCTATGAAAATTATTGGCCGGGCGGTGGTGGCGCACGCCTTTAATCCCAGCACTCGGAAGGCAGAGCAAGGCGGATCTCTGTGAGTTCGAGCAGCCTGGCTACAAGTGAGCTCAGAAAGCGCAAAGCTACGCAGAGAAACCTGTTCGAAAAAAAAAAAAAAAAAAAAAAAAAAGAAAATTATTATGCTGTCTACTAAAGGACTGATTGCCAAATGCTAACCAAAGTAGATTGATATAGCAGTGAATAAAATCTGACCAAGCTTTAATCCCTTCACTATTAGCAATGAAATTTGTAGGCTCTAGTACAAAATGAAAAAGCACTGACATTCAGCTAAAATATTAAGCTTTTACATTTTTTTTTTTTTTGGTTTTTCGAGACAGGGTTTCTCTGTGTAACTTTGCGCCTTTCCTGGAGCTCACTTGGTAGCCCAGGCTGGCCTCAAACTCACAGAGATCCACCTGGCTCTGCCTCCCGAGTGCTGGGATTAAAGGCGTGCGCCACCAACGCCCGGCCTAAGCTTTTACATTTTATCTACAATTTCCTTTTGTACTCATTCTACAGATTTTTATGTTCTATGTGTTACTGTTTAAAGTAAAGGGCAATTTCAATTTAAATTATTTTCCTTTTCATTTTTGTGTGGTACAGTGCAAGTTTTAAACAAAAATACAAGCATTTACAAACAAACAAAATTCATACATAGAATCACCTATATAACACAATTCTTATTTTGTAGCCTGAACATGCCTATGTATTTTTTTTCCAGAGCAATGGGCATGCTTCATAAAATTCATGTGACTATTCTTTATTACAATCATGATAGGTAAGTATTCTCCCAAATACCTTCTACTTTCTTGCTGGCTTCTAAAATTGGGCTGAAAGAAAAAAGAACTAGAGATTGTTTCATCTTTTCCGTTTCATTCAGTGTAATCCTATTCAGGGAATTATTTCTGCATTTGGATTTTTCTTTGTGCCACCAGCTCACAAATAGCAACATGGAGACTTATTTTATGAAAGCTTGGCCATTAGCTTAGGCTTTTCCTACTAGCTCTTATAACTTCAATTAACCTGTTTTTATTAATCTATGTTTTACCACGTAGCTTTTTGCCTTTCTTTTATTCTGTATGTCTGACTTCCCGCATCTCCATGGAATCTCCTGTGTGCCTCGATTAATCTCCTCTTTTTTTCTCTCTCCAGAAGGCCTGCCTATACTTCCTGCCTAACTATTGACCATTCAACTTTTTATTACACCAATCAGAGCAATACACCTTCATGCAGTGTACAAATATCCCAAAACATGGTTTGGCAAATGAAAGAAGTAGCTTGAATAAGAAAAAAAGGATTATTCCATTGTTTTGGTTCTGCTTTCTGTATTTGAAGTAAATTCTAGTGCAAAAAAAAATGACCGCATAGGGTATTTACACTCATAATGCTAATGCATATACCTTGTACTTGATTTGGCTTTTACTTACCTTCCATTAATTGTGCATCACCTCTGGGTACAATGGTGTTTCCAGGAAGTATTAACTAGTAGGGAAGACTAAACCTGAATGTGGATACTCTCAGCAACCTGTGATATGGGAATCCTAGACCGCAAAAAGGAGACAGCAAGCTGAGCAGCATCATTCAGTTCTCTGTACTTCCTGACTCCTGAAGCAATGGAGCAGGCAGCCTTTGGTCCCACAAATAACATGCCTTCATTGCCATAATAAACTGTAAACTGTTCAACACAAACCATGAACTCCAAAAATAAATTCTTAATTTCATAAGTGGCCTTTGTTAGGAATTTGTTACAATACAAGAAAAACTAACTGATAGAGTTCTTTCATGCTCTAGTATTTAAAAACATAACTTCTATGGTAGGTAAAGCAGATAACATTAAACAAAATATAGTCAAATCATATTCCTAAATCCAAGGAATAAGGAATCTAGTCAGTTTCACACACCTATTTTTTGTGTAAACAATCTCTGCTGCAAATCATAGTAAATCATATATCAATAAAGCATTCTACCCTAAAGGTAAAACCTCTTTAAACCCTTTAAAGCATTTAGGTATAAAAAGTGAGTGAATTTCATATTAGAACTATAAAACACTAAAGTAACTATAATAGTGATGTTTATTCGAATTGAGCCATTGGAAAACATCAGAGAGGAGGCAACACTATTTGGGCTTGGATTAAATAATGTGCAGGATTTTGACAAACTCAGTCAGGGGAGGATACTTCAAGTAAACAAATCATGAATAAAAGGAAGAAAATCTGTTAGAGGACATGAAATTTAACTAGAGGTGTGTGGTATAAGGGAACATTTGAGGAAACATGTAGCAGGTTAAATACGATAATAAAAAGCAGTAAATCAGTAGATTAGCTGACAGAAATGTCTGTCTTGTCATTAATAATTCTTAGTGTGGTAGTCTGAATGAGAATGTCTCCATAGGCGCAGGTGTGTGAATATTTTGTCCCCAGTTGGTAGCACAATGTAAGTAGATTTGGGAGGTGTGGCCTTGTTAGATAAAGGGTCTTACTAGAGGTGGCTTTGAGGTTTCATTTCACCATTCCTCAACTAGCCCCTTTGCTTCAGTTTGCAGTTTAAGATGTGAGCCTTCAGCATGTGTCCCAGCCACCATGCCTGCAGCAAGATACCACATTTCTCCACCATGATGGACTTTTATTCGTCTGGTACTATAAGCCAAATAACTCTTTCTTCTATAAGGAGACTTGGTTATGGTGATTTTTCATAGACTGAAAAAACAAACTTATACAGTCAGCATACAAAATAATGTTTCATTCTGCTATTTCTATGCGTGTATCTCATTGTATATTGCTTATGTTTGCCTCATTGCTATATTCCCCATTGTTCCTGAACTTCACTAGTCCAGCTTATCCCCCCTACACAGTGCTCTTTTTTTTGCTTTTATACCACATACATGCATATATATGCACATATATGCATATATACATGCATATATACATACATATATGAGTCAAAATGTGGTATTTGTCTGTATGTTTGAGTTTTTTAACATTATGGTATGTCCATTTTCCTGCAATTGATATAATTATATTCTTTACAGTTGAATAGAACACCATTGTGTATATCTACTTCATTTTTATCCACTTCTATGTTTATGAATCCTTAGGCTGATTCCTTATCTTGACTATCATGACTAGTACTGCTTTAAACATGTGTGTGAAAGTATATCTATGCTACCCCAACTTAGATTATTTTTTATATACTCAGCAAATGCATATATACATAATAAGAGTTCTTCTTCTTTATTTTAGTTTATTTTTTAAGAACTCACACAATGATTTCCACAGTGGACAGTGACCACACCAAACTGAAGTACTATCAGCAGAGAAATAGAGTCACATTTCCTGCATCATCATCAGCATTTCTTGACATTTGGTTTCTTGATGATAGCCATTCTAACATGGTGAGATAAAATCTCAATATAATTTAAATTTTCTGTTGAGGTCTTTGATCCACTTGGACTTAATTTTTGTGCTCAGTGACAGATATGGATATATTTGCAATCTTCTACATGTTGACATCCAGTTATGCCAGCACCATTTGTTGAAGATTCTTTCTTTTTTCCATTGTACAGTTTTGGCTTCTTTGTCAAAAATTATATGTTCATAGGTGTGGAGATTAGTCATGGTCTTCAACTCAATTCCACTGGTCCACATGTTGGTTTTTATGTCAGTACCAAGCTGATTTTATTATTGTATCTCTATAGTAGAGCTTGAAGTCAGGGATCGTGATGCCTCCAGAGGTTGTTTTATTGTACGGGATTCGTTTAGCTATCCTAGGTTTTTTGTTATTTCATATGAAGTTGAGTATTGTTCTTTCCAGGTCTGTGAAGAATTGTGTTGGGATTTTGATGGGGATTGCATTGAATCGGTAGATTGCTTTTGGTAAGATTTCCATTTTTTTCTATGTTAATTCTACCTATCCATGAGCATGAGAGATCTTTCCATTTTCTGGTATCTTCAAATTTTTTCTTCAGAGACTTAAAGTTCTTGTCATACAGGTCCTTCACTTGCTTATTTAGAGTTCCCCAAGGTATTTTTATATTATTTGTGGCTATTGAAAAGGGTGATATTTCTCTGATTTCTTTCTCAGCCCATTTGTCATTTGTATATAGGAGGGTTACTGATGTTTTTTGAGTTAATCTTGTATCCTGCCACATTACAAGTGCATTAGCATCATAATGAAAGGTGTTTATCAGCTGTAGGAGTTCCTTGGCCAAATATTTGGGGTCACTTATGTATACTATTATATCATCTGCAAATACTTTAAGTTTGGTTTCTTCCTTTCCAATTTCTATCCCTTTGATCTCCTTTTGTTGTCCTATTTTTCTAGCTAGAACTTCAAGTACTATATTGAATAAATATGGGGAGAGAGGACAGCTTTGTCTTGTTCCAGACTTTAGTGGAATCGCTTTGAGTTTCTCTCCATTTAATTTGATGTTGGCTGTTAGCTTGCTGTAATTGCTAAGAATATTGAACATTATTTCAAATATTTATTGATCATATTTATTCTTTCTTTAGAGTACTGCCTGAACAACTCATTTGCACACTTATTGATTAGATGATTTTCTTTTTATGCTTTGTTTTCTAGTTCTTTATAGGTTGCACATACTAACTCCTTTGTGCTGACTAGTTTTATGTCAAGTTGACACAAGGTCGAGTTATCTGCAAAGAGGTAACCACAATTGAGAAAATGCTTCCTTCCATAAGACTATCTTGTTTTCTTAATTAATAATTGATGTGTCAGGGATCCACCCATTATGGGTGGTGCAAGCTCTGGGCAGGTGGTCCTGGGTTATAAGAAAGCCATGGAGAGCAAGCCAGTAAGAATTGTTTCTTCATGGTCTGTGCTCTGTGCTTCAGGTTTTTATAAATATATAAATCTAAGGGAAAATACATATTATTTAGGGGAGGCAGAAAAGGCATTTTGAAGAGTACAACATCCATTAATTATAAAAGTCCTGAAAAAAAAAAAACCTAGGAGGAGAAGGAATATATTCAACCCAATAAAGACAAAATAAAGCAAACAGATAGCAAGCCTTATACTAAGTGGTGAAAAAACTCACAGAATTTCCTTAATACTGAGGATAAAATAAGAGCACCCACTCTCTCTGTTCTTATTCAAATATAGAACTTAAAGTCTTAGCTATTGTCGTAAAACAAGACAAAGAAACAAAAGAATAGGAAGAAGTCAAATTATCATTGTTTATATACAGCAAGATAGTATGCATAAAATGTGTTTAAAAATCCACCAGAATTTTCTTAAGTATCACAAATGTTTACAACAGAGTAGACAGATAACGTTTTTCAAAAAAGTATATTTTTAAGGCACCATATGAATTTATGGAGAAACAAATAAAGAAAATGAAAAAGATATATGGAAACCTACTATTTTATAAGCTTATTAAAACACAATTAAAGAAAAAGAGTTTAAATGTAAGGACTGTACGTCGGGGATAATGGCATTCTTAGAAGCCATACATTAATAAATAAAAATCCCAGTACCCGGTGATGTGAGTTGTTTGTCAAGGAGTTCTCAGAGGCCCACAAAACAATATGGGCTGTTGTCATTGCTCTTGATTTCCCACTAGAACTTGATGATAAAACTATATTGATGAATAGTCCATACACATTGATTATAGCATAGGAATAAAGCAAACTGGAACTGACCTTGAAGCTTCCTCCCAGTTGGCTACCTACCTTTCAGAGACCCAGAAGGTGCTATAAAGACAGCTGTGAGAGAAAAGTCATTAAGTCTTTCCGAGGGAGAGAATCCTGTGAGCTATAATAGCAGTCCCTAAAGAAATGTCCATTGGTGCCTCAATGGCACAAATATTTTCAAAAGTTGCTTTCTGGTTGGACTTAAGGCCTGATCCACAAGAGGGAACTCATGCTTGGTACTGTAAATCAGGCCAAAAACCTGTGGATGGGAGATTATAAGTAATAGGGACAAACCTACGATTATTTTGTTGCTAAATGGATATGGTATCAAGCTGCCTTATATGCACATATCTCTATACACATAGACTAGTACAGCTTTCAGAATTGATCAGAGAAGCATCTTTTTGTAGTGAACAAGGGATAATATAGAGACTTGAGATTGGTCAAATTGCAGACAATAAGGAGTGCTTGGCCCTAAACACACACTATAAACACACACACGCACACGCACACACGCATGCACACGCGCACACGCACACACACACACACACACACACACACACACTTTCACTCCTAAAGCTCAGCAAACACTGTAGAAGAAGGGTCAATGTTTGGGGAGGAGTGCTGCAAAATATTATCTTTTGGAAATCATCAAGACATGGTGTTGCTGGAGGGCTTCTCTCCAGGTTCCACCAAGCCCCACAGTCCCACAATCCACGTATAAAATAATCACTCAGATGCTTATATTACTTATAAACTGTATGGCCATGGCAGGCTTCTTGCTAACTGTTCTTTTATCTTAAATTAACCCATTTCTATAAATCTATACCTTGCCACGTGGCTGGTGGCTTACCGGCGTCTTTACATGCTGCTTATCCTGGCAGTGGGTGCCGTGTCTCTCCCTCCTTCTTCCTGTTTCCCCAATTCTTGTCTCTCCTTGTCCTGCCTATACTTCCTGTCTGGTCACTGGCCATCAGTGTTTTATTTATATAGAGCGATATCCACACGACATGGCCACTGTACCAATGAATTCATTGCAGCTGTGGTTATTGGCACATGGTGTGCATATTGGACTTGTGTTTGTTACTTTTATGTTGTTCTTGTCATAAAGCAACATGACAAAAACTGACTTAAAGATGATTTTGTGTTGGATTATGTTTTTAGGGAGGAAAGTCCATAATGGTGAGGGAAGATAGCAGCAGTTAGCTAAAACAGGAAGCTACTGGATCCCATCTTCAACAGCAAATGTGAAACAGAGAGCAAACCAGAAGTGGAGCCAAGTATAAAATCTAAGGACCAAGCAGATAAACATGAGCCTATGGGAAATGTTTCTTATTTAAACCAGTGCATTCCAGTCCCTGGTTACCATAGGCTCAAGTCCAGCTCATGGTGAAAAATGTATTTAGTTCAACTTCAAAATTCTCCATGCTTGCTAAATGTCTAAATATAAGGCAATCTCATAACTGTATACCCATATAAAATAAAATAAAAATTATATAGTTCCAACATAAAAAGTCATAGAATATATCCTTATATTACAAAAAAAAGAGGAACAGGGCCACAGTGGCTGAGACATTAGATGAAAGAGACAAATCTTTAGCTCTGTGACAGATATTTGAGACTTTAGTTTTAGCAAATCTGGAGGGCTTAGATGGCTCTGTCTCCTCCAGATATGCTGCCTGTAACAAACATTTGTACCTTGGGCTGGTTTTACTCCCTGAATGCATCTCTCCTTGGACAATGCCTCAAAGCTCTAGCAGCTCCAATATCCTGTGGGTTCCACCAAACTCATGGCTCCATACAATGACCTCTCACACTCATCTTTTAGCAGTGACTCCAGCACTACAACACATAGTCAGATGTCAGTGACTCTATTAAATCATGGAGTAAGAATCCAGTTTCCACATGTATGACATTGCCAAGCTGAGCTGCCAGTTTGGATTAGACCTTCACTCCCTGTGACCACATTAGCAGTAGATTTTCTAACTTGAAGCAATTACTTTCTGTGAGCAAAAACCTTAGGCATTCTTCTTTCATGAGTTAGAAGTTTGGTTAGGTGGTCTTGCCCTGAGAGTACACTTCCCAATGTTATAGTAGAAAATAGGTGATATCTCCTTAGTTGTGTTAATGTCATTTACAGCCTCATTTTTAATACATGACTTGGCTTTAACATTATGTTTCCTAGGGTGCTTTATGTCTCCAAATGACATATCTTTTGCTTTCTATCACATTTTTCTTTTTAATTGTAAACTTGCATAAAAGTTATCAGCATTATCCATACCACAGACTCAATGTTTTATTGTCTTGAAATTTCCTCTGCTAAATGAATGAGTCTATTACTTTTTAATTTAGTTTCAGGCAAGATATTAAGACCTTGGAAAAATGCAGTCAGATCCTTTGCCAAAATATCACAGGAATGGCCATAGTTGCTAATAGAGCCCTTCCTTGTTTCCCGCTGAAATAATGTGAGCTTGACTTCTACAGTCTACATCATTCTTACCACTAATACATTCTAGGATTCTACTACAACAGCCTGTTAAACCTAAAGCATTTAACTACTTTTCTAGTCCAAATTTCCAATGTCTTTCACATTCCTCTAAAATCCATAATTTTCTTCACAGCAATACCCTACTCTCTGGTACCAATCTGTATTAAACATTTTTTGTCACTATGATAAACACTATGACCTAAAGGAACCTATAGAGGACAGAGTTTACTTTGGGACTATTCCCATTGCAAGCATCAGAGGTGTGACATAGCAGTTTGCTCCAAGACTAAAACCTTCCATCATATATAGGAATTCCTTAAGACACAAGATGTTAAAGGTGAGGTGAAATATTGGGATATTTTAAGAGACATTGAAAGGGAGGTAAAACAGCAGGATGTCCTAAAAGGAAATTAAACAATTTATCCTACAGGGAAGCTTGTTGAGCTCAGTGAGTAAACAACTTAAAATGAATTCAGGAACTCTGCTGTGGATATCACTCTGTATGCTGTGAATGTGTTGCTCTGATTGGTTAATAAGTAAAATGCTGATTAACCAGTAGCCAGGCAAGAAGTATAGGCTGGACAAAGAGAGAGGAGAATTCTGAGAACAGGAAGGCTGAGTCAGGAGATGCTGCCAGGTGCTGCCAAGAGAAGCAAGATGTAAAGATATCAGTAAGCCACGAGCCATGTGGCAAGGTATAGATTTATAGAAATGGGTTAATTTAAGATGTAAGATCTAGCCAGCAAGAAGTCTGAGCCATTAGGCTATATACTTTTTATTAATATAAGCCTCTGTGTGTTTACTTGGGTCTGAGGAGCTGTTGGCCCGAGTGGGACTGGAGAAAACTCCAGCTACAGAACTCCATGAAATTCCTAGGTTCACTAGGTCTCTCTATTTCCAAGCTTTTACAAACAGTAAAGAGTTTTGTGAAATATTCCCAGGCAAGGTGAGCTGCCTGGAAGAAGCAAGGACTGCTGAGCTGCCTTAAAGAGGCTGAGATCAACTGAGCTACCTAAAACAAACATACTCCAACCTGTTGAACTGCCTGCAGGTTATGTAATGTATTCCAGGTTTCTACCATTCTCAAGCAAGTGTCATGTTGTGTGGGCTTTGGTGATACATCTGCTCTTGAGTCATTTCTTTCTCTGTAATTAACCCCTCAGCCACCTTCTTGTAAACTGCACAAGTGATATTCATTCACTCACCAAGTTGGATTTTACTGGCATCCTTACTTTGGTATGTCATTAGTTCCCTACCTGAAATGAGTAAACATTTGCTTAAATCTCCCAAGAAATGGTGGCATAGACCTAGGACACAAACATTTCATCATGAAAGGGGGACTGGCTTAGAAAGCTCTATCACTCCTCAAGGAGCTATTGACAGATAATGGTGGTTGGGGGAATAGTTGTCACTTTCTTCAGTTGTACAGCTACTGATAAATTGACCCATGCTTAAATTAATAACCTCCTACTCATGCTTATGGAAACAATCCTAATTAAGCTCAGTAGGTCACACTCATACTCATTAAGAGTAGAATGGGAACTTATTGGGAAGAAGCATTTTAGTGGGAGAAGAAAGGGTGATGAGACAGGGAAATAAAAGTTAAAAAGCACTAAAACTATATGCATGTATAGATAAATCTGTCAAATACTAAAATGTAAAAGAAAAACACAGAAGCTATTAAATGATTTTAAAAGAAAGTATAGACATTCAGAACAAGAGATGAAATTTGTAATTTAAAAAAACTTCATACAATGAAAAGCACAGGGTCAGACAAATTCATCGAATATTTTAGTAAAAAACTTAATTCAAAAAATATTAATTAAAATAATTTATTAGTTTGTAATCCTTTATCCTTATTTAATGTACAGATTTAATTTATAAAACTTACAAGGCCTACTTAAAAATATCTCAAACCCATTTTGTCATTCACTGATAAACTATAATGACCTGTCAAAAACCAAAATGGTTTCTTTGTAAAATCTATTAATAAAACAAATTACAACATTAAAATAATCAATAATTAATTGATTACTCTAAGATGTAGAAAAGAAAATTAATCAGTAACTAAGAAATTTTTCTCTACTCTAATTTTGTTTGTAGTAATGCAAAAAATCATCAAATTAAATAAACACTTTTAGCATAAAAAGTAATCAGTTATATAATCCCATTTGCAGTTGCTTCAATAAATAAAATAAAACAAAAAATACCTGTGAATAAACTTAGACATGGAGGTGAGAAACATCTACAATGTAAGCTTTAAGACACAGAAGGAAGTAACCATGGAGGGCACTGGAAGATAGAAAGATGCCCCATGTTTCTGCTCCCAAAATGTCAAAATAAAGATTATAAAAGTGGCTCTATTACCAAAAGTGATTTATAGGTTTAATATAATCTACATCAAAATGCAATTGACTTCATTTAAAGAAGTAGAAAAATGAATCATAAAATTTATAATAAAACAAAAAGGCACCAAGTAGCCAATGTAATCAGAAAGAACAATGCTAGATGCACCACAATATTTGACATCAAATTATACTACAAAAGCCAAATAACAAAGCACTGTGATAATGACACAAACACATACACATATACTGATGGAATGTAACAGGGAAGCCAAAAATATACATACTTAGCTGCATTTGCCTAATCTTTCACAATTGTGTCAAAAAGTGTACATTGAAGAAAAGTTAGCTTGATCAACAACTGGAGCCTGTAAAACTTGATATCTATGTGTAAAACAATAAAACAATTCATACCCCTTAGAGAGCACAACAAGCAATTCAGGTACCTGCGGAGATGAATCAGTGGGTAAAAGAGATTTCTGTACAAGTATGAGGATCTGAGTTCAAACCCTAGTACCTATCTAAAAGTTGGATGTGATGGCTCGTATGTATAACCCTAGTGCAGGGGAGCTGGAGATAAGGGGATCCCTGAGGCTTTCTGTCCAGCCAGCATATTTGAGACAGTGAATTTCATGTTTAGTAAAAGATTTTATCTCAAAAACTAATGTGGAGTGACTGAAAAGACACACAGCATTGCATATATATAAACACATGCACAAATCAATTCAAAATATGTCAAAGATAATCAGATATTCAGATAATCAGTCTCTTCCCAAAATTCTAGTTTGTATAGCCTACGAGGTATCCTTTTTCTAGGTATGGAGTGTCTTATATGTGGTTCAGAAAGGGGGAAAAGAAACAGCATTGAGATTTTTTTAAAGTAGAACTGTCTACATACTTTCAAAATGCACTAAGAATTAAATCCATTAATTGGAGAGATGTGCTTATAAATGTCAAATAGTCTCAATGTCTACATCAGTAAACTGTTTAGCCCATGTGGGACTATAAAGGTTAATCTTCATATACAGCTAGGTCCAAAGTTTTTTTCAGGTAATGAGGTAAGCTTTTTTTCTCCAAAGGGGCAGGTGACCTCTCAGTCTATACTTTGCTGCCTAAGGCAAGCTGCTTGCTCACTGGGCTTTTAGGCTTTTCATCTTTCACAACTCTTACTCTCCAGTGCAGCCTCCTGAGGCTGTTTTCTGCACCGGTGATGTGGCAGGTGGACATCAGACTTCATGATTGCTAATAGTTCAATGACCTCAGGCTTCCTAGGTGTCTTAGTTACTGTTCAAATTGCCATGACAAAACACTGTGGCCAAGGAAACTTACAGAAGAAGCATTTAATTGGAGGCTTGTTTACAGTTTCAGAGGATTAGTCCATTATCAGTATGGTATGGAGCATGACAGAAGTCAGGTAGGCAACGCATTGGAGCAGTAGCTGGGAGCTTATCTCTGATCACAGATTGCAGGCAGAGAGGGAGAGAGCAAGACTGGGTGTGGTGGACTTTTGAAACCTGGAATTGCATCCCCAGTAACACACCTCCTCCAACAAAGCCACACCTATTCCAACAAGGCCACATCTAATCCTTACCAAACAGTTCCACCAACTGGGGACTGCATTCAAACATATGAGCCTATGGGGTGGCCATTCTCTTTCAAACCATGACAGTAGTGTAAATCAATTTTAAAGAATATGTTTCTTCACATGATAGCACCTAGACACAACACTCTGTGTCGTGTGCAATGACAAAACAGATTCCTTCTCCACTGATGACCCATTTTGCCAGATGAAAGACTGCATAAAAATAAGCAACTGGATTTAAGGCTTGCAGGAATTTAGGCATGTCCACCAGTTGCCATGTGAAGTCAGTGTGTTCCCCTAGATTTTTGACTCACAATCAGTCACTCTGTGAGATCAGTGCAAATGTGGAAACATAAGGTCTGCTGCTAGTCAAACTGAGGTTAGTATGTGTACTCCAAAACTTCAGCTCCACTGCCAATAACCCCATTGGCACATGATACCACCCACACTCTCACTTTGTTTCCACATGGATTTTCAAGTGAACACAGCATTCTGTCTGTGCCAAACTTTTGCCCTGAACATTGCCCTGGGATCAGAGCACAAGTGTTGAAATTTCAATGCCGCCTGCTGACCTTCTCTGACCTAACTGGTCCAGAATCATCTCAGTGACTCAGCATCAATCATCCCACAGATGAAATTCATGCAGGTAAAGAAATAGGACTTTGGAAGAAATCCCTGGATTACTAAAAAAATAAATGTAAAATAAACATGGAGTGCAAATCTCCAGCCCATTTTTTGTTTGTTTCTTATCATTACTGATTTTTGGAAGGTGTGTATATATGTATGTATGTATGTATTATGTATGTATGTATGCTTCTGTTGTATTTTTCTTTTTAATTTTTCCACATATTCTGTTTTATATCTGTTTTTGTATTTTTCTAATATTGCAGTAACTTAGCTTCTCTATTTTTATAACTCCTCACAAAACTATAGATTGCTAATTCATTGTGTTTTAGCCCATCTCATCAAAAGAGTCCCTAAGAGCAGAACGAAGCTCTTCAAATGTGCTGGTGCCCCTCTCACCATTTTGTGTTTTAAAGCATCAGTGAAAGGCATGTCTTCTGGTCTCTCCTATTTTGGAAAAGTAGGTTTTAAACACAAAATGCATGCAAGAATTCCAATTTTCCTGGGCTTTAAAATCTCTTCATCAGCCGGGCGGTGGTGGAGCTCGCCTTTAATCCCAGCACTCGGGAGGCAGAGCCAGGCGGATCTCTGTTAGTTCGAGGCCAGCCTGGGCTACCAAGTGAGTCCCAGGAAAGGCGCAAAGCTACACAGAGAAACTCTATCTCGAAAAATCAAAAAAAAAAAATCTCTTCATCAACCTTGATCCAAGGAATAGTAGGGATCTCCAGCTTTTTCTAAGTAGGTCTTCTTTTCACAAATACTCCAACCAATTAATACAATAAACTTTTGGCATTTTAAACTGTGTGAGCTTCAATATCAAACTTAGGGCCTCTGCACCTTAACTAGTGTTGTGTCCTTTCCCCCACTATCCCACACCCTCAACTTCCATTCCCACATGCATTCTTTAGACCTCTGCTTGAATGATTCTAAAACAAATGCATTTTAGGAGTTATATCAGTTACTTTTTGTTTCTCTGGTAAAATATCAAACGTGGCTTATGGAAGGAAGAGTTTACTTTAGCTTATGGTTCCAGAGGGGGAATCCATAATGACAAGAAAGCAAGGACCAGGAAGCCAGAGCAGGAAACTTAGAGGTCTTATTTTCCATAAGAAAAACAAAGCAGAGAATGAACTAGCAGGGAGATGAGGCTACAAACTCTCTAAACCTTCATCCAGTGACATTCTTTCCCCAGCCAGGCCACATTTCCTAAAGGTCTATGACCTCCACAAAAAGTACCACCAACTGAAGACCAACTTTAAATACCTGAGCCTACAGGGGACATCTCTCATTCAAACCACTGGAAGAATGTAGTTCATCTCCTCCTGGACCATACTTTGTACTTCACCCCTGCTTAATCTGGAGTCTAGTTACATGTCTAAAGGCAATAGCATGTGTTCCCTGTGCAATATCAATATTGTCTTGTCCGACTTCTTTGTTTACTTAAAATGGCTTGCTATTTCCTCTGATCTCCTTTAGGGAAAGACAATGCCAGCTCTATCTATGAGGCAGAATTAATTGCCTCAGACAAGGGCATAGATGCCAGTACTGCATGATGTTGGGGTGATGATACATCCTCTGCTAAAAGTGAGGAGACTATTTTCCTCTGGTGATATTAGTCCATCAGAATATGATAATTCAATGCCCTATACTGTAGATGAATTTCTAAATGGTCTTATTAAATAAAAAACACAGAGCCAAATATAGGAGTGAAAGCCTTAGAGACATCAGGGAAATAGGGAAAGCCACCAGCCAACCTTACCTCACCAACTTTGCAGCTTCCAAATGCCACAACTTCCTGTTTACTCACGCCTATATGCCTTGCTATTCTGCCATCTGATTTGCTCTCTCTGTTCAGCTATATCATTTCCTCTCCCTGCTCAGATCTGTCAATTCCTGTCTGTCTGTACAGACCTTCAGACCTCCATAGTTAACTAGTTTTGGAACTTAAGGTGTGTACCACCATACCTGACTCTGTTTCCAGTGTGGCCTTGAACACACAGAGATACTGCCTGCCAAGTGATAGGATTAAGGGCATGTGCTACCATCGCCCGACTTCTTTGTTTACTTAAAATGGCTTGCTATTTCCTCTGATCTCCAGGCAAGCTTTATTTATTAAAGCACAAATAAAATATCACCACATTTCAGCACAAATAAAATATTACCACATTTCCTCTTTTTTGTCTAATAAAAATAATAAAAAAGTTATAACTAATATAAGATAAACTATATATAAATAGTACAATAACTATATATAGTATATGCAAGCAATAAATATATCAACAATGTCTGGTCCATTTGCATTTGACAAGTTCAGAAAAAATATTCCATTATCTATCCTATTTTGGTGAGTCCAAAATGTATCTAATTCATTTTCTATCCTATCTTGTATTATCAACAGAAAACTATCTTACCATGTCTTTTAAACTGATACATTTAACATCTTGTAGTGATTTTTTTTAATTTCTTAACAAGGAAAACTATAACTATCTAATCTTTAACTCCCTTGGAGAACTGAGAAGGAAATAATATTACCTAGTAAAACAGGAAGGGCAAACAAGTGACATAAAAAAAATGAGTTATGACAGAAACAGCCAGCTGCCTGGACAGTCATCTGAGGTTTCTCTGCAACATTGGGGCATCATCTTTGGTATACAGGCTTTAGCATATCTGACAGACTCATTTGTGGAGCAGGATGTACACAAGGCCTACAGCTTGACCTCACATTCAGTGTGAGTATTCCATGTACCACATAAACTTGAATTCCACCAGAGTCATGTCATGATTCAGGATTTTAAATTCTGGAAATTGCTTGTGTTTTTGGAATTCAGCTTCCCATCCTTCTCGGCTTGTGGGTAGCTTCATCTCCTTTATGACATGCCAGTCTACCATTGAGAGGCCAGACTCCGACAGCCTAGTTATTCCTCCAAGAATAACTGTTTTAGCTACTGTTCCATTGCATACCAGGCTCCATCAATCCACTGCCTGTTCAGCTGAATTCAAAGAAAGTGGCACTGTATTTTTCTGGATTGCAAAGCCATTTCAGCAATGGTGTCATATTGTCCTGGCCTCAGGGTACACCTGTTACCAAAGTTGCAACCACATTTGTCTTAGCAAGGATTGGTAGTCCTGTGTTTTGTGTCCTGTTTGTCCATTTTGGACAGTGTACTGTCAACAGTTGATGTGAGGGAATTTTCTTGCCCAGTGGCTAACTTTTGCCATAGTGAAAGTTAACTCCATGTGGGAGTCCTTCAATGCATATATTTTCTCTGAAGTAGATTGGTGCTGCCAGGAGCAGACATGTCTCATAGTCATAAAAAACAGAAAAAAAATCTATGTCATTAAAACATCTTAATGACCATATTCTGTAGATCTCTGAAGGGTTTGAAGATGACCTGTCTATCTAAAATATATCTCTGCTTGATCTTAAAAACATATCTAACCGGGTGGTGGTGGTGCATGCCTTTAATCCCAGCACTCGGGAGGCAGAGGCAGCCAGATCTCTGTGAGTTCGAGGCCAGCCTGGTCTCCAAAGCAAGTTCCAGGAAAGGCACAAAGCTACACAGAGAAACCCTGTCTTGAAAAACCAAAAAAAAAAAGAAAAGAAAAAAAAAGAAAAAGAAAAAGAAAAGAAAACATATCTAACATGACTAACTACTAACTTTCATTTCTTTATATCCTAATAGTTGGTAATAATAACTTCAAGGATTAGCAAATTACATTATATTGTTAAATGAACTATATAAGTACAATATCTGCAACAAGGTTAGAAATATACATATAGTATTTTCTAACAAAATCATTCTCAAATTTGTATCAATATATATAACTTGTATACAATGTATAAAGTCCAATCCAATATAAAATATTTAAAACTAGTAGCTGTCTTTTAAAAGTAGATTCAATAACCTATCTTTTTATCTACATCATATTTATATCCTCTCTTTTTTGCTTTTCAGAGTAGAAGCTGCACAGTTGGTAAGGTAAGTTTGGCTGGTAGCTTTCCCTATTTCCCTAAGGCTTTCACCCCTATATTTGGCTCTGTGTTTTTTTATTTAATAAGACCATTTAGAAATTCATCTACACCCTACTTTCTTAAGTTTCTTGTACACATCACCATCCCAAGTCACAAGACCCCATTCTCTTCTAATCAGTGTCCTTACTTTAACCGCTCACACACATTGAGGCTGGTAATTAAATTTATGTTGTTAGTCAAGTAATCATATAATGAGAGCTTGGGTTTGTTTTTCTGCAACTTGAGCCCTATGAATACTAGAAAGATTTTCTTCCAGGCTTTGCTTAGAAAGATTTAGATTATTTGTGTTCATCTGGACCTGGCCAATGCTATTGCTCACCTCATTTTTTTCTTTTGTTACTTTGTCCAAAGATTTTAAAAGGAACAAGCCAGTATCGTTATTTTCCTTATTTTTCCATAAATATTCATAAGCTTCATATACAAAGTAACTAAATTCCTTGATCACCATAGGAAAATCAGAAGAGTCAATTTATCTTATCTTGTATAGTCTGCTAAATAGCTCATGCCATGCATTTCTGGTCTCTCCACACTAAAAAGGACTGTTTAGTAACCATAGGATTTATCTAGCTAGAGAACTAATTCCAGGTACTACCACTAAAATATTCATCCTTACAATTCCATTTCTACAGAACTACTCTAGTTACCACAGTTTGTATTAGTCAGAATTATCTAGAGAAACAAAACAGATTGATGAATATAAACATATATATATATATAATTATACTTAGTTATTTTTCTACTTCTGTGAAAAGACACCATGTCCAAGACAACTTATAAAGAAAGAGTTTATTAGAGACTTGTTATCAATTTGAGAGGGTTAGAGTTCATGGCCATAGGAGAGGGAGCATGACAAGAGGTAGGCAATCATGATACTGGAGAAGGAACTGAGAAAGCTTATATGCTGAAACAACAACTTCAAGACAGAGAAGATGGGTATCTATCTGGAAATGGCATGGTCTTTTCCATGTGACACATCTCCCCAGACAAGGCTACACCTTCAGCCAACTGGGGACCAAGCATTCAAATATATGAGCCTATGGGAACCATTCTCATTCAAACCACCATAATATATGAGAAATTAATTAAATAAGCTTCTATTGAAATAATAACAAGAGTTGACTCATACCCTAGAGGGTTCTGAAACACAGTGGTTGCTCATCTCTTAAGGATGAATACGTCAAGAGTTGGAGTAGTCCTTAGGTGGCTATCTCACACTGGAGGAGCGATCAATACAGTAGTTGCTCACTCTATGAGGTTGAGTGTCTCAGTAGTCCCATTATGGTGCCCAAAGCCTGGAGTGATCCTAAAGAGCTACTGGCCCTTAATCAATTATGGAAGCATGGAAATTCTGGTTCTGACATCAGTAAAGAAATCAGTGCTGGCAACAATATGATAAATCAACTAAACAGTGAAAGGAAACAAACACCAGGGAGAAAGGGGGAAATAATCATCTTCCTTCCATGTTTTCCTACATTTTCTTCTTTAAAAAATGGATTGTGACCAGAAGGTGCTGCTCACATTTGGGGTGTGTTTTCCCACATCAATGAAGTATTTCAGGACAATTCCTCAGTTGAGGCTCCTGCTCAAGTGATTCTAACTTGTGGCAAGTTGACATTAAAACCAACCACAGTAAAAGATACTTGCTCTTCACTATTAGTTTTTTTTTCTGTTGTTGTTGTTTTTCTTGTTGCTTGTGCTATTTGTATTTTTTCTTCTTTCCTTGTTAGTATTAGGTGCTTACTGGGTTATTGTGTTGGACATGATGGTTCCTCCCAGCTCTCATTGTTCGTTTCCATCTTAGCTAGGGTTTCTACTGTTGTGATAAACCTTGGCCAAAAGCAGCTTGGAGACTAAAGGACTTATTTCAGCTTACAGTTCATTATCACAATCCATCTTTGAGGAAAGTCAAGGCAGGAGGTAAAGCTAGGAACTTGAAGGCAAAAGCTGATGCAGAGGCCAGGCAAGAGTGCTCCTTACTTGCTTGCTTTTCATGGCTTGCTCAACCTTCTTTCTTGTAACCTCGAGGACTATAAGTCCAGGGGTAGAACCTGCCACTAGGAACTATACCCTCTCACATCAATGATCAACCAAGAAAATGAATCACAGTCATGCTCATAGGCCAATCTTGTGGGTATATGATCTCAACTGAGATCCTGCTTCTAAAATGGCTCTAGTTTGTGTCAAACTGACATATAACTAGCCATCGTAATTGACCCCTTGTCAACATGACATACAAACACATCACTATTCAACTAGAACCTTTCCTTTTTCATTTATCCACACAATAAAATGTTAATATTAGTACCTCAATATAACATAGCCCCAACTTTAAAAGTCTCACATTTTTTAAAATTTGAGACACTTTAAAAATTCAGTATCTCTAAAATATCTAAAATCTCTCTAATAAATTAAAGCCCCTCTAATACTCTAAAATCTCCTTAAAACATTGTTTATCTAAAATGGTAAAGTCTCTTAACTGTGGGATTCTGTAAAGTCAAAAGCAATTTCTATTTTAGTTGTTTATTTTATTGTTTTAAAATTATAGTATGCTTATACCAGTTCTCCCCCAAACCCCTGCACATATTCCTCCTTGCACTCTTTCAAATTCATTGCCTCTTTATCCAATATTTGTTGTTGTATTTATAAATCCAAACGGCTTTGTTTGCATAATGTTACTAGTATATATGCTTTCAGGGCTTATCATTTGGTATTGGATAACTTTCTGAAGAAGACTGTTTCTACCACTATCTGTATTTCTTAGCTGCCTTCAATTTTTTGTGTAGGGCTAAGGCCTGATTTTTTTCTCTGTCTAAATTAGCATGTCAATTGTCCTTCTTCACCCTGTATTGAGGAAGTCATGTTGATGAAAATTTATGGGTATAACTTCTGACATTACTAGGAGATACAATCTTACAGGAAACTCCTTGTTCCTTTGGATCTTACAATCTTTCCACTGCTTCTTCCCCAGTGATCCCTGAGCTTTAGATATAGGAGTTGTAGTATAGATATACCCTTTGGGAATGGTCTCCATAACTCAGCATTTTGATTGGTTAGAGTTTTCTGTAATGGTCCAATATGTTACAAAAAAGTTTCTTTTATAAGGAATTTATTAGCGTTCTCTAGAAGAACAGATGGAATAGAATGTATGTGTGTGTACTCTAAAATATTATACTCTAAAAATATTATATATGTGTATATTATAAGTAATACATATGCACACACATATATACATACATATATACATATATACAAACACACACACATATGTATGTATGTATGTATGTGTGTATTAGTATGACTTATAGGCTGTAGTCATGATGGTACTATAATGGCTGTTATCTGATGACCAAGAATCCAATAGTTGTTTAGTCTGTGATGCTGGAATCCTCAGAGATTCATTAGTATACAATGTAATGCCAAAGAAATAGGTTATAATATCAGTAAAAGATTGCCTCAGCAGCAGGATAGATGAACTTTCCAGAGAGAGTGAGATCAAGCAGACAAAATAAAAAAAGCTTTCTTCTATGGTAATTCATGTGGTCTACCACCAGAAGATATAGGCCAGATTTAGGGTATTTCTAACCACCCAAAAATATTCAGTGAAGAAACATCCCTCACAAGTGGCCAGCTGCTTGACTTGGGATTCAATTGATTCCAAATGTAGTGAAGTTGACAATCAAGATTAGCCGTCATACTCTGATCTTCTTCTTTTAGTTGGAACCAATCAGTACATTCTTGATTGTTATTTAACATATTATAGTAATTTACTTGCTAGTGATCTTGTGAGGAAGAGTGAGGACTACCCTTATCTGTGGATATAAAGACAAATATTTACAATGTATTTAGAGATTATGCTGGTTTAGTAAAATGGCAGTTGTAGGCTTTTGACCAAGATCCATGACTTCACTAGTTCCAGGTAGTTGGCTAGGTTGCCAGTACCAGGGATGATTTCCTTCTTGTTGAGTAGGTCTGAAGTCCAATTAGGGAGCTGCTGGTTGCCTCCAATGTGTAAATGCCCCTACTGCAAACTTAGGGATGTCATTCAAGGCTGGCTGTTGTTGCAGTTTATAAATATCATAGCTGAATGTGTTGGTTGCTTTTTCAGGGAAAAGGTTTTCTGTCAGTTCCTGTTCAGGTCAGCTTCTGAGCCCTGTGTCTGAGGTTCATGCTGTTTGTAGTAATAGGGAATTACCTTATACCTCTGGGGGTCAACCAAGGGAAAGAGCAGTAGGGTTTAAAATCTACAATGTTTTGAGAGTTTCTTAGACAACCCTGACCTACAACTCAAAGGGGGATTATCATGCCTGGTGTCAGGTTTATGTTACATGTTTTTTGACGATTGAAGGAGGCATTGTTAGCCAAAATGGGAGGATTTCATTTAAACTATATATTTATATTTATATATGTTTATATGGTATGCCCATTACAGTTCACTGCTAGCCACAACCTTGTCATGCAGTACAGAGACACTGAAAAACTGCAAGGTTTGCGTTGAGTTTTGATGTAATTACAATTCCTTGTATACCAGGGATTCTATTACATCAGGAACTTTGTTTTCAAATTGTACTGAGCTTAAATACATTGTGAATAAACAGCCTATCATTAGACTTGCCAAAGTCTGATCCATGTTGGCAAAGTCAAATTGCATCGGGTTTCCATTCTTATCACATCAAGGTTCACTTCCCTGTATGACACCTGCAGGTACCACACAGGATATCAAGGATTGTAAGAGGCAGATGGGTCAAGGACACAGGGAGAATATGGCCCACAGAATCAACTAAACAGGGCTTGATATGAGGGTTTGCACCTAATATTGTTTCATTGATGTACCCTGTTTAGTTAATATCTCTGGGAGGTCTGCTCTCTTCTGAAGGAAAATGTAGGAGCAGTGGATCTGGGGGAATGAGGAAGTATGTGGTGGTGGGGAATTAGGAAGAGTGGAAGAAGGCTGTGGTCAGAATGTATTATATGAGAGAAGAATATATTAAAGAAAAAGAAATATATGTGTGTGTGTGTAAAAATTAGCAGTATTAGAAAATTGAGAAGTGTTGTAGAAGAGATACAGAAAAAAAACAAGACAGTCATAAAATCCTACTCAGCTCTTTATTGTTTGTGGGGGACTGGCACTCAGATTTTTATTATGTAAACAAAGGTCTCTATGTACAACATTATCCAGCCATGTAGGCTATCTCCTTTCTACCTATTATTTTGTCTTATATTTTCATTGGATTTTATCTTTATATTTTTTATTATTTTATCTTTATGTTTTTATTACAAAGCAGTAAGTTGCCAACTAGCTTTTTTCCCCATAGATCCTTCACTTTGGTTAACCCACTCTCCTTGGTCACTCATCTCCCTGTCCTCCCATTCCCATTCTTACTTAAACCTATATACTTCCAATACTCTCCCTCTCCACTTTCATATCACCTGTGTTCTAACAGCCTCCCTAGCCTAAGACATCTTCCCGCCACAATGGACCCTGTTGTGGAATATTAGTTTAAGATGTGTTACATTTGTTTATGCTGTGGCATATTTGATTAATGATGCAAAGATGTGTTGCATTCTTTTCTCTTTCATATGATTAACTGTGAAGGTGTGTTCTTTTGCCTGCCTAAAATACCTGATTGGTCTAACAAAGAGTTGAATGGCCCATAGCAAGGTAGGAGAAAATATAGGCAGGGCTGGCAGGCAGAGAGAATAAATAGGAGGAGAAATCTTGGCTTCAGAGAACATCAAAGAGAGGAGTGAGAAAAAGGAAATAGAAAGGAGGACACCAGGGGCCAGCCACCCAGCCACCCAGCCAGCCATGGAGTAATAAGGAAATAAAAATATATAGAATAAAGAAAGGTAAAAGACCCAGAGGCAAAATGTAGTTAAAGAGAAAAGGCATGTGTTAAGTCAGAAAAGCTGCTAGAAACAAGTCAAGCTTAAGGCTGGGCACTCATAAGTAAGAATAAGTCTACATCCATTTATTCCAGAGCTGGGTAGTGAGCCCCCAAAGAGTTAAAAAAAAAAAACAACTACAGGACCCATTCTAGTTTCCTATCTCCTAAAGACATTGTAATTTAAATGCATAAAATGAAAGATTCAAAATTAGGATCCACATTTGGAAGAGAATACACAACATTTCTCTCTGGAGCATTTTACCTTCCAATTTTATAACTTTATTTTTCTTTATAGCTCAGTAATATTACAAATATGTATCAATGGATATCTATGTGGATCCTCTTTGCTAACTATTATGAAGAGAGCAATTAACAAGGCTATAAAAAGTATCTCTGTAGCATAATATACAGTCCTTTGAGTATATGTCAATGGTGGTTTACATGAGAACGTCCCTCATACGCTCATTTATTTTCATGTTTAGTCCCAAGCAGTTTGAGAAGGATGAGGAGGTGTGTGCTTGTTGGAGGAGGTGTGGGTTGTAAGGTTTCAAAAGCCTGTGCATAGAAATGGGCTCTCTCTCTCTCTCTCTCTCTCTCTCTCTCTCTCTCTCTCTCTCTCTCTCTCTCTCTCTCTCTCTCTCTCTTCTGTTTCTCTCTGCATGCCACCTGTAGGTCAGGATGTAAATATAACAACTGTTGCTTCAGTTCTGTTTCCTTACATGATGATAATGGGTTAACCCTCTGAAACTGTAAGCAAGCCACCCCACCCCAATTAAATGATTTCTTTGATAAGAGTTACCTTGGTCATGGTGTCTCTTCACAGCAACAGAGCAGTAACTAACACAATGTCCAGGAGTGGTATAAGTGGCCACATGGCTATTCTATTTCTAGTTTTTCAGGAACTTCTACATTGAATTCCATAAGCAATGTACCATTATACACTCCTATCAACAGTGAATACAGATTCCCCTTTCCTCCATAACATCACGAATGTCTATTGTTATTTGATTTTTGATAATAGCCACTTTCACTGGGGTGAGTTAGAATCTCAAAGTAATTTTAATTTGCATTTCCCTGATGGAAAAGTGTGTTGAACTGCTTTTAAAATGTTTGTTCATAATTTGTATTTCTTCTTTGAGAATTTTCTGTTCCAGTTCACAGCTTATTTGTAAATTATATTGTTCATTTTCCTGATATTTAAGGCTTTTCAACTTCTTTGTGTATTCTAGATATTATTCTTCCTGTCAGATGTATAGCTGGAAGTGTTCTTCTACCATTCTGTGTGATGCTTCTATATTACATTGATAGTTGTCTTTGCTGTACAAAAGGTTTTTAATTTCATGAAGTCTCATCTGTCAAATGTTAGCCTCATTTCATGAGCAGCCATGGTCCTATTTTAAAAGTCCTTTTTTATGTTTATATCTCCTAGAATACTATGCCTTTCCTTAAGGAATTTCAGAGTTTCCAGTATTATGTAGATTTTTTTTCTTATGAATTTGGAAATTATTTTTGTGCAGTTGGAGAAAAGGATCTACTTTTATTTTTCTATGTGTGGCTACCCAGTATTCCCAGAATCATTTATTGAAGAGGTTATTTTTGTCTGGTGTGCACTTTTGGTATATTTGTCAAATATCAGGTGGTTGTAGCTCTGTCAGTTTATATCTGAATCATCTATATTAGTCCAATGAACAATGTATCTGGTTGTTGTTTGTACCATGCTATTTATATTATTATTGTTCTGCAGTTTAACTTGAAATTAAGTATGTTAATTCCTCTAGCAGTATTCTTATTGGTTAGAATTTCTTTTACTATGTTGGGTCATTTGTATCTCCATCCTAATTTTCTATATCTAGGAAGAAAGGAATTGCACTTTTGATTTGGGTTGCATTGTATATGTATTTTGCCTTTGATAGGACAGCCATTTTGACAAATTAATTTTGTCCATCCATAAGCATGTATGGTCATTCCATCTTCTAGTGTCTTCCTGTATTGTTTTCTTTAGTATCTTAAGTTTTTACTACATAGTTCTTTTACTTGCTTTGTTAATTTCATCCCAAAGGATTTGAGGTTATTGTGAATGGAATTGTTTCCATGGTACATTGTAACAGGAATCTTAACAGTTCTTATTAATAAAATCAAACCCAGGGCCAGTTATTGGGGTGAAATGCTGGATGGTCAGAGAGACAGAACAAGCCACAGCTACCTCACCTTGCCGGATCCTCAGCTGGTCTTGTTTCCTCAGACTGGAGGACTCTGAGTCCTCATCCAGAATGGGTCTCAGCTGAATTGCTGCTCAAAATCCTGAATGCTTAACCAGGCCAAATGCTTCTGGTTTCTGGTCCTCCCGCCTTATATACCTTTCTGCTTTCTACCACCACTCCCTGGGATTAAAGGCTCACTTTCTGAGATTAAAGGTGTGATTCACCATGCTTGGCTGTATCCTTGAACACATGGATTTCTGCCTCTGGAATGCTAGGATTAAAGGCGTGTGCTATCACTGCCTATCTTAAGTATCTAGTGACTTTTCTGTTCTCTGACCCCAGATAAGTTTATTACGGTACACAATATTTTGGGGAACACAATACCACCACAATACATTTCTCACATATTTATTGCAGATGTAAAAGAAGACTGATTCTTATACATTTATCTCATGTCCTCCATTTTTGAGAAAGTGTTACTAAACTATTGGAAATTAGGATCTCTTAGGTGTGGAATCATGACATCTACAAATACTGATAGTTTCAATTCTTCCTTTCCTGTTTGCATCTAATTTATTTCCTTCTTTTGTTTAATTGCTATAGCTTATGCTTGAAGAACTATATTGAAAAATATTGGAAAGAATGAACATACTTACCTTGGTCTTAATTTTAGTGAAATTATCTTGAGTTTTTCTCTTGCTTAACCATTAAAACTAGATAATAAGGCTCCACTGAAGAAGATGCCAAATGCTATGGTTGTAAGATGTAGTAGAGAAAGCAACCTATCACTAAGTTGGACACTTCCTTCTGACTATCTAGCATTCATGGTGTAGAACATGCATGCTACCAAGGGAGACAAGGAATCATGGTGTTACCCAACTGTAAATCCTGAGAACTACAAGGCCAACCTGATAGTTAAGATGTACTTATTGGTGCAACAGTGGCATGATTATTATGGTGGTAACTATTATGAGGCATTCTGCACAGGTTACAATACATTTCAGGTAGGAAAATCTGGTCAAAACCCCATGGCTGTGGAGGTCATAGCCTCTGGGAAAGGGGACTCGCCACTGTTGTTTAGCTAAACTGATTTAATGCTAAGCTGCCTTTTAAAGATGCTTGTGTTCTAGATAAATGCTACTTTCAGCCTTAATCCGACCAGCATCTCTTTACAATGAGTACTGGTAAATGAAGTGACTCATGGCTGCTCAAGATTTTTAGAATAGCTGAGGAGCCCCCAACTGGATTGGGCCCTCTGGATAAGTGAGACAGTTGATTAGCTTGATCTATTTGGGAGGCATCCAGGCAGTGGGACCAGGTCCTGTCCTCAGTGCATGAGCTGGCTATTTAGAACCTAGGGCTTATACAGGGACACTTGGCTCAGTCTGGGAGGAGGGGACTGGACCTGCCTAGACTGAATCTCCAGGTTGAACTCAATCCTCAGGGGAGACTTTGCCCTGGAGGAGATGGGAATGGGGGGTGGGCTTGGAGGAAGGCATGGGGAGGCAGGAGGGGGGAGAGCAGGGGAATTCGTGGTTGATGTATAAAATTAAATTATAAAAAATAAAAAGAAACAAGTCACATAAAAAAAGATTCTTAGAATAAATGACAGTTGAGTTTTCAGCTCTGCACATAACATTTATGCAACCCTCTCTATGGCTCAGGGAACTCTGGGGAAGAGAAGGGAAAGAATGCAAGAGCCAGAAGACTGGGAGGACTGTGAGATGCTATCTTCAGGTCATGGCATTCACAGCCATACAAACATTACCTTACAGCAGCTGCAGTTGCCTGGACTGGGCTGCACAAAACTGGGTCAATCAGTGGCTAATCTTAAATCAAGAAGGTGCTCATGGAGCCCTCCTCTTCCTTGCTAAATTTGTGGCAGCTAATGGATTCAGAGGAGGGGTCTGAGCTCCTTGGGCTCCAGTGGATACTTCCAAACTCTTGGCCACATAGATGGTCCTGGCTATACTTTATAACAAAACACAACAAAACCAAACAGCAGGAATGTGGGGAGGGAGTCTGTGGGAAGGAGAAGGTATAATACCAGCAAAGAGAGTGAAAACGGTGGGAGATGAGGGCTAACAAAATGCTCCTAAATACTCATGTCTACCTGTCAAAAAATAAGTTTATTCAATAAAAAGTTACTAAAAATCCCATTTAGGTAATGTATCACCTAATATAAAACAACAAAATGATTGAAGTACACATGTATTTTCCAACTGTGGCTTTCTGTGACCAAAGTTCTGACTTAGTGTAGAGAACATTTTCATCCTTGGGTTTTCCTTTACGTGTGGATGTGGTCCAGCTCTTTTAATCATGGAACTCCCCCAGTTCTTTCTCAAACATTCTTGTGCCCACCATGGGGACTGTGCCAGGGCCAGGCCATTTCTCACATTCCTGTGCTGCATTTGTCTATAAAGTGGTGTGGTTGGTACTTTCTATGTGTTCCTTAGGTGGTCACTCTGGGTTGCTCATGTGGAGTCACAGATTCAAGCTCCCAAGCTGTGTATCTGATGCATCTTTAGCCATAGCTGCTCTGCCTGTCTCTCTGATCATTATAACCTCTGCCACCAAAAGTGAGTTACTTCCAGTTTTACCCACACATTTATTGCCTTGCTGTTCTGCCCTCTCATTGGCTCTTTGCCCAGCTATCTCACTTCCTTGTCACTGCCTGTCTGTATAGACCTCCAGGTCTCTATGGTTGGTACTGGGATTAAAGGTGTGTGTTACCACCTTTGGCTGTTCCCTAGTGTGTCCTTGACTACACAGAAACCTTCCATGCCACGTGATCAGATTAAGGGCGTGTGCTACCACTGCCAGACTTTTGTGTTAATGACTGGCTATTACCTCTGATCTCCAGGCAAAATTTATTTATTAACATACAAGTAAAATAACACCACATTTCAGCACAAATAAAATATCACCACAGACCATATTTTACCTCTAGTGACAAATCCACAGCTCTGTCGATCTCTTTCCAGCTCAAAGCCATTACTGCACACACCTTGAGAAATGGGCAGTACCTTCCTGGTAGCTTTCATTGACTCTATTCTGTCAGGGACAGTACTGTATGACTGGAAGCCAATTGATCCAGGTTGCAACTCTGTGTAGGGTTTTGTGAATATCGTCTGAAATTAATTCCGTTTTTTTTTTTTATGTTACTCATCATTATTTCCCAACACTTCATATCTTTTGTGGGTTTCTGATGTTCATTTACTCTTTCTCTTATAGGAATAGAGTACATTCTTCTACATCCTGATACTTCTCCTTTACTAGGTCATACACAGACAGCTTCTAATCTGCCATTTTGTCCAGAATTACCACATATAATGGATTTGTTGTTATTTAATTCCTTTTTTCTATAGTTCAAAAAACTTTTTCTATATTACATTTTTAAGGAAAATTTTATCTTTAAAGAAACTGAAATTGATGAATATTTCAGTTAATATACTTCACATACAAGAAAAGGTATACACAGCAATATTTATGAAATTCTTAAACAGAATTTTTGAGGTCATAGATATATTTTAAATTTCTAATTGAATATGCTAATTCAAATAAGGTCTCTTAAATTATTTTTTATTCTTTGACAGTTTATACGTGTGCATGATGAATTTTAGTCATTTTCACTCCCCATTGCTCTCATTCATGTCCCCTGCTGAATTTCTTTTTCCTCAAAAGCCCTCTCATACTTTTATGATTTTTGGGAGGGGTGTATGAGCAACTCGCTGAGAAAACTAGTATTGCATATATGAACATGGGTGGGAGTTTATTTACTAGAACACTGGTCATTTATCAGTGACTACATCATGAAGAAAATTGTCAATTGATTTTTAAGAAAATCATGAACATGTGAAAATGCATTGTGCTCTTTACCATATATATTGCCTGAGCCTTGGTAGTGGTCTTAATAAAGATATTCCACTTACATCTGAGCATTCAGTGTATTATTTTCCACACTTTAGCCAGTTATGCACCTTTCTATTATCTGCTCTCCGTTTTATTTTATTCTTTAAAATTGAAACAATTTATTAAACACACATATACATACATACACAAAGCACATACACATGTGTCAGTGAGGCTGAGCTTTTACATTTTAAGTATAGTTCAGACTAACACTCATACTCAGTTCTGGCCTCTAAAAGTAGTTGCTTGAGTTATATTCAAATTGTACTAACTAAAGCCTCTGTCATCAATTTATTAAAGTACAAGTTATTGATAAAAGAATGTCCTGTTTCAAAAAGTGTTTACCTTAGGACTCTCAAGTTGACCAAAGACTCTCATGTGAATCCTTATTAGCCCAACAATACAGTATTGTTTTTTTATTTTATAAATTATTTTATAATTTATTTTAATTTTACATATCAGCCATGGATTCCCTTGTTCTCCCCCTTCCCGCCCCTCCCCCCTTCCCCCCAGCCCACCCTCCATTCCCACCTCCTCCAGGGCAAAGCCTCCCCCGAGGACTGAGATCAACCTGGTAGACTCAGTCCAGGCAGGTCCAGTCCCCTCCTCCCAGGCTGAGCCAAGCAACCCTGCATAAGCCCCAGGTTTCAAACAGCCAACTCATGCAATGAGCACAGGACCTAGTACCACTGCCTAGATGCCTCCCAAACAAATCAAGCCAATCAACTGTCTCACCTATTCAGAGGGCCTGATCCAGTTGGAGGCCCCTCAGCCATGGGTTCATAGTTCATGCATAAGCCCCAGGTTTCAAACAGCCAACTCATGCACTGAGGACAGGGCCTGGTCCCACTGCCTGGATGCCTCCCAAACAGATCAAGCCAATCAACTGTCTCACTTATCCAGAGGGCCTGATCCAGACCTGCTCTCCATTTTAAAAAGAAGCTTCCCTGCCCAAAGTCAAGAGCATCCCTGGTCTACAGGTTTATACTTAAATGAACAACCAGATGGCAAATTGATGATGTGAGTGTTTTGCAAAAACAGCAATCCTAGGGCCTCTCTCCTAAGACCTCTGAGTTTCTTCCCTCCGGATGTTGACCAGAATTGCATTACCAGGCACTAAACTCCCTCCTGTGGAGCAGACCTTAAATACAGTTGATAAGTGGTTAGTTATACCACACCAATTATGCAACCATTGCACCAGTAGGCACATCTTTCCTGGAAAGTTGGTATTGCAACAGGCAGGGTCCAGCACTGGATAAGGTCATTGATGTCTTTTCTATCCCATCAGCCTGCATAGCATGTTCTGGAACTATGAAAGCTAACCAGCAGGAAAGAAGTTTCCCAGTTAGTTTGAGATTGATTTCTCTAAGCATTGCAGCCAAAGTTGTGGCATCTTCATCAATAAGGTTTTTTTTTTTGATGCAAAACATGAGGAATTTATTAAAGCTTCTGTACAGATGGGCAAACTCTTGTCCTGAGAGCAAGAGTCGAATCTTACTGCAGCCCCATGGGGGCTTTTAAAGGAAAAACCCACAAAAGCCATAAGATTACAATTTCCATACAATTTTGTTTCACAAGATCATGGTCTGATCACAGAGTGGGTACAGTCACATCAACAGGTACATTTTTCCTGAAACCTCAAGCGGGGTATCAGGGTGGGAGTGGAGTTTACACAAAGGTTACAGTGGTCCTTTCTGGAACACCTGCAACTATCCCAGTCACAGTTGAGCACATCTCTTAACAGAAATATTTTTACATTGTGGCAGGGGTGGTTGAACAATGGCTGAGTCAGCTTGCCCTTGGAACCAGATTTTTAGTTTCTCATTTCCTGGTGCTTGAAGTTTCTCTTTTCTTGAGGCTTGGGGGTGTAAGCCTGAAGGGCTAGGGTCATTCAATATGTTCTAAATGCTGAAAGAAAATCCAACCAACCCAGAATATTATACCTAGGAAACCTATCCTTCAAAAATAAAGAAATTATATATATTTGGTTTTTTGAGATATGGTTTCTCTGGGTAGCCCTGGCTGTCCTGGAACTTGTTCTGTAGACCAGGCTGGCCTTGAACTCACAGAGATCCACCTGCTTCTGCCTCCTGAATACTAGAATTAAAGGCATGAGCCACCACCACCCAGTGTGGTGATACTTTTTTTGATAAATGAAAGTGTTTATTTATTTATTTATTTATTTAACAACACCCTTCAGTTCAACATAATAGCCACAGATTCCCCTGTTCTCCCCCTCTCGCCCCCTCCCCTCCCCCAGCCCACCCCCCATTCCCACCTCCTCCAGATCAAGGTATCCCCGAGGACCAGGATCCACCTGGTAGACTCAGTCCAGGCAGGTCCAGTCCCCCCCTCCCAGACCGAGCCAAGCGTCCCTGCATAAGTCCCAGGATTCAAACAGACAACTCATGCAACTAGCCCAGGACCGGGCATCAACGCACAGCTGCCTCCCAAACAGATCAAGCCAAATGACTGCCTCACCCATTCAGGGGGCCTGATTCAGTTGGGGGCCCCTCAGCCTTTGGTTCATAGATCCTGTGCTTCCATTCATTTGGTTATTTGTCCCTGTGCTTTATCCAACCTTGGCTTCAACAATTCTCGCTCATATAAACCCTCTTCTTTCTCACTAATTAGACTCCCAGTGCTCCACCAGGGGCCCAGCCATGGATGTCTGCATCCAGATTCCTCAGTCCTTGGATGGGGTTTATGGCACAACTATCAGGGTGTCTGGCCATCCCATCACCAGAGTAGATCAGTTCCTGCCGTCTCTCGACCATTGCCAGCAGTCTTTTGCGGGGGTATCTTTGTGGATCTCCGTGTGCCTCCCTAGTTCTCTGCTTCCTCCCCTTCTCATGTGGTCTTCATTTACCATGGTCTCCTATTCCTTGTTCTCCCTCTCTTTTCTTGATCCAGCTAGGATCTCCCACTCTCTTTCCCTCAACCCTCGCCCTTCATTGTTCCCATTCATGACCAGGCTGTTCATGTAGATCTCATCCATTTCTCCGTGTCTTTTTTGGGGTCCCGTTTTCCAGGTAGCCTCACTGGTGATGTGAGTAGCAGTCCAGTCATCCTTGTTCCACATCTAGCATCTTCCTATGAGTGAGTACATACCATATTTGTCTTTCTGAGTCTGGGTTACCTCACTCAGGATGATTTTCTCTAGATCGATCCATTTGCCTGCAAACCTCATGATGTCATTGTTTTTCTCTGCTGAGTAGTATTCCATTGTGTATATGTGCCACAATTTATTTATCCATTCTTCAGTTGAAGGGCATCTAGGTTGTTTCCAGGTTTTGGCTATTACAAACAATGCTGATATGAACATAGTTGAGCAAGTGCTATTGTGGTATGATTGAGCATTTCTTGGGTATATGCCCAGGAGTGGTATAGCTGGATCTTGGGGGAGATTGATTCCCAATTTTCTAAGAAAGCGCCATATTGATTTCCAAAGTGGTTGTACAAGCTTGCATTCCCAACAGCAGTGGAAGAGAGTTCCCCTAGTTCCACATCCTCTCCAGCATAAAGTGTCTTCAGTGTTTTTGATCTTAGCCACTCTGACAGGCATAAGGTGGTATCTCAGAGTTGTTTTGATTTGCATTTCCCTGATGATTAGGGATGTTGAGCAATCCTTAAATGACTTTCAGCCATTTGGGTTTCCTCTGTTGAGAATTCTCTGTTTAGTTTTAAAGCCCATTTCTCAATTGGACTGTTGGTCGTTTCGATGTCTAATTTCTTGAGTTCCTTATATATTCTGGATATCAGTCCTCTGTCACATGTGGGGTTGGTGAAGATCTTTTCCCATTCTGTAGGCTGTTGCTTTGCCTTGTTGACCGTATCCTTTGCTCTACAAAAGCTTCTCAGTTTCAAGAGGTCCCATTGATTGATTGTTTGTCTCAGTGTCTGCGCTACTGGTGTTATATTTAGGAAGTGATCTCCTATGCCAATGCATTCAAGACTACTTCCTACTTTCTCTTCTATCAGGTTCAGAGTAGCTGGATTTATGTTGAGGTCTTTGATCCACTTGGACTTAAGTTTTGTGCATGGTGACAGATATGGATCTATTTGCAGCCTTCTACACATTGATATCCAGTTATGCCAGCACCATTTGTTGAAGATGCTTTCTTTTTTCCATTGTACCCTTTTGGCTTCTTTGTCAAAAATTATATGTCCATAGGTGTGTGGGTTAATGTCAGGGTCTTCAATTTGATTCCATTGGTCCACATGTCGGGTTTTATGCCAATACCAAGCTGTTTTTATTACTGTAGCTCTATAGTAGAGCTTGAAGTCAGTGATTGTGATGCCTCCAGAATTTGTTTTATTGTACAGGTTTCTTTTAGCTATCCTGGGTTTTTTTGTTTTTCCATATGAAGTTGAGGATTATTCTTTCCAGGTCTGTGAAGAATTGTGTTGGTATTTTGATGGGGATTGCATTGAATCTGTAAATTGCTTTTGGTAAGATTGCCATTTTTTCTATGTTAACCCTGCCTATCCATGAGCATGGGAGATCTTTCCATTTTCTGCCATCTTCTTCAGTTTCTTTTTTCAGGAACTTAAAGTTCTTGTCATATAGGTCCTTCACTTGCTTGGTTAGTGTTACCCCAAGGTATTTTATGTCATTTGTGGCTATTGTAAAGGGTGATGTATCTCTAATTGCCTTCTCAGCTTCTTTGTCCATTGTATATAGGAGGGCTACTGATTTTTTTGAGTTGATCTTGTATCCTGCTATGTTGCTGAAGGTGTTTATAAGCTTTATCAAATCCTGGGTGGAATCTTTGGGGTCACTCAAGTATACTATCATGTCATCTGCAAATAGGGAAAGCTTGACTTCTTCCTTTCTAATTTGTATCCCCTTAATCTCCTTATGTTGTCTTATTGCTCTGGCTAGAACTTCAAGTACTATATTGAATAAGTATGGGGAGAGTGGACAGCTTTGCCTCGTTCCTGATTTTAGTGGAATTGCTTTGAGTTTCTCTCCATTTAATTTGATGTTTGTTGTTGGTTTGCTATATATTGCCTTTATTATGTTTAGGTATGTTCCCTGTATTCCTGATCGCTCCAAGACTTTTATCATGAAGGGGTGTTGGATTTTGTCAAATGCTTTTCTGCATCTAGTGAGATGATCATGTGGTTTTTTTTCTTTGAGTTTGTTTATAAGGTGTAGTACATTGATGGACTTTCGTATGTTGAGCCACCCTTGCATCCCTGGGATGAAGCCTGCTTGACCATGGTGGATAATTGTTCTGATGTATTCTTGGAGTCTGTTTGCCAGTATTTTATTGAGTATTTTTGCATCAATGTTCATGAGGGAGATCGGTCTGTAGTTCTCTTTCTTTGTTGCATCCTTGTTTGGTTTAGGAATCAGGGTAATTGTAGCCTCATAGAAGGAGTTTGGTAATGTTCCTTCTGTTTCTACTATGTGGAACAATTTAGAGAGTATTGGTATTAACTCTTCTTTGAAGATCTGGTAGAATTCTGCGCTGAAACCATCTGGTCCTGGGCTTTTTTTGGTTGGGAGACTTTTAATGACTGTTTCTATTTCCTTAGGAGTTATTGGGCTATTTAAATAGTTTATCTGGTCTTGATTTAACTTAGGTATGTGGTACCTATCCAGAAGAATGTCCATTTCTTTTAGGTTTTCCAGTTTTGTGGAGTAGAGGTTTTTGAAATATGACCTGATAATTCTCTGGATTTCCTCAATGTCTGTTGTTGTGTCCCCCTTTTCATTTCTGATTTTGTTGATTTGGATTCTCTCTCTCTGTCTTTTGGTTAGTTTGGATAAGGGCTTGTCTATCTTGTTGATTTTCTCAAAGAACCAACTCTTTGTTTCATTAATTTTTTGTATTATTCTCTTAGTTTCTAATGTATTAATTTCACCTCTCACTTTGATAATTTCCTGGCATCTATTCTTCCTGGGAGACTTTGCTTCTTCTTGTTCTAGAGCTTTCAGGTGTGCTGTTAAGTCACTAGTGTGGGATTTCTTCAACTTCTTTATGTGGGCATTTAGTGCTATGAATTTCCCTCTTAGCACTGTTTTCATAGTGTCCCATAAGTTTGGGTATGTGGTGTCTTCATTTTCATTGATCTCTAGGAAGTCTTTAATTTCTTTCTTTATTTCTTCCTTAACCCATTGGTGATTCAGTTGAGCATTATTCAGTTTCCATGAGATTGTAGGTTTTCTGCAGTTTTTGTTGTTGTTAAAATCTAACTTTAAACCATGATGGTTTGATAGAACACAGGAGGTTATTCCAATTGTTTTGTATCTGTTGAGATTTGCTTTGTGGCCAAGTATGTGGCCGATTTTAGAGAAAGTTCCATGGGGTGCTGAGAAGAAGGTATATTCTTTCTTGTTAGGATGGAATGTTCTGTAGATATCTATTAGGTCCAATTGGGTCATGACATCAGTTAAGTCCTTTATTTCTCTGTTAAGTTTCGATTTGGGAGATCTGTCCAGTGGTGAAAGTGGGGTGTTGAGATCTCCCACTATTAATGTGTGGGGTTTTATATGTGGTTTAAGCTTTAGTAATATTTCTTTTACATATGTGGGTGCCCTTGTGTTTGGGGCATAAATGTTCAGAATTGAAACTTCATCTTGGTGGATCTTTCCTGTGATGAGTATGTAATGTCCTTCCTGATCTCTTTTGATTGATTTTAGTTTGAAGTCTATTTTGTTGGATATCAGGATGGCTACCCCTGCTTGTTTCTTAAGACCATTTGATTGGAAAGTCTTTTCCCAGCCTTTTATTCTTAGGTAGTGTCTGTCTTTGAATTTGAGATGTGTTTCTTGTATGCAGCAGAAAGATGGGTCCTGCTTTCATATCCATTCTGTAAGTCTATGTCTTTTTATAGGTGAATTAGTTCCTTGATATTAAGGGATATTAATGACCAGTGATTGTTCATCCCTGTTATTTTTGGTGATAGTGTGTGTGTACTTCCCTTCTTTGGGTTTACTGTTGTGGCTTTATCTATTGCCTGTGTTTTCGAGGGTGTATCTGACTTCCTTCGGTTGGAATTTTTCTTCTAGTGCTTTCTGTAGGGCTGGGTTTGTGGATAGGTATTGTTTAAATCTGGCTTTGTCTTCGAATGTCTTGTTCCTTCTGTCTATGATGATTGAAAGTTTTGCTGGGTATATTAGTCTGGGCTGACATCCATGGTCTCTTAGTGTCTGCATTACATCTGTCCAGGTCCTTCTGGCTTTCAAATTCTCCATTGAGAAATCGGGTGTTATTCTGATGGGTTTACCTTTATAGGTCACTTGGCCTTTTTCCTTGGCTGCTCTTAATATTCTTTCTTTATTCTGTACATTTAGTTGTTTAATTATTATGTGTCGAGGGGACTTTTTTGGGGGGTCTATTCTGTTTGGTGTTCTATAGGCTTCTTGTATCTTCATAGGCATTTCCTTCTTTAAGTTGGGAAAGTTTTCTTCTATAATTTTGTTGAATATATTTTCTGTGCCTTTGAGTTGGTATTCTTCTCCTTCTTCTATCCCTATAATTTGTAGGTTTGGTCTTTTCATGGTGTCCCAAATTTCTTGGACATTTTGGTTCATGACTTTGTTGGCTTTAGTGTTTCCTTCAACTGAAGAAACTATTTCTTCTACTGTATCTTCAATGCCAGAGATCTTCTCTTCCATCTCTTGCATTCTGTTGGTTATACTTGCATCTGAAGTTCCCGATCTTTTACTCAGGTTTTCTATTTCCAGCATTCCCTCTGTTTGTGTCTTCTTTATTTTTTCAATTTCCCTTTTCAGGTTTGGACTGTTTCCTTTGTTTATTTCATTGCTTTTTCATGATTTTCTTTCAGTGCTTTATTGTTTTCTTCCAGGACTTTATTGTTTTCTTGAAGGGCTTTACTGTTTTCTTCTAATTTGTTTGCCCTTTCCTCTAGTTGTTTACAGCGTTCTTCCAATTTTCTTGTCTTTTCCTCTACACAAGCCTCTACCTTCTTCATGAAGTTACTCATAAGGCTACTTTCTTCTGCTTCTTCCAATTTTTGGTGTTCAGGTCTAGATGTTGGAGGCGGGCTAGGTTCTGGTGATGCTGTATTGCTCTTCATTTTGTTGTATGTACTTCTGCCTTGACGTCTGCCCATCTCCTTGTGGTTCCTTCTTGGTCTTATCAGTGTACTAGTTTCAGAAAGAGCTGACAAATTCAGGAAGACTCTCTCTCTTGTCCAAAAGGGGGTTCTCTTGTCCAACTCTGGTCCAGAAGGGAAGTCGGGGGCAGGATGGGAGCTGGGGGCCGGTCTCTAAGTCTCAGGAAGTGGCTGGGGTCTCAGGCAGATGGGCGTGGGGGCAGGGTGCGGAGATTGCAGGAGCTGCTGGGAGGCTTAGAAAAGGGGATCCCTCCTGGTGGGGCTAGAAGGGGACCTGCCCCGTGGCCAGAACCTGAGGCCAAGTTGGGCAGGTCTTCCCAGAGTGGCTGGTGCCCAGGGATGGGGTCCGGGTTGGACCCGGGTACTCACCTCTGTTCCAGAAGGGAAGTCGGGGGCAGGATGGGAGCTGGGGCCGGTCTCTATGTCTCAGGAAGTGGCTGGGGTCTCGGGCAGATGGGCGTGGGGGCAGGGCATGGAGAATGCAGGGGCTGCCGGGGCCTTGGAAAAGGGGATCCCTCCTGGTAGAGCTAGAAGGGGAGCTGCCCGGTGGTCAGAACCTGGGGCCAAGTTGGACAGGTCTTCCCGGAGTGGCTGGTGCCCAGGGATGGGGTCTGGGTTGGACCTGGATACTCACCTCTGGTCCAGAAGGGAAGTCCCATCAATAAGGTTTTACCATATAATTATCTTGGGTAACCCAAGGTCATTGATTGTATTGTTTTGGAGACCTCTGGGCCTCACTGACCAACAACACATAGGAAGGTATCCCATTCCCTTGTACTGTAATTTTCATTTAGTAACCCATGTATTCTGAGAGAGACTGTCCCTCCATACAAGATACTCTACTCCCCTTGAAAATATTTGTGTGTGTGTGTGTGTGTGTGTGTGTGTGTGTGTATGTGTGTGTGTGTGTGTATGTGTTTTGCTGTATTTTGAAATTGGCTTATTAATTGCTGAGTTTCTCTAAGACTTTTCTGTAGATTCTTAATTTTGGTTAACTCACCAACTACTCTCTCTTCTCTGCTCCCCTTTCTCCACTGAATCCTTTAAATCCTTTAACTCTCCGTATTCTCACTTCATTTTTTCATTTCATGTATATTCTACTATCCCTCTATTTATTTTTATTTAAGTTGGGTTGTGAGATTGTCCTCATTAGCTTTGTATCAACTTGCCACAACCGAGAGTCATTTGGGAAAAGGAACCCTCAATTGAGAAAATACCCATAACTGCCTGGGGGCAAGTCTATGCTGCACTTTCTTGATGAATGATCGATGTGTGTATTCCCAGCTCACTGGGGTCAGTGCTAACCCTGGCCAGGTAGGCATGAGTGGTATAAGAAATCAGCCTGAGCAAGCAGCATTCTTTGATGGTCTCTACTTCAGTAACTGCCTCCAGGTTACTACATTGAGTTCCAGCCTTCACTTGCATTCATAATGGACTGTGATAAGGACATATAAGCTGAAGTAAACTATTTCCTGCCAAGTTGTTTTTGGCCATGGTATTTTACTACAGAAATAGAAACCCTGGGTAAGACAGATATTGGTACTAGGTTCAAGGGATATTAGCCCTACTCTTCAACTTCTGATGTCGCCAATATTTCCACACCCTTTTGTTCTAAAGCCTTTCTGATCACATTATCACACCTCACTGCTTTCTTCTTATCTATAATAAGATTACTTTTATTTTTTTAAAGCATGTGTTTCCCACAAAATGTCCTTTTCTAGTTTCCTAGACTCTGCTTGTGCTCTAAGGTAAACACACACATGAAATTGAAACTGAGATCTACATTTGAAGGAAAGTAGTATACATTTGTCTTTCTGGGCCTAGTTATCTTACTCACCTTAATTTTAAAGTCTCACTCATATCCCTATAAAATTCATGATTTTATTTTTCTTTGTATGTGAATAATATTCTACTATATATGTATATTAAGTTTTCTTATCCATATATCTATTTTAACATGTAGGTTGTTTCCATTGTCTTGTTCGTATCAATAGAGCATAAATGAACATGGATATTAAACTGTAAGTAGAATATAAAATCTGTTGAAAATAATCCCAGGAGTGGTGCAACTCTGTCATATGGTAATTCTATTTCTCTTATTGTTAGAAATTCTCAGATAAAATTTTAAATGAATAGGCTAATTTACATGCCCACAAACAGTGCAGAAGAGCTCCCCCTTGCCACTTCCAAGACAACATTTTTTGTCATTTATATTTCAGATAAAGATCATTCTGACTGGTGTAATATAGAATCTTAAAATAATTTAAATTTGCATTTCCCTGATGGTTGAATATGTTGACCATATTTTAAATTGTGTCATAACCACTTGAATGCTGCTTTTGAGACATTTCTATTTAATATGTTAGTCCATTTTTTAATTGAGATAGCTTTTTGATATTTAATTTTTTAAAGTTCTTTATATATTTTAAACACTAATCTTGTATTATGTGAATAACTGGTGAATATTTTCTCTCATTCTGTGGGATGTCTATTTGTTTGATTTAGTTTACATTTTCCTTTGCTCTGCTTTTTAAATTTTTCCTTTGTTTCTGAGATTCTAAAATAATTACACCATTTATCCCTTCCCATTCCTCACTCTAAATCCTCTCGTGCACCCCTCCTTTCTTTCTCAAATTCATGGTCTCTTTTATCATTAATTTTTGTATTAAATCCAATAAAGAAAAGTGGTTGGTTAGTTACATAATATTTTGTCACTATTGCATTCATGGGCATATCTTGAAGACAGGTCACTCTTGGACCATGTGCAGAGAATGAGAGATTTTGGTGAACATAGCCTTAAATGGGATGTCTCTATCACACCCTTTCCCTGAAGGCTCAGAGATTTATGCAGAAGAAGGCAGAAATATTGTAAGACCCAGAGGTGGTAGACAATTTCAAGGGTATAGTTTTTCAGACATAACAGGGATGATGCACAAAGACTTCAAGGAAACAGCATTTTCTAGACACAACAGGGCTGGTGTATACATGAAGTCACAGAGATTGCAAAAGTATGCACAAGCCCTACACTAAGTTAAGCCAGAAAAAAATCCAGCATGGAGAAGGGGATGTGGACTCAAATCCCCACTCCTTGCCAGGAGACTATTTTAAATTTATAGCTGTTGAGAGAGAAAATTAGTTTTCTTCAATGGAGCAACACTGTAAATATTAACCACACTCCAGAGCAGTCCTCATGCTCAGGAATAGCTAGTTAGCCAGTACATAAAAAATTCCCTGATTTTAAATGCTGTTTTGTTTGGATTGATTAGTTTTTCTGAGGGAAAGGAAAGCCTTTGGAATTTGTATGAATTATATAATATCATCTGCAAATAGGGATACTTTGATTTATTTTCCTATTTGTATCCTTTTATTTCTTTAGTCTTGTAGATCTAGCTTAGCTTCAACCACTCTACTAATAAGGAGGGGGGATAGTGAACTGTCTTTTCTCCTTACTGATTTTAATGGGATTGCTTAGAGTTTTTCTCCATCACTATAGTGATGCTGGCTGTGTGTTTGTCACATATAGCATGAATTATGTTAAGGTAGGTTCCCTCCAGTGATATTCTATCGATGACTTTTATGATGAAGTCCTGTTGAATTTTGTGAATAATCATTACTACATCTATTGGGATGATTGTGTGTTTTTTTCCATTAAGTCCATTTATATGATTTATTACATTTATTAACTTAAGTATGTTGAAGCATCCTTGCAGAGTCAGGATACAGCCAAAGTGATTGTGATGGATGGACTTTTTAATATATCTCTGTATTTGGTTTGCAAGTATTTTATTTATAATTTTTACATCAACATTCATCAGGGATATTTGCTTGTGTCTTTACATGAATTTTATACTAGGGTAATACTGACTTTAGAAAGAGCTTGTAAGTGCTATTTCTGATCCTGTTTTCTTTAAATAATTTAAGAAGTAATTGCTGTAAATTACTGTAAGCCTGATAGAATTCTGCTGTCAATCGATGTGTTGAGTGTCTTTTAGTCAAAAATTATTTTCATTACTGTTTCAATGTCCATATGTTATTGGTTAGCTAAGGTGTTGATATATTATTTGTTTAAACTTGGTGGTTTGCATTAATCTAGAAGTTAATCTATTTCTTTAAGATTTTGTAACTTAAGGAAGAACAGTTTTTTTTTATATTGTTCCTTTCTAACATTCTGAATTTATTTGGTGATTGTTGTATTGTTTCCCTATTCATCTCTGATTCTGCTAATTTGGTCTATCTATTTCTTTTGGTTGATCAGTCCAAGGGTCTGCTGTTCTTATTTATCTTCTCAAAAACAAGGTCTTACATTGGTTGATTCTTTGTGTTATTTTCTACAGTTTCTATTTCATTAATTTCTGCTCTAATGTTTGTTATTTCTTCCTATCAGATTTTTTTCTTGGTTTTCCAACTTCTTTTTTTCTTTTTCTTTTTGGTTTTTCGAGACAGGGTTTCTCTGTGTAGTTTTGGTGCATGTCTTGAATCTCACTCTGTAGCCCAGGCTGGCCTAGAACTCACAGAGATCCACCTGCCTCTGCCTCCTGAGTGCTGGGATTAAGGGTGTGAGCCACCACCACCCAGCAATTTTCCACATTCTTGAGTTGCATCATTAGGTCATTTATTTGTGCTCTTTCTCATTTTTCTTAATGGAGTGCACTCAGAGATATAAATTTCTCTCTCAGAACTGCTTTTAATGTGTCCCAGGGCTATTTCGCATCTTCATTTTTAATCAATTGCCTTCTTGATTTCTTCTCTGACTCAACATTTAAGTGTATGTTGCTTAATCTCCATGAGTTTGGGTACTTAGTAGAGAGTCATTTGCTGGTGATTTTGAATATTATTCCATCATATTCAGAAGGAATATATGGAGCAATTTCAATTTTTCTGGGTTTCTGAAGATCTGTTTTGTGTTCCAATATGTGATCTATTATAGAGCAGCTTCAATGGGATGCTGAATAGAATGTATATTCTTCGGTGTTTAGGTGGAATATTCTGTAGGTATCTGTTCAATCTATCTGATGTAGTAGGATTCTTAAAGGTACTGATTAATAAAATCAAACCCAAGATGAGTTTTTGGGGTCAATGCTGGTAGATCAGAGAGACAGAACAAGCCACAGCTATCTCACCTGGCCAGATCCTCAGCTGGTCTTGTTTCCTCAGACTGGAAGCTTCTGTGTCCTCATCCAGAATGAATCTCAGCTGAACTGTGCTGCTCGAAAGCCTGAAGCTTAACCAGCCACATGCTTAACCAGCTAAATGCTGCTAGTTTCTGGTCCTCACGCCTTATATATATCTTTCTGCTTTCTACCACCACTCTCTGGGATTAAAGGCTGGCTTTCTGGGATTAAAGGCGTGTGTCACCATGCTTGGCTGTTTCCAATGTGGCCTTGAACTCACAGAGATCCAGAGGGATTTCTATCTCTGGAATGCTAGGATTAAAGGTGTGAGTGCCACCATTTTCTAGCCTTTGTATCTAGTGGCTGTCTGTTCTCTGACCCCAGATAAATTTATTAGAGTACACAATATTTTGGGGAACACAATACCACCACAATCTGATGTATGATTTCAATCAGTTCTGACCTTTCTATATTTATTCTTCATACAGATGAACTGTTAATGAAAAATGTGTGATTTTGAAATCATCCACTATTACTGAGTTGGAGTAAATCTGTGTCTTTGAGTTCCATAGTAAGACTTTTACAAAATTAGGTGCATACATGTTTATGTTTGTATTGTCTTCTTAGTTAATTGTTCTCTTGATTAGCTTGAAATGTTCTTTATCTTTTCTAATCAGTTTTAGTTTCTTGTGTATTTTGTCAGCTATTAGAATAGCAATACCTACATCTGTTCTGGTCCTATTTGATTGGAATACATTATTTCATCCTTTCACTTCAAGGTGGTGCCATTCCTTGCAGGTCAGGTGAATTTCTTGTAGACAACAAGAGATGTATTTTGTTTCTTTATACATTCTGCTAACGTGTTTATTAGGGAGTTGGGGCCATCGGAATTTAAAGTTTATTAAAGGTGTGCAGTGATTGCTCTCATTTGTCCCCATTTGCATTTTTACTCCTATTTTGTGTTTCAGTAATTATAGCTTCATTGGTTTTCTTCTAGAGCCTCTTGGTATGTTTATTCCTCTCTTCAGTCTGAGATGCTGCTTCAAATATTTTCCATAGGGGTTTTGTGGACATGAAGTGTTTTAGTCTGCTAATTTTCTTCTACTAATTATGTCTGATAATTTTACTGAGTACAGCAGTATAGGTTTGCATCTGTGGATTTTCAGAACCTGGCTGTTATTCTGATGGGCTTTTTTTTTTAACATATGACTTGTGTTTTTACTTTTGCCACTTTCATTTCTCTCTCTTGCTTCATATAGTTAGCTTAACTGTAATATGCCATGAGGAATTTATTTTCTGGCCTTAAGTATTTGGTGTCTCTATGCTGCTTTTGTCTGTACATGTGTGTTACTTTTCTGTTGCTGAAATGAAGACACCATTACCAATGAATTTTATAAAAGAAAGCATTTAATTTAGGGCTTATAATTGCAAAGGGATAGAGTCTATGACCCTCATGGTGGGGATCATGGCAGCAGGCAGGAAGGCATGGTACTGGAACAGTAGCTGGAAGCTTATATCTCTACCCATAAGCTTAAGACAGGCAAAACTAACTGGAAATGGTGTCCATTTTTTAAACCTCAAAGCCCACCCTTAGCAACACATCTCTTCATTCTTCCTAAACTGTTCTACCAATTAGTGATCAAGCATTCAAATATATGAGTTTATGGGGGCCATTCTCATTCAAACCACCACAATGGGTATATCTTTACTTAGTCTGGGAAAGTTTCTTCTATGATCTTGTTGAAGATCTGGTCTATGTATTTGACCTGGGGTTCTTCTCTTTCATCTTTGCCAATCATTCAAAAATTGGATCTTTTATTTTGTCACAGAGATTTGCATGCTTCTTTTGTATATTTTTTTAAACTTCATATTCTTTGCTTGAGTGGACTAATTCTTCAATTTTATCTTCAAGTCCGGATATTCAATTTTCTACTTGTTCCATTCTACTTATAAAGCTTTCCCCTGAGTTTGCTAATTGGGTCACTGAATTTCTAATTCCATCTTTATTTCAGCTTGAGTTCTTTTTAATATTTTATATCTTTGCTAAATTGAGTTTTCATGTCCTGAATAGTCTTTACTATTTCATCCACCTTTATATTTCTCCTTTCTTTTCACCCAGCATTTATTGTTATCCCATTTAAGTCTATTGAGCTATTTGTACATATCTTCTTTCATTTCTTTGAATTTGTTGATAAAATTTATGATTATTCCTCGAAAATATTTCCCGAGGTTCATATAGGTAATTCTTATTGAAAAACCTTTCCAGAGGATTAGTAGATTTTAGTATGAACTTCTGTGGGTATTGCTCTGTATAAATAAAATGATGATTGGCCAGTAGCCAGGCAGGAAGTATAGGCAGGACAAGCAGAGAAGAGAATTCTGGGATGTGGAAGGCTGAGTCAGAGAGACACTGCCAGCCTCCACCATGACAAGCAAGATGTAAGGTACTGGTAAGCCACGTGGCAACTTATAGATTAATAGAAATGGGTTGATTCAAGATATAAGAACAGTTAGCAAGAAGCCTGCCATGGCCATAGAGTTTATAAGTAATATAAGTCTCTGTATGTTTACTTGGTTGGGTCTGAGCAGCTGTGAGACTGGCATGTGAGAGAGATTTGTCTTGACCTTAGGCCAGGCAGGACCAGGAAAATTCCAGCTACAATGAACATACTGCTGAGGCCTTTCATATTTGTAGGATTTGTTTTTCAATTTTTTTATGTGATCTGAGAAAGTGGACTTATTTAATTGTTTGTATATCTGACATGAGATTCTAGCCTAAATCTAATTTTGGAACTGACCAAATTGTGTGACTAGAGCCAGGTTGGGGAGAACCAGTTCAGGACCTTCTTGCTTAGAGTTAGATCTTTAGATCTATGAGTGAAGAGTTGGAATAGGTGATCTTGGTAAATAGAAGACTTATTAGTGATACTTAGTTCAGGAGCTGTGTGTCTAAAATTAGTTAGGCCTTGGAATATGGCTTTCCTGAAGACATGAAAGAGGATCATGGGATCTCACTAGGCAATGTTAATGTCAAAGCTGAATGTCTGGACTTAGAGAGGAGTACAGAGAAGGCATGGGTCAGGGTCCAAATGACCTTTTATCATATAACCTTGAATTCATTTTCCCTGTATTTTACTAAGAATTTCTGCATCTATATGTATAAGAGAAATCAGTCTGAAATTTCATTTACCTTTTTGTTTTGTGCATTTGTTTTATCTTTATCTGTTTTTGTTGTCAGGGTAATTTTGGATCCATAAAAAGAATTTGGGCCTACCACCTGAGAACCACATTTTCTTTTACATTTCATTTCAGTAGTTCTGTCTACCTAACAATAAAATCTCTTCCATCTGAAAACCACATAAAACCACATACCCAACTCAGTTAATACTTCTTACTGACTGACCCAGTCTCTACCACCTGAAAATACTACTGAGATGCACACCTCCCACAGTTAATCCTCCAATATAATTATATGAAGACCATATGGAGCCATACACAGGCCTCCGGATTACATACTTACCAAACCAAGATCAGCCATCCCCAGCCTTAGATTGACCAGAACTTACTCAAGGTAGAACAACTAGACTTGGAAAGCCCTACAGAAAGCAATAGAAGAAAGGCTTAGCAAAAGTGTACTGACCCTTGGATAGGTGTCTGTTGTGAAATATTATTTTGAGATATGTTTCATTCATTTATGCTATGGAATGTTTGTATAATGATGCAAAGATGTGTTGCATTCTTTTATGTTGCATTTGTTTAACACTGAAAAGCTGTGTTACTTTGTCAAAAACACCTGATTGATCTAATAAAGAGCTGAATGGTCAATAGCTAGGTGGGAGAAAGGATAGGCAGGGCTGGCAGGCAGAGAGAATGAATAGGAGGAAAAATTTGAGAAGAGGAGACTGAGCAACAAGAAAAGCAGAAGGGTATTTTGTAGGACACAGAGTAAAGAGACTGACAAACTTTGTCAATACAAGTCCTTCAAATTTCCTGCTTCACTGAAGTCTGCCTATAGGCCAAAGATGTATGCTCCAACATTGCAGAGGAACTTTGTGTGACTGTCCAGGTAGCCATATGTCTCTGCTGTTAAGCAATATTACATCCTTTTGGGTTCTTTGATGGAGTTAAGGCCTAAATAGTTAGTTATAGTTTTCCTTTGATAAAAAGTAAATTAGGTATGAAACTTTAGAAGCACATATCTAAGATAAATAATGGAGTATTTTCTCTGAATTGGCTAAATACAAATGGTCTGAACATTGTAAATGTAATTCTTACTTGATAACTGTTTTGCTATATAGAGTTTTACTATGTTGAAGTTAAAATATTTCATTTTTATTTAGATAAAAAGGGGGAAATATTGTGGAATATTATTTTAAGATGTGTTACATTTGTTTATACTATGGAATATTTGCTTAATGATACAAAGATGTGTTGCATTCTTTTATATTACATTTGCTTAACTCTGTGAATCTGTGCTACTTTGCCTATCGAATAAACCTGATTGTTTTTTTAAAGAGCAGAATGGCCAATAGCTAGGCAGTAGAAAGTATAGGCAGGACTGGCAGGCAAAGAGAATAAATAGTAAGAGAAATCTGGGAAGAGGAGTTTGAGCAGCAAGAAAAGGAGAAGGAGAGGGACCAGCCATGTAGCCATACAGACAGATATGGAATAAGAAGGAAAAAAAATATATACAGATATAGAGAAAGGTAAAAGCCCAGAGGCAAAGGGTAGACTGAATAATTTAAATTAAGAAATGCTAGCTAGAATCAAGCCAAGGTAAGACCAGGTGTTTGTAAGTAAGAATAAGTATCCATGTGTTCATTTGGGAGCTGGGTAGCAGGCCCTCCAAAAAGTAAGAGGGAAAAAATAAACTACAGGTATCTGTTCAAGTAGATAGTAGGTAGATTTTTTTTTTTGAGATTTGTAAATTTATTTATTTATTTATTTTTCCATCACAGGCAATTTATTTTGTTCTATTCATTCACAGTTAATACAGAAAATACTTGGAAACATTTCCATATAATGTTTGACACAGAAATCATCAAATATAAGTATACAATGTTGACAGGAGGCAGTACATTTGTAATTTATAACCCCAAATGTATTTATAAATTAGAAATAGAAAGATCTGCAAATGAAATTATGAAGGTTCACCAAAGTCATTTAATCTGTCAGTTTCTCATTCATTTTTATGTCTTAATAATATTCTATTGTATGAATAAGCCACATTTTATTTCTCTCCAGTATTTGATAGCTATTTGAGTTGTTTTAACTTTTTTACTATTAGCAACACACTGCTGTAAACCTTCATGTACATGTTTCATAGGTGCACATTTTCAGTAGTTTGAGGATATATTCCTAAGTGTAGAATTGTTGAGTAACAGAGTAACAATGTTTTGCACTTTGACCAACCACCAAACTGTTTTGCCAAAGTGGCACACCATTTTACAATCTCATCAAATCCTTGTTTTTAAGGCTCTGATTTTTGTACAAAAGCATTCAATCATTCTATCAGACCAAACCAGGAAAAGTAAGCTATAGTTCAGAGCTGTTCTGTTCCATTTACTATGCAAAGCCATTCTTGGCGTTTGCAACTCTCAGCCCTTTTGAGTATTCTTGCAGTGTTCACCATTTCCTCCACCACTTTTTTTTCTTCTTTTTTTCTGGTTTATTTCTATCTATTACAAATGTATAAAAAATCCTCCATCAACGCTGCTGATAGCAGCAGAACCTTGAGAAATATACCTTTGGTTTGCCTCAGAAAAGGAACACATATTGTACTGTAAAGTTTATAAAATTGGTGCAAAACATTGTGATAATGTTACAATACCAGTTTTAAGAGTTCAGTGACTAATGGGGAGCCGATGGGATACATGCAGAACTGTGAAAGCGATCTCACTTAGCCAGCTGTACACGTAGACTGTAAATCTACATTCAGATCATTTCTGAACTAAGACTATCATCTCAGTTTATCTGTTGAGGTCAACCAGGAAATCCTAGAATATACCTTGATTTTTGCAAAAAAACAAAATAGGGGGAGGGGTTTCTTCAGCATTTCAGTCCACAAGTAACAGTATCCTAACAGGCAGAGTGTTCTCTCACTGTCAACATAGAATGAATTGCTGCTGGAGGTCAACTTGGGCTTTAATTTGCCTTAGCACTTACATGCATAGTAGTCCAAGTTGTTGACCTCATGACTTTAAAAAGTAACTCTAAAAAAGTAAAATAGCCCTTCTTGGAAGACTAAAGAAAGACATCCAGCCACAGTTGTAAAAAGTCTCATCAAAACAATATATCCTTTTATGAATTACGCCTCAATTAAAAAAAAAAAGTAGCCCCAAATAAGAAGCAGCTCTGAAAAAGAAAATATAACTTAAGATATTTGAAAAAATCAAGGTGAATACAGGTTCAAAAGTAATTATGATACATTTTCTTAAGGCTATCTAGAATTAGGCTTTAAAGAATTCTACCATTTCAAGTTTACCACTAGTTACTAGATACCTATTTACAAACAAGATGTTCACCTTTTTTGTTCCTTTATCAAGAGAAAAATCTACCTTCAGACTATGAGGGTGGTGATGGGGAGGGACTAGAAAACAAGATTCAAACAATCCCATGCAAATATCACATTTTTCAAATGGAAGAACTCCAAACTGCACTAGAAGTTCCAATCACTAAGACACTTTCCATTGAAATGATTTAAGTACAACTACATGGCACCAAGGTTTAGGCCTAATATAGGCCTGACAACCAAGTCCTTGTTTTCTGGAAGAAAGGCCTCAACAGTCCCACTCAATTCCACATAACAATACTTCAAAGATCAATTAGGTTTTCCTTTCCTTAATATTTTTGTTTTTGACTTCTAGTCTTAAAGACTAGATTAAAACTTAGCTCATTTCCCAGAAGGCATTGCTTCCCTTTGCTCTATGAAAGAGTCCACCAAGACCTCTTCCTCAAAACCATCTAGCCCCCAGCCTCCAGCCTGTGCTTGTGATGCATCTTTCTCAACATCCTGAAAAAGTAATGTAGGTAAAATATGCTCACAAACATTAAAACTAGTTGTTAGAAAGACGTAACTAGCTTTATAATTTAAGTTTTAAAGCATAAATACTTGCAGCTTAATCTGCACTGACAATGATTGTCGAAGCCTAGAATTTAACATTTACAAATTCTCATTCACACACACAAAACACACTATTATCACACAACTTCTGCTTTTTAAATCTTTGGCCTCCCAGTCAATCCCAAGTTCAACCAACTTTTCAGAGTTCTGGTAGTTACCTGGACCACTGAGGCATTGCCACAAGACTTCTTCTCTTTTGAAACATCCTTTTTCTCTAGATATTAGGATAGCTACACCAGCTTGTTTCTTCTGTGGTGTATGTTGGTGTGGGATTATCTATTGCTTGATTTTTCATGGATGTGTTTAGCTTCTTTGGGTTGAATTTTCCCTTCTAGTACTTTCTGTAGGGCTGGGTTTGTAGACAGGTATTGATTAAATCTGTTTTTATCCTGGAATATTTTGTTTACTCTGCCTATGGTGATTAAGAGTTTTACTGGGTATAATAGTCTGGGTTGGCATCCGTGGTCTCTTAGTGTCTGCATGAGATTTGTCCATGATCTTCTAGCTTTCATAGTCTCTATTGAGTAGTCTGGTGTTATTCTGATGGGTTTACCTTTATATGTTACTTGGTCTTTTTCCTTTGCAGCTCTTAATATTTTTTCTTTGTTCTGTGTGTTTAGTGTTTTGATTATTATGTGGCGAGGGGACTTTTTATTTGGATCCAGCCTATTCGGTGTTCTGTAAGCTTCTTGTATTTTCATATGTATTTCTTTCTTTAGGTTAGGAAAGTTTTCTTCTATGATTTTGTTGAATATATTTTCTGTGCCTTTGAGTTGGTATTCTTCTCCTTCTTCTATCCCTATTATTCTTAGGTTTGGTCTTTTCATGGTGTCCCAAATTTCCTGGACGTTTTGTGTTACGACTTTTTTGTCTTTAGTGTTTTCTTTGACTGACGAATCTATTTTCTCTATCGTGTCTTCAGTGTCAGAGATTCTCTGTTCCATCTCTTGCAATCAGTTGGTTATGCTTGTTTCTGTAGTTCCTGTTCATTTTGTCAGGATTTCTATTTCCAGCATTCCCTCAGCATGTGTTTTCTTTATTGTCTCAAATTCATTTTTCAGATCTTGGAATGTTTCTTTCATCTGTTTAATTGCTTTTTCTTGGCTTGATTTGATTTCTTCCCATTTTTTGTTCGTTTTTTTTCCCATTTCTTTAAGGGAGTTTTTTATTTCCTCTTTAATGGAGTTTTTCATTTCCTCTTTAAGGGAAGTTTTTATTTCCTCTTTAAGAGAGTTTTTCATTTCCTCTTTAAGGAAAGTTTTTATTTCCTCATTGAGGGAATGTTTTATTTCTTCTTTAAGGGCCTCTATCATCTTCTTAAAGTCATTTTTAGGGTTGATCTCTTCTGTTTCTTCTGTTATGGTATGTTTAGGTCTTGCAGGTGTAGAATCACTAGGTTCTGATGTTGCCATATAGGTCTTTATGTTGTTGCCTGTATTTTTGCACTGGCATCTACTCATCTTTTCCTCTGTGTGGTGCAGGTGGTGTCTGTGTCTGAGAGTGCCTCTCTTGTTCTAATTTTTAGTCTTGGTTTAGTAGGGGTTCTTGGTTAAATTGGTCCTATTGGGCTGTTTCTTCAGGGACAGCTGATTTCAGTTGGTGAATTATATACTTATGATTCTGGTGATCTGGTTTGGTGGCTGGGTAGCGCCTTCTTCTGTGTTCCCAGGTCACGTTTTGTTCATTTGTCAACTCCTCAGCTGATCTTGTTTCTTCAGACTTCAAACTGTAGGCATCTGAATCCTCTCCCAGATGGGTTTCAGCTGAGCAGGGTAGTCTCACCAACACT